>NC_139656.1:0-562500 GCF_951799395.1 Argentina silus | reverse complement strand
TATGTCCCCCCCCTGGTCCCTGGAGCTGCCCTGGTCTCATGGTGATAGTAGTCCAACGCCCCCCCCCCCCCCCCCCAGTGATCGATCACTGCTCCCAATGAATACTCCTGTTATCCTATCCCCTGCGCCCCCCCCCCCCCCTCCCCACACACACACACACACACACACACCCCAAACAAAAACCTGTCCACGTTCAATAAGGTTTTCAATGGCAGGGTTCTTCTCTGTGGAGTAGCCTTGAACCAGGGTTCCTAGAGAATCCTCTGGGGGTACTCCGACTCAACAGACCAGGGTGAGGAGGGGAAGATCTGGCTTCTCACACCTTTCCCTGGTTCTGCTATTGGCCCTTGTCTTGGCCCCTTCCTGCATGATTAAGCAGGGTAACCCACTGATATCATTCAAGTTGACTTAACAGAGGTTCTTGGGCGAGAGAAGGACAAGGCAACCTATGGAGAATGGAGACCCGGGGTCAGAATCAGCAGCCATGGACAGATGGGAGGACGCATGTCGTCAAATAAGCAACGCGTTTCGAATGAGAAATGAATAGTGGGAGCCATGGTCTGACACACGCTAGACTAGACAGGGGAGTGGAGGGGGGGGGGGGGGGGGGGAATGTAGGCTTGGGCCATTTGTGTTTTTGCTCTGAAGTGAATATAGAGTGGAGAGTGGATTCTATACAGAGTAAACAAAAGAGAGAGAGGGAGAAAAAGAGGTGGAAAAAGGGAACTTTTCTGTTGCAATTAGTCCTGATGAGCAGGTCTGCTTGGCAGCCCGGCTATTGAGGGCCTATTTTTAGCCGTGGCTTCAGGAGGAAAACCTGCGAAGCAGTCATGCACATCAGAACGAAAGGGGGAAGAGGAGGAGAAAATGCATGTCCCTCTGTGCTGCCGTGTGTGTGTGTGTTTGTGAAAGGGTGGGGGGGGGGGGGGGGGGTAGAGCAGCCGGCACCTTGCTGTACCTAGGGTGGTCACATGATGTAACCAAAGGGACACTTGAGTACACTTTTAGCCTCTCTGCATCGCCCCCTAGCTCTCCCACTGTCCAGTGTTTAAACCGTAGCCTCTTCTACTGTCCAGTGTTTAAACCGTGCCTCCTCTCCACCATCATCAGTCTCTCTCTCCTCCCTGTTCTGGCTGATTACACAGAACAGTGACTGGAGACAAGTGCATCAAACTCCCAATGTCATCAACAGGACCAGGCTGGGACACTAAGCCTCCTTACTTACTTAGTCTCACACACACACACACACAGTTTATTTACTTATCAACAGCTGGAGAGTTGGAGGACGAAGTGTCAGAGAGAGGGACATGTGGCAGCAATCGGTGTGGATCGTAACACCTTGGACAGACAAGGGGGGGCGGGGGGGGTAATGCAAACAGTAATTGTTAGAAGTCACTTCAAAAGGTTACTCAGCGGAAATAACCCCCCCCGGTCCTCGTGAAACCTTCAAACGGTATTTCACTTCGCGTGATTATTTCTGCCCTGTAATTCAGTCAGAAGGCGACAGGCGCCAAAATTACCTCAGCCCTCGACATAAATAAATGCTGATAGTAGCTCACTGTGGATCATACTGTCATGTTTCTAGCCTGGTTCTAAAGACAGGGAGAGTTAAAGAGCAGATACTTTGGGAGAGGAGGAGGAGGAGGAGGAGGAGGAACTGCGCTGAGCAAATGTCGAAAGCAGACATCGGAGCAGGGGGGCGACGGCCGTCAGGAAGAAACATTTACCCAGAAACTAACATGGGCTGCCTCTGAAATATTTAGAACCGAGAATGCTTATGACTGCAGAGGGAGAACACGAGCGTGCAAATGCGCGCACGCGCACGCACACACACACACACACACAGATAGAGAGACACACAGATAGATAGAGACAGACACACACACACACACTCCAAAAAAAGACAAGGTTACACCTTAGAGAGTGAGGAGTCAGCTCCAAGGCATGGTATAACGGAAAAGGAGAGACAGGTGGCATCTTTTTGTGGGCTGGAAGAAGAGTGTTAAAAAGGAGGCCATTTTAGGGTACAGGAGCCTGACAACTAGTGGGGGGGGGGGGAATGTATAATTAGCAGGAAGAAACGACACGTGATAACAGAAAACACAATCTATGACGCAGATAACATAACCAATGCACAATAACAGATGTCCTCATTTCGTCCCTCGCCCCTCCCTGTACAAGCCATTAGGGGGGACCGTCACTCGAGATCTGTTCAAATGAGGGAGCACCCAATGCTCTTAACACATACAAGGAGACCTCCTGGCTTTGATTGGAAAACCCATCTTCCTTAACTAGGGGCTGGGCAGAGAACTGAGTGCCTTTATCTCCTTAACACACAGGCACACACACAAGCGCAAACACTCGTGCACACACACATTTGCTCTTTCATATACATGCACGGTAACACGCACACGCTCACCTCACCCCCCCCCCCCCCTCTCTCTCTCTCTCTCTCTCTCACTCACACACACTCGCTCACCCCCCTCCCTCTCTCTCTCTCACTTACACACACTCGCCCCCCTCTCTCTCTCTCACTCACACACACACACAGACACACACACAGACACACACACACACATACACAGACACAGACACACACACAAAGCAGGGCCCTGGTTTAACAGCGGGATCCCCATCCACCAGTGAAGGTGAAGGCAGCCCAATGCCAAGACTATATATACACAGCAATTTGTTACCGCGGAAAAACCATCTGTTTCTCAGTAGCGCTGATCTCAGAGGGCGAATTACGGCCAGCGCTCAACATAAAACATCAATTTGAGCCATCAGCTATTCATAATTTCAAATCAGCATCGAGCACTGGGGTATTGCCGGCCGCCAGTGCGACAGACGACTCTTGACTGTCGCCCGGGTCCTAGCGACCGGGGGAACCTTGAGAGGAGGAAAATAAATGTGTGCAACCAGTTTAATGTTTAATTGACAACAGCAGTTGTCTGGCGGTGAAACCACAACCGCCAATAGTCCTCCTCCTCTCCTAGCTATTGAAATGAGCCTCTGAACGAACAATCAACGAGAATTGTTTCAATCAATGTTTTCTTTTTCTTGGCAGGCTTCGGCGGGGGCCATTACAATTGGGGGGTGCATGTATGGATGTCAAACATTAACAGAGGGAAAAAAAGACCGGCTGGCTGTGAAACAAACTGATTATTTCGCCACTTGGCAAGAGAGTGAATCTTGTTGTCAAGCTAGTGGCAGTGAGGTAATACAGTAGTAATACCGGCAGTAAAAGTATCAGTTATTGTGAGAAAGGCTCCCTTCACTGAAAGTCTCGATAAAGTAACCGTTTCTTTTTCCTCATAGCTGTAACGAGCCTAAAAAATAAAAAATAAAGAGATTTTTTTTTATATTTTTTTTGACAGCCAGAGGGGTATACATTCACTGGTGTTTTAAAACTATAAAACCTATAAAAAGGCCCATTGCTAGTGGAAAACTTTCAGTAAATCTTTCACCTTCACCTCAACAGATCTCCTGACTCACACATCTTTGGGGGGTTTACTAAGAGAGGGCTTCATATGTGTCCCTGAGCAACCAGAAGTTAGCCCGCTGGTTGCCAAGCTCTTTCACCGAGAGTAAATGTATGCACTTTTGAGGTCAGGAGGGGGGCTACAGAAGCAGCCCGGGCTTATTCTTGGCACAGAGGCCTGACCTTGCGTGTGTCTTTGGAGAGAAGGTGTTAGTCAATGTGTGTGTGTGTGTGTGCTTGTGTTTGTATGTGTATGTGTGTGTATGTGCGTGCGTGCGTGCGTGCGTGAGTGCACAGCGTGAAAACACCCCTCCCATCCAAGTTTACCGGTAACTCTGGAGAGCTGCACCTTGAGACTTACCTAATAGGTAAGCTAGTGAGAGACCGCTGGGTTAGCGTTCCCCCACGGTCAGCACAGCCTTTTTCCACAAAGTGCTCTTTATTTACTGCCAAAGTCAGTGGTCAGAGGGGTGCCGTGAAAACAAAAAAGGGATAGCTCGCCCTCTCTCTCTCTCTCTCTCTCTCTCTCTCTCCCTCAATTGGGAAACAAGTCTAGAGAGAGTAAGAGAGAGAGAGTAAATGAGAAACAGACAGAGAGAGAGAGGGGCATCTCTCACTTCTCTCTCCCCCCTCCAGTGTGTGTGTGTGTGTGTGTGTGTGTGGGGGGGGGGGGGGCTGGACTCCATTAGAGGGTCACGGCGGCAGGGCTGTGCGCGCGGAGAACAAACACAGAGTAAACACATTAACGTCACTCTTCACGTCCACGGATGGCTGCATTCACAGACAGTGACTCATCAGCCAGTAATGAGAAACGGAGGAGGAGGCCCGGCCCAGCCTGGGCTGGCAACCCTGACACACACACACACAGTACTCTCACACACACATACATACAGTTCTCACACACAGTACTCACACACACACATACATACACACAGTTCTCACACACACAGTTCTCACACACACATACAGTATTCACATACTATCACACTCACAACAGTGTTCACTCACACACTCATATATACCACACTGGGGTCTGTTTGCCTTTTGTCCCTCCACAGACTCTACTCAAGTTCACCTTGTGTACACACACACACACACACACACACACACACACACACACACACAGTGACACTACACAACTGTAGACAGGGATAAACACATGTGTTAACACTGACTCACACATTCACACACTTTCATGTCTTTATTCCTGCATAAACATATACATCACCCACATAAACGCATTATATAAATAAAACACATGCATAGTTCAAACACAAACAGAATGTGCATTATCACAAACAAAGACCTGTACATAAACACACACACACACACACACACACACACACACACACACCTAACCTACTTAGGAACCTGCTTGGCTGGTCATGTTAAGAATAGAAACATCGTTTGTTATCTGACATGCCTTATAGGTTATGGCGTCATCCAGTGAATAGGACAGAGTGGATAACATTGGTGTATAGAATACCACACACACACACACACACACACACACACACACACACACACACACACTGCTGATCTTCCTATAGCACCCTGTCAGTAAAATGACACTGAATCAACACCTACCGAATATGAAAACATACATGTAGGGGCAGCGACGGTAAAACTAAAGCCACATGAAAGAGCAGCGGCCATTTTGTTAGCATATTATGCTAGAAAGTGGCCCCCATCTCAATTTTTGTTCTATTTTTGCATTGGTGCAAAAAACTCCCTCACACCGCTACCCAAACAAATCCTGCTGCTGCAGGTGGATAATCATACCCAGCGGTTGGTGGAAAATGTAGCTGCAGTTTTTTCCCCCCACTTGTGCGAAACAATATTATCATTCATAATACTGGAGATCCTGTATTCAGAACAGATCAAAATTCCATTACATCCACAAGCAAACAGGGATGGCATTGAGTCATGCATTTCGGCCCTGGCTAAAAATATGGTGCTGTTCCTCCCTAGTAGCCTGTGGCCATGCCACCTCATAGGGAGGAGGGATTAGCAGATGGCACGGTGGGTTTGGTATATGGAGGGTCAGAGGGGTGCTGGATGGTGGCTGAGGAGGAGGGGGAGGGGGGGTATCGCTGAACGCCCACTCACCAGTCTCTCTCTCCCTCGATCACACGACACGCACACGCACACGCACACGCACACGCACACGCACACGCACACACACCTCTAGCATAAACTGACCTAGCAGTGGACTTAAGTACTGAGACATAGTTTTTCAGGTTGGACCTTCAACCAGTTAGTTCAAAAGAACCGAGCTACCTTGAAGTGGGTCGCTGATGTGCTTACATAGCAGACCCAGGCAGCCAATGCTAAATTAGCCATAATATTATCTCTATGAAAACAAAAGGAAAATGCTAAGTTAAAGGAAGAAATGACGTTAAGAATAGCATTTAATTTGACCTTCTAAACCACCCGTGTTCTTCACAGTGGGAGGTGTGTGGAGTCTCTAGATAAGCTCTGGCACTGTGAAGTTCGCCGTGACTTTCAGCAGACTACCGCAGGTTTTTACACATTCTCTCCTCCGAGGTAGAGCACTTGTGACTCTTTGGGCGGACCACCCGAGGGGCCCTTTAACTGCCTGTGTTTCATGCTAATGGATTCTGGAGAGGCTCCCAACAGAGACACTGCATTTAGCACGGTAATAATCGCGGCGACCTTGAACTCTGTGACGCACACGTTTCATTCAGAAGGAAGCAGAAGAGATGGTTACGTGCCTCTGTACAGTCTATAAAACTTACCAACAGAGACGCTCCAACCTCACTGTACCAACAGACACAACCAAACGGCTCAGTATGTCCCTTCACTACTTTTCAAAGGAGACATACAGTGCCCTGCGGGACAGTAACGCATTTTTTCTTCTTTTGGCTCTATACTGCAAACATTCACTATTCAGAAATTACACCACTTGTTATACATTTCAGGGTACCCAAAGGTAATGGGACAGATTCATTAAATGTCCAAATTAAGCACTCATGTTTAGTATTTGGATATAATCCTTTGCATAAAATAACTGAAGTTTTCGACCCATTGACCCCCACCAGACACTGGGTATATTCTCTGGTGATGCTCTGCCAGGCCTGGACTGCAGCCATTTTCAGTTGTTGTTTGTTTTGAGGTCATCTTGCCTAAAAACTTCATCAGGAAATGAAATGCATGTTCAATTGGATTTAAATCTGAAGACTGACTTGGCCAGCCAATAACCTTCAGCTTTTTGGCCCAGTTGCTATGGCAGTATGTTTTGGGTCATTGTTTTATTGTATGATGAAGCGCCATCCAATGAATTTTTACCTAACTATAACCTGACCATCATTTTTGAGGATAACTAGTGGTTTGCACCATGCAGTGTCTGTAGTTTGGCTGGTGACAAATTCTGCAGATGGTAGTCTCTGACACATTGACGCCTACCTTCCTGGAGAGATCTGATCTGTGGGACAGTTGTTTAGGGGTTTTTCTTAATTATGGTGAGCATTCTTCAGTCATCCACTGTGGAAGAATTCCTGGGCCTTCCAGCACGTTTGCGATTGCTGAGCTCACCAGTGCTTTTTCTTTTTAATGATGCTCCAAACTGTAGATTTTGGCAAGCCTAAGGTTTTGGCTATGTATCTGATTTTTCAGCCCAATAATGGCTTCCTTAAGTTTCACTGACACCTCTTTGGTCCTCATGTTGACATACATAAATAGCAGACTCCAAAAGCAAATCCAAATCCTAGAATCAATACTACACATTGACAGCTCTCTTATGCTTGCACAAATGATGTGACCAGAAACACCTGTCAAGCCAGTTGTCCAATTACTTTTGGGTACCCTAAAATAGGGGGACTATGCATAAAAAGTGTTCTAATTTCAGAATGGTGAAACCAATATGTACACACATACCATCAAATAAAAGCTGAGAATATCTACTATATCAATAGTAATTGTTTAATTTAAAATCCAAACTTTTGGAGCGTAGAGCCAAAAGAAGAAAAAATGCTTCACTGTCCCATTACTTACACAGGGCACTGTATATTCTATCTTTAAAGTTGGAGGATGATATACGTATGTCCTCCAAACAACATTAGCCTTAGTTCCATCTGTATTCCTCACGTAGCTAGTAAGACTAGACTTGAGTCGGTAACATACACCACGTCAAACACTTTGGAACAGTTGAGCGGCGCTTGATTTAGTTTGACTGGAATGGAATAGTCCAAAAGTGCAAACACCAAGCTTAAATCAAGCATGCCTCAACTGTCTTCAAGTCTGTCAATGCAGGAGAAAATGAAAGGGACCTGATTGGCAGAGGTGGGCAATACCGTACCAATGCCAAAGCCTGATCTGAAGCTAAAAGGAAGTGTTTAATGAGAGTCCTGGGGTCGGTGGGTGGAGTCTGCAGCCTTAACATGAGGCCGGGGGGGAGGGGGGGGGGGCATTACAGCTAGACTCTGCATGGACACCTAATCCTTGATGCTGAGTGACTGATTGTGGAGGGAAGGAGGGAGAGAGAGACAGAAACAGAGAGAGAGAGAGAGAGAGGAGACAGTGAAACAGAAAGGGATAGAACAAGCAAGAGGGGGAGGGGGAATAGGAGATGGAGAGACCGAAAGAAAGGGAAAATCAGAACAAGAAATAAACAGACACAGAGAGAGAGAGAGAGAGAGGGAGGGAGGGAGGGCAGCCTGCTGTTGTCAGTGTCTGTAGGGGATAGGGGGGCCGTGTGGGCCGGGGCGATGATGAAAAGCACAGGAAAGGCAAGAGCGCTGTTGACTGGCTGTAAGAGGAGCTTGTGTAAACAGAGTCCAGGCTGGGGGAGCGCAGTGGTGGTGACACGGCATGTCTGTGTGTGTGTGTGTGTGTGTGTGTATGTACAGTATGTGTGTGTGAGTGTGTGAGTGTGTATGTAAGAGACGACCCTGTCGGAGCTCTGAGTGACAGAAGCCAGCCTTCCCTTCCCGCCCGCCCTGAAACCCGATCCCCGGGTAGGCCCGCGCCTCCCGCCTCCCGTCTGACGACCACCCACAGCGGCAGACGCCGCACGTCGCAGAGGAGGGAAGACAAGAAATGAGGATGTGACCGCATAAGAGTGTGTACGTATATACGTAGACACACACACACACACACACACACTATAGCCAGACAAAGGAACACACTTACTGTACACAAGGCTGACATACAAAGACGGAGACATTACCAGACAAGCTTAGGAGACGCACACAAACACAAAGCAAACTAACTACTCATTAAAAAAGAAAAAAAAAAGAGAAATTATAGTCTTGGATTAACATAAAACGGCGCATTCTGAGACAGTCACGCACACAAGTTCTCTTAAAGACATTCCCTATGGGTCTTTGAATGGTGCTTTGATTATCCCACCTACACACATACGGATGAATAGATGGTGATGCTGTCCTGTAGGTGTGAGGTTTTCTGAGCATCTTATGAAAAACTGGGAATAACAGCTTTAGGCCTACGTTCAATCATGTCTCACCACGTAAAATCGCGAGGGATCAAATTGGCACGATGGAACTGAATTCAAATTTGCCAAATGCATAGAAACACACCTCTCTACAGATGGTCAAAACTAACATACTGTAGTGTTGAAATCAGACCACAGGTGAATCTGGCATACAGTATATTGATAGTATTGGCATGTGTTGTCAGTGGCCATTTTCCAGGTCAAGTTCACCAGTGTTGCAGCTAGCGCCATAGTGAGGGGAAACAAATCGAGTGTTGACTGTTTAACAGTTGCCTGCAAATATGGCGGCAATACTGCAGATAATACTATAAATAGTGTGTGTATGTGTGTATTGTGTGTATAGTGTGTGTGTGTGTATAGTGTGTGTGTCTATTGTGTGTGTTGTGTATGTGTATAGTGTGTGTGTGTATATAATGTGTATAGTGTGTCTGTGTGTGTGTGTGTGTGTGTGTGTGTATGTGTATGTGTATAGTGTGTGTATGTGTATGTGTATAGTGTGTGTGTGTGTATGTGTATAGTGTGTGTGTGTATGTGTATAGTGTGTGTATGTGTATAGTGTGTGCGTGCGTGTGTATGTGTATAGTGTGTGCGTGCATGTGTACGTGGGCCTGCATATCAGCTCCTCCAGACTGACCAGGGCCCAGCTGCAGAGTGCCTGACCAGGCTCTTATCTTGGCCAGAATGACTGTGAGCAGTGTGGAATGGGATGGGATGGGGTGCGGGGGGGGGGGGGGGGGGGGGGGGGGGGGGGTTAGGGTACACACCAGGGTTGGAATGGGGGTTGGGGGGTCCGTGACAGATATGCTGTCAGTGCCGCAGACACAGGAAGACGGATGGGCCCGGGCCCCCTCGGCATGCTGGGATACGGGGGGCGAGGGGGAGAGAGAGCGGCTGAATTCCAGAGGGAGAGCCCTATTCCCAGTCCCTGTCTGTCTAATGGCCTTGTGCTCTGCAATCACACACGCACGCATACGCGCGCGCACACACACACACGGGGGGGGGGGGGGGGGGGGGGCTTCCCAGGGCCCAATGAGAGCATATCCAATCCCCCCCCCCCTCTCATCGCCTGATCTGGAGACTGCCTATAAGGCCTGGACCGGCCCCCTTTCTTCATTTGGATTCAAGGCCCTGTGGTCGCCCTCTTGGTCAGTGCAGAGGAGGACTGGGACACTTTAATGTAAAGTGGGTGCCAATGTGTTATTGTCTGTCAGCAGGGGGGGACTTTTCATTTACGCAGGGCCAGCGAGGGGTCAGCGGAAGGTTTCTTGTAATGCTTAGACATTAGAGGGGTGCTTCTGGTGTACACACAGGAAGTGTTCCGTAGTCTTTCCATCTGGTCACTGTATACAGGGTGTTCAAAGACAACAGTCTGTTTCATGCGCTGGGAAACTATAACACACCTGTACGTACGCAGCTTCAGATGGCAGCATAAGAGGCCTCATCCTGCACCCCTGGTGTAGCCTGCCACAATGGTTTGTCCCATGGTTTGGTTGATTCACAGCCTTACACAGTACATGATACGAGGCAAGACCACAACAGGAAACGGGGGCCAAAACGGGAGCACTGTCAAAGAGGAGCCGAAATGAACGGGAACCTTAATTTAGCCCTATTCTGCAGCGTTGGGTTGGTATGTCTGGGCTGGCATCCAGTGTCTCATACCACATGCTCTCACAGGAAGCAGCAGTGAGGGAGGGATGCCCGCCTGCCTGCCTTACCGCCCCAATACCCATCCATTTCCCTAGGTCCTCCCAAAAACCTATGAAAACCTTCCTCTCGTTTTTTTTCCTCCACAGAGAGCCCTCTGGGAAACAGCTAGCTAATCACAAAGCCCCAGAGGAAGAGGAGATGGCACACGCTCAACTCCTGTCAGTTCCACTCGTCCATCAACTCCAGCATTAGCTGACCAGATGGACCAAATCCTTTAGGCAGAGATGCAATGTACCAGTGCATTAAAGAACTGAGCTTTCAAAAAAAAAAAAAAACAGAGAGGGAGAGAGAAAAAAAAATCTTGACTTAAAATGAAACAGTTGGGGCATTTTTTTTTCCGACAGCAAATGCATTCACTGTCCACATGCTCCTGTGTTTGTTTTTTTTAGGCTCAGCGATCCAGCTGTGAAACGCCATCAGGTATGTGGAGGCATGCTTGGTGCATTAGGCCCAAAATGGCCGTCCGTGAAAAAGCAGATGAGGGGAGTCACCACAGACTGACCTGCGACTGACTCTCTCCTACCCTCCCACACCCCCCCCCACACACACCCCCCTCCCCAGGCTGGCTCAGCACTCCACACCTCTGGGGACGAGGGTCTCCAAGGCTATCAGTGCTAAGAGCAGCTCCCCCCCCCCCCCCCCACACTCCCATTGTCTATGGGAAATACGGTACCTTCGTCTGCACAAAATCAATCAAACGAGATTAGATCATCTCGTATATATCTTTCGTCATGTTGTGACATATTGAAAAATGAATGACAGTATGTGGTTACATGAAGTGACGTTTCCAGACCCAAAAGTACACTGGATTCTGTGGGAGGAGGATTGCTCGGGGTAATTGTAATAATGAATGCTGAATTAAATGCGAAGTATGCGAATTATCGAGGGTAATGGGAGAGTCTTGCGTGGGAAAGTTCCATAGGGATTAGTTTACATTATCGGGAACGTTTTCATTCCTTTTGGGGTCTTTGAAGAGAGCTGGAATTCAGATTTATGGCCGAGTTGAAGGAGGAGCGGAGGCCCCCTCTGTTCACAGACACAGGCACTGATCTAGGCCAGGGGTTGGAGAGAAGGGGTCACTCTTTGGTGTGCTGGTGTACGTCACTGACACCACTGACGCTCTCTGATGGACCCACACACACGCAAACACACTGGGACAATTCGCTTGGTATATACAGAGAAAAGGTCTATTCTGCAAGTTAGCATTCGCTCACCCACTCGCTCCATTCACTTAGCGTAGCTGAGATGCAGAGTGGATGTGCCTCAAATGCTAATCACGTAGCAGCCTGATCTCTCCCCGACTGTGCTTCTTTGTGTGGGGGGCTAACAGGGGGGCGACTCCTACTACCCTGACACCATAGGTCCTACAGTACATGTCTGGGTGGGACTTCCCCACGCGGACGTCCCCTCCCCGTCACCATCGCCCCCCCCCCGCGCCTTGCTGCTGTGTGGGAGACAGACAGACAGGCCTCCTCCTCTCATCCCGTCCTCCCACCCAAATTCCAGAGTCAGGCTGCATTACGAGGCCCGCCTCTGAAATCAATAGCCGTTTTTTGAAGACGAGAGAGGCGAGGAGGGGGGGGGGGGGGGAGGCGTCGGTGGCGGGTGAGAGCTTCTCTCTCCCTCTCTTCTCTCTCTCTGGTAAATATCCCCGCGTCGTGTTAAACAGGAGGGCTATAATTAACTGTGCGAGACGCCAGTCAGCCTGGGTTGGGCGCCGTGCCAACGGATCAGCCCTAATTACTATATTCACTTTGTCAGGAACGCTCACTTTGCTGCTCCCTCTGATAGGCCCTGGCAGCCCTCACAAATCCCCCGGCACCGCACAGCACATTCTGAGGCAGGCAGACAGGCAGAGGTGGGCTGGACCGGGCCAGGCCGGGCCAGGCCGGGGCGGGCGGGCTCTCAGTGGCATGGTGATGGGAGGCAGAGGGGGGAGGGACTGAAGGGTGTAGGGAGGGTGGGTGGAGGCAGGAGGGTGAGCGACTGAAGGGTGAAGGGCCCCGCAATGGCCGCCAGAGTCAGTGGGTGGAGCCAGGAGGGTGGATGGAGGGAGGGTGGAGGCAGGAGGGTGGGTGGAGGGTGGGTGGAGGCAGGAGGGTGAGCGACTGAAGGGTGAAGGGCCCCGCAATGGCCGCCAAAGTCCAGCACCAGTCATGCACAAGACTGGCGAGAGAGGCAAAGTAATCGCCAGTAGTCTTGATTGATTTCCCTCATTGATCCGATCTGTGCATATCACCTTGTTTAAGTCTTAAACCTGATCTGGGGCTTCTCATGTTTAGCCTGCTCTGATTTCAGATTCAGATAAACAACATGTCGAAAAAAACAGAAAGGTCTGCCTCCTGTGTCTCAACCAACGGCTCAAGTGCCATTTTTGGTGTTCGACATGGCGATTTTATTGATGTTGTTGAGCGGAGGAGTCGTATTTTTACCATGGTTTGTAAACACCCTTTTAATAAGCATGGGTTTTGGCTCTGATTAAATGCCTGGAATTGAGTTCCCATCAAAAGGCCAACTTAGGCTGGTGGAGGTATTTACATGTGGTGAAATGCACTGACAAATATTTTTCAAATATTTTTTTCTTCTTTTTTTTTCTAAACAGGGCCGCTATCAATGCTTCTAATACATTGCAGCACTGGAAATATGTGAGCTGGAGAGGCGGTGGGGATGAATATGGCTTTATTTAAATAGTTTTTTACTGTGGAAGCGGCTCAGACAACCATTTCAGGGCAGTTTATCACACTAAAGCCTCTTTCACACTCCCGGCCCAAACTGTCCACATAGGGGCAAATCATACTCCCGTGTGAAAGCCTGTTTCAACACAACCGCAGCCAGAGTGGGGATAAGGATCGCTAGCATACGTGGGCGCATTCATGAGGCACCACTGAGGAGAGCTTGATAGCAGAGATATAATTACAGTACAGTATGCAGGAGCAGGGTGGACAGCAGCCGGCTTGCCAAATGCTGGGGCATTCATGCTGATGAGTTTCATGTCTGACTACTGTGGACAAGGATCAGGTGGTCTGGTAGACTGGACAAACTGAATGCATTTGGAGTTTATGAGATACTGTGCGACGCTTTTTATTCCTAGTTTGCTTCAATATGTTCTGTTCAGCTCTGACGCCATTCGTTTGGATACAAACTGGCCACCCTGGTGGGTAAGAATACACTTTGGAAACCTGTTTTCTATTTCGGGCCACAAAACAAACAGTGCTGACAGTGATTAAATGAAACCCACTCTTGATAGAGATCAGACATATATTCCCGCTCAGTCCTCTCTCTAACAATTACTTGAACCTCCTCGTTGAAGGAAACCTCCAGTAGGTCAATCTGACAAGAGCAATTATGACCTCGTCCTCCATCCCGGCTATGGCGCATGGTTAGACTATTACTCAGATCATAAGAAAAGGCTTCTGATGTCATGAGGCAAATATCAAACTCAAATATCATCTGACAAACCCAGAAAGGGCTGAGTCAAAACACCTGAACTCTGTCAGATTCTGGTGAACCTCTCCAATTCAGATATGTCTAAAATGTCTAGTGAAAGTGTCTTAATAAAGAATTGTGTTCTGGCGTTTAAGGCTTTTCCTCTCTGATGGCAACAAAGTCCCTACTGAACAAGGGAAAAAGAGAACATGTAATTGAATTATTGGACAAATGCAACTTTCAGTGGAGAGGAAGGGCATGTCTCTTTAAGAGGCAAGTGTTAAGTTGGGACATATCAGGCCTTTATCAGACAGAGACAAATTGCAACACTGTACAGCCGTGAGGTCAAGCAGTGATAGCGCCGCTAGAAACCCCGGCTTTCATTAAACTACCTGTTCTGTGTTATCATTCCACTTGACAAAATACAGGGCCAGGAGCGCTCATGCATTACAAAGAATAATACATCAAACGTGGCGTAGAAATCAACCCTCTTTTCATTTTTAAAACCACACGATGCCTCTAGACGTTATCTGGCCGAAACCTTGAACTGAAGACTGTAGTAATCAATACCCTTTTTGAAAAAGTTCACACAAAAAAATGGTTGTGTAACAGTACTCAAACAGTCTGCATTTGGTGCCGAAATGGAGGTGAACTTGAGAGGCCCCCCCCGAAAAAGGTCCTCATGGAGAGAGGAGAGGAAGAGACACTCAGCACTTGGAGTGTCTGGACGATAAAGCCCTTCTCTGAGAGACGAGATGAAACACCACAGTGGAGTTAGCAACCCCGAGCCCCCTCTGAACAGCGGTAATTAAGGTAGCTTTCCAGCTCCGAGCGACAGAGGGATGAAGTTTCCACCCCTCTTGCCGGAACCCCTTGATGTTTTGTACCTTGGGTTCTGGGCCGATTCTGGCAACCAGATCGCTTTTTTTTTTCTTGTCCCTCCCCCCCCCCCTCTCTCTTTCTCTCTCTCTCTCTCTCTCTCTCTCTCTCTCTTACAGAGTTCACAGAATCCCAGAGAACACAGCCTCCCAGCCAAAACCCCAGCACGATTAATTTAGTAACGGGTTATTAAGCTCAAACATAAATTGCAGCCCTGGACGGTTTAAATGGAAAAGAAGCCTGATTTATTGGAGAGCCGGAGACAAAACAGGTTTTTATTTTCCATTTATTCATCAACACTCGGTTGGGAGTGGTAACTTGGGAGGAATTTTCAGACCAAAAAAAAAAAAAAAAAGGAGGGAAGAAAAGGGGGAAAAAAAGAGGGAAGTGGGGGAGAGGGGGAAGAGAGGGAAGAGGCGGAGGGGCAACAGGCGATGGCTCCCGCATTAAAGATAGAGCCAGGGCGAGGAGCAGCTCCATGCCCTTGACATTCTTACATGAGCTCTTCCCAGCATACAATACTATACTGGTGTAGCTGAAAACGTCATCAGCTGAACAAATACATCAACAATACTTTGCTATCGAGGCCGTATCCTTGTTGTCTGTTCTCGACTTCTTTGATGAGATGATTCATCAAGGCTTTCTTAAAAGGTCTCTTTGGGGCAGTTGGAAGAACTGGCGAGCACATTTCTAATCACTATAATGTTCTCAAGCCATATCTTGAGGATGTTCAGACGAACAGATGTGACACAATGTCACACTTAATGAGCGTGACGTTCTTTACATGTCACCAGTCCTGTCGGTGTCATCTCCGCACTCGAGGCACAATACAACTAAAAGCCATCCATCATCCCTCAGACATTTAACGGAGAGTCGATGGGAAACTTGGATAGTGTTGGACAGTATACAACAATCTGAAACCAAGGAGTTTAAACTTCATGTCGACTTCACTCGTCTGAGGATCGTGACGGAGCTACTTTTTCCTCCCCTTTCTTTTCTGAGTAGACTGAGCGCTTAATGACTTTGGGAGGAGTCTCTCTCTGACTCACAGAGAGGGGCCCGTTGGGGCAGTGAGCCAACGTCTGTGCCAAAACACTGACAGCGTACCCTCAATACGTCTCCTGCAAAGAGCACTGCGCCCACTCACTAGAGAAACCAACCACCTGCTGCTGGTCTCAGTTCAGCACAGAGCAAAACACAGAGTTACACCACGAATCCTGTCTAGACCAATTCAGACTCGACTAGGGGAGCTAAACACCTTATGTTATTGTTTTTAACATCTTTTATTATCTTGTATTACATTTTGTTGTTGATTGAGCTGCTTTGCCCCAAGCATTTCGCTGCATTGTGTACTTGAATCCCATGTCATGATAAGTAAATGTTGAACATTCACAAAAACACACTCTGAATCACATTCAGAATCACAGTATTGTAGGAGGTTTCAAGCTACATGCGATCTCGTATCTTACTGAAGGACTACCGTCTTAATGACCTTGGGGTGTGTCGCATTCCTGAGCTACTCGATAAAAGAACAAATCAAAAAATCGAAATGCAGGGAGGATATCTGCACGGAATTAAACTCCCATAACTCTCTCTAAACTGGGAATAAATCTTTGCAAGTATCCTTTCTTCATTGGAGAAATTGTAAATGAGTTTGAAAAGGAACATCCCTCTTTTCCTACCCCTCCCCTCTCCTCTCATGTCTCCTCCCAATGGTGGTTTTGTCCTATTGCTCTCAATGTCACGCCATCCCTGACTTGTACTGTGCAGTGGGTCTGCCTCTGTGTGCCAGAGCACCGTGGGTCATCACAGCCCAGGATGAGGCATGGGCACGGGCTCTGCTGATGCAGCACATAGCACTGCTGCGCTGTATGTGGGTGTGTGTGTTTGTGTGTGTGTGTGTGTTGTCAGTTATAGTGTGTGTGTGTCTGTGAGTGTGTGTTTTGTCAGAGTGTATGTGTGTGTGTGTGTGTGTGTGTGTGTGTGTGTGTGTGTGTGTGTGTGTGTGTGAGCCAGACAGAGAAGGGCAGACGTGGCCTGAGCAATGACAATGACCTGGCCAGCGGAGGGGCCCACAGTAACACCACCAAAAAGACTAATGGGGCCGGAGGAGAGTGGGAGCTGACTCAGACAGACCCGCTCCCTCACACTCAGCTGTGTCTGGCTGAGAAAGTGGCCAGTATGAAACTCTGTTTTTATCACAAACCACACGGTGTAGCCATTTGGTTGAACATAGTCACATTTCTATAGAGAAATATTTGTTCTCCATCATTATAAGTTGATATAAGTGAGGTGCCTTGTGAAAGCCACTTAGCTCTTTGTCTGTTTGCTCTCTTCATCATGCCCTCTTTCGCTTTCACTATTATTCACTCTCTCCCTCGCCTCTCTCTCCTCCCTTATCTCGATTGCATTCCCCCTCTCTCTGCTCTCTCTCTCTCTCTCTCTCTCACCCTACCTCTCCCTCACTTAATTTCCCTCCCCCTCTCAGCTTTGTTTGAGGAGAGGAGAGCCATGGCGACGGACACACACAAAAGGGTCACGTGACCGGCGAGGAGGGCGGGCGGACACAATGACCGCACCACTCCGCACAGCTGGAACGTCACGCATTCCTGGTGTTTACAAGATTTTGCTGGAAAACAAATCCACCCCTCCTGAGGAACCCGCAGACACAAAACGGGCCCATTTCTGTCTGAATAAAGGGGGCTTATGTCATCCCCGTGATGCGTTTTTGGAGCATGAGAAAATGGCAACCTGTGTATAAATTCTACTGGTAGCTGAAACCGAGATGAAGCAAAAGGAGAGGGAAAAATCTGGAGAGCACTTGTCGTATTCTTACCAAGGGTTGCGCCAGAGGGTTTTTTTTTCTTTGAGAATGTTTCTGGAAATGTACCAGGGGAGGCCGGTGGTGCTGGTAGAAATCGGAGGACGGGCTCATTGTAACGCGTGGAATGGAATGAGGAATGACATCAAACATGTGCTTGATACCATTCTTCATTCCATTCCACGCGTTACAATCAAGCCCGTCCTCTGATTTCTACGTCCACTGGCCTCCCCTGAAATACACATAGTAAAATAAGAAAAACTAAAAAGGCCCAAACAATGTGTTCACTACTTTTTACGACGAAAATGGCCACTTCTGAGGCCACAAATTAACAGTCTAACTCTGTGTCACAGTGACTGTCATAATAAAGACAGAACACAGAAAGAGCAGTTGAAAAAGCAAAACGCTGGATTGTGTTGACACATCCCTAATTAGCGACTAACTCAAACTACTTAGAGTCTATTGAATATCTATGCTGAGGCAGTGCACCAGCATACCTACGGTACGGCCTGGCGGCTTAATCAGATCCACGGCAGAGTTTTCTGTAAATAAAGAACCGCTCACCCCTTAAAACTCCTCACATGCATGGCTAGTTTTCCCCAACTCAGGACATGACTTCACAGAAAAGCAGCAGGGCCGGTCCAAACTGGCCAGAGCAGCCTTGACCAACCATGCGACAAGAATGTTCCCTAAAAGGAGGTCGTAGTCAAGTAATAGAGTTCATTGTGTGTGTGTGTGTCTGTGTGCGTGTGCGTACAGTGTGTGGGTTTTACACCTGGGAGCCACTGAGTGACAAGGATGTAATGAAACAGTGTTTAGTGAAGAACAATGCTAGCGTAAGCTAACATGAGGACAGGCGACGTGGACTATATATGGGAAGTGGAATCCAGCGATGAGGAACAAATGAGGAGCTCAGCCAATGAAAAGGAAGAAAACAATGTGTCAGAAAGGTAAATAAACACACCCCGTGATCACACACAAGCGCCAGCGGGACCAGCTGAGAGGGGGAGGGAGGGAGGGAGGGGGGGGGATGCGAACAATGAGAGGACATTGTCTCCTCCGCTTGACTGGGCACCATTTCCCCAACCAGCCCCCTACCACACACACACTCACACACAGACACACACAGCCCCCCCGCCTCGCACCAAAAAGGGTGACGCGTCCCCTTCCAATGACAATGGAGGCATTGATGACAGGGGTCCACACGCACACATACACATGTCTGTCATGTCATGATGCAGCATTTCAGTTACATCAACACACACGCACACACATTCCCTTCCCCCCTGTCTTGCCTCTGCTGTGTGTGTGTGTGTGTGTGTGTGTGTGTGTGTGTGTGTGTGTGTGTGTGTGTGTGTGGAAAGGCAGACAGGACACTCACCTCTGGTGTGTTTTTCTTGAACTCGCGGCTCTGGTCGATGAGCTTTTTCCTGGACTGCTCGCTCTCATCTTGTCTGTTGGCCAGGGCTGTGGCGGTGGCATCCAATTCTTTCTGTGGGACCAAAAAGAGGGGGGGGAGGAGGAGGGGGGGGGAGAAATGACAGAATGATTACCCAGGGCTCTGTGGGGGGTGACCGCCATTTACATCAGCAGACAAACAAGAAAAAAATCCCTCTCCCTTTCTCTCCTTTTCCTCCAGGTCTTTTTCTCCTGCAGCCTGGCATCCCTAGCCTAGCCCTTCACTGGGAGAGAGAGAGAGAGAGAGAGAGAGAGAAGGAAGGATTGCCTAAGTGAGCCTGGGGGAGGGAGAAGCCATCTCCCATCATGCCGACAGGACCTAGACAAGGCACTAGCAAAGGCACCATGACTACAGACACCCCCCCCCCACCCACACACACACACACACACACACACACACACACACACACCCACTCCTTCCCCACCGTGCTCTCAGCACATCTTCCTGCCTCTAACTGCAGACAGAAGTGTGGAAAAAGCCGTAAAAACCACTTGGATCCAGGCAGCATTTACGCAGCTTATAAAAATCTCTATTCAAGGGGAAAAGACAAAAAAAAAAAAAACGTATGGCCATATAGCAGCTTTTCTCACGGGTTCCAGAAATCCGCCAGGCAGCTCTTTTATGGCTGCTCTGCATGTAGGCTACATGTCACAGAGCAGATCCCAGATCATCAATATTGTAAGAGACAAGCCAAGAGGAGGCTTAAGTACTGACTCCAGATCAGAGTTGACAAGTCGAGCTGAGAACAGACGATATGGGGCTAAGAGCACTAGGCTAGATACAAAGAGCTAAGCAGGCAACTATAGGCAGTGAGACAGCATCTGGATAAGAGACCGAATCTCCCCTCAATACACTTATTATCGCAAAACCTACTGGTATAGTAGAGCTCCCCAAACTCTATGAGTTATATATACACACTATAACGCTATTCTAAAACAGAGAGAGTTTGTGGGTGTCTGTGTGTGCGTACATTACTGAGAGAGAGAGAGAGAGAGAGAGAGACACAGAGAGAGAGACACAGAGAGAGAGAGAGACTGTGGCTGGCTGACATCTGGGAGCCAGATGCAGGGAACAAATCAAGTTAATTAGGCTGGAACTGAGCGAGCCAGACTGTGCAGCCCCCACTTTACTCCACACCACCACCACTACTGTGTCTGGGGGGGCTACAGCATACAGTACACACACACACACACACACACACACACACACATAGACACAGACACACACACACACACACACACACACACACACACACACACACACACACACACAGTCTCTTTCTCGCCCCACTTTTATCGGCTCTCAAGTGCTGAGAAAAAAAGTCAATGAGGCTATATGTTTCTATCGGGGCGGGGAATTTGACCGTTAAGACGGCTTCTGCATTTTCAGAATTTCCGATAAATTCAACAGGGTTAGGGCCTAGTCCAACCGCTGTCTCATGAATCTAGAAAGAAATGCCACATTCTCTTATGGCTCCAACTAATGAACGAGCGTAGAGCGTAGCTTAACGTTGGTGCTGCCGTCTACGTGGGCCCTCTAAGATGGCGTCAATAGGCAGCAGCAGGAAGTCAGTGGAAGCCGTGACATTGAAGCACCATGCAATCACCAGCCATAGTGTGCGTGTGTGTGTGTGTGTGTGTGTGTGTGTGTGTGTCGCATAGCAACAGGATGCCAACCTTTGTTCCCCCCCCCCACCCCAACCTCCACCCTACCCCTTGGAGGCGCCACCTCTGCCAGCCACGCCACACTGTTAGCGGGCATGCTAATGACGGCTCAGCGGGGTGGGCACCTGGGGGACTGTTCTGAGATCAGGGGCATGGGGCGGGTGGGCCTGGTGCTGCCACTCTACCGTGCTGGCACCGCTGACCCCGGGTCAGAGAGAGGGCCTGGAGCGTGTTAGCTCCACTCTGCTGCCTCCGGCCCGGAGCAGTGGGAGGCCCATACTGTTGGACTGAATGGCAGCAGAAAGCAGCAGCAGCATCTACCACAGGGACATGGCGTAGAGGTGAGTGGAGAGAGGCTAAGAGGAAGGGTCATACAGAGTTAGCTAACCTAGCATCGGGAAGCTAACGCATTAGCGGCGCCGCACAGGTTTAGCGACTGTAACCTTACTCCCTTTTTCCTACTGAGGAGTGGAGAAGAACAAGGGAGGGAGGGAGGAGGAGTGAAGAGAGACACCCAATCCCCCCCCCCCCAAAAAAAAGCCCCAGTCAAGTTAGCACTCTTGAGACTGATTAGCAGATGCCGCCGTTAAGCCCATTATGCAAACGATTTGGCTAATCACTCCAAATTGATTAGGGCCAGGCTACCAACCCCCCCCAGTCCTAATGCGCCGCCGCATCGCTGGGACCCCTCCTGAGCCCCGTCCGCGGGGGGATACGGGGGCGATAATTATGTTTTTATCAACAGGAATTCACAAATCCGGCCTGCCCCCTCAGTCTCCATGCACCCACAGGCACAGAAATGGGGGAGACAAATCCCTGAACACACAAATAGCCCTCTATTAAGAGGAGCAGAGTGAAGGGGGGGGGGTCTGGGCCTATTGGACTTCAGCGCAGGCGCTAGTATAGACACACACAGGAATCTGGCTGTGGTCACACACTCTAATAATGGAAGAGCTACAGTATGGAAATATATCATCTCATTGCCTGCTCTAGCCTATGTTACTGTGAATAAGTAAATATCAGAGAGGGGTGTGTGTGTGGGGGGGGGGGGGCTGTTATACTGCTTCCTCTGTGATAGGGGGATACCAACATAGAAAATAAACATAGAAAAACCAACATAGAAAATGAAAACCATAGCCGTGAAAACTATAGGCTGACTCTCCCATTGCAGGGGGGCGTGACCAAGCCACGGTCTCATAGGAGCACAAGGGGGACACAAGTCCCCCCCCCCCTGTTCTCCAGGCCCCATATCACAGGCCTCCCTCTCAGGCTGTCTGGCTGCATCGGGCCTCGCCGCCCTCTCCTAGCAGCCCCCGCGCTTGAATAAAGGACCAAATTGTGCTCTATAATGGCTTTATAATTTTGCTAATGGAAGAATTTCGCTGGCTCAGGCAGCGGTGCTTGTCTTAGTTAATTTGTTCAGTAGTAAACGCTGATGGAACAGATTACCGCGCTCCCTCGAGAGCTCGTCTGTGCCAGATGCTATCAGCTGCATGCGCGGAGGGGAATATTAGGCCGTCTCTCTCCTTCTCTCTCTCTCCTTCTCTCTCTCTGCTTGGATGAGATGAGGTTGGGGGGGGGGGGGGGGGGGTTAGGCTGACAACCCCTTCACCCCCCCCCCACCCCCCCCCCACCCCCCCCCCACCCCACCACTCCCTTCCTCCTCCCCGCCTACAGTCAGGACCAGAAATTACATTTCAGGATTATTAGGGGTAGGTGAGGGAGGGTGAAACTAATCAAACTGAGGCCTTTTTTTTCTATAGCTTTTGTGTTGTTGATGACAATCACTGACCAATGGTTCAGAGCATCGAGCTGCTCTAGATACACCACAGCTTTGGATTCGTAATCAAATTTGCTTATCATAGGATGACAGTCATACAAGTTAATTGGATAACCGTAGACAAAACAGAGTTCTCTCGCGTGTGCATCAGCTGACCCAATTTCTTGAGAGTAAGCAGGTGCACACAGCGCAGGTTTTCAAAAACACTCACTTCATCATCACCCATTGGCGATGGGTTTAAAAACGGGCACCAATTTATCCTTCTTTAAATAGGTACAGACAGTGCACTGCAAACACAAGGTCATTGTCTTCTGTAGGTGTGCCACAGAAATTAATGGGGGAGATATTGCCGCTACACCACTGGTGCCGATATTCTTCCATTATGGCCCTGTGTTGGTTTTAATCTCAAACGACTTCTGTAGAATGCGGGTTGGAACCCAGTAGAATGCCAGGAATTAAATGACCCTTCTTCACAGAGCGCTCATTCAGTCCCAACACCATTACTATTTAGCTTCACTCTGTAGTCACCTTTGTGTATTGCAAACCACACAGCAGCCTCAGAATGCACTGTGCTGCTGTTAACTTCTCCAAAAGCACAGAGCTAAGCAAAACCTCCCAAAAACATTTCACAAGGTTAATGAGGTGCAACTCATTTCAAGAATTACTGCTGTAAAGACACATACATATTTTTTATTCTATTTCGAGGCAAATGACCTGGCTGAAATGACTTGGCACCGGTGTATCACTTATTCAAACTCCTTATCAGCTAACTCTTTGGTCATGCTAATCTTGATTTTGAATTACAGTACAGACCTTCTTTTCTTTTTCCAAATCCATGTTCAAAGATATGGCTCAGAGATATGCTTAGTGTGCATAAGATTAAGTTTATACAGGGTGAAGGCCAACACTTATGAGTGGTCTGTACTTTTGTTGATAGCCTACATCATCAACTAGCCTAGCGTACACCGTAAAGGATAGCCTCAATAACAAGGAGAAGCTAACTAGCGAATTAAGCTATTACCTAACACATGGAGGGGGAAGGGAGGGAGGGAGGGAGGAAGGGAGGGGTGTAAGAGGGAGCCGTCTAGCTCTGGGTACCACTTCAAAGGGAGCTCTGGACAAATAGCAAACACAAGTGTCTGCTCTTTTCTGGCTCTTCCAACAGCTGCTGCTAACATTAAGAGGAGAGCTAATCTATTTACATTGCAGCGAGGCGGCTAAAACCTTTATCAAAGCCTTTTGTTTCCTGAACGCCACCAGTTAACAAGACTTGCTTTTGTGGAGACGCTAATCGCGGCCGGTTGACCCAGTCTCAAAAAGCTAAGGCCACCCTTGACACAAGATCTGAAGTCGCAGAACAAGGAGGACTGATTAACAAACTAATCGACATCAGGCATTTGGTGTGGTTGGTGTGAACTTAACCTTGTCGGGTGTGTGTGTGTCCCGAAGAAGATAACTCAACCTTCACTCCTAATCCTTTGACTTCAAACGCTTGGTAATGCATACTAGAGCACTCCTAATGGTTTGGTCAGAGTGAGTGTGTGCGTTGAGCCGAATAAACCGGGGGCCGTAAATTGGCGTGTCAGTTTAACCTACATTGAGCGGAGGGAATCACATTAACATTGTTTTCTAATAAACGGCCCCAGTGTTCAGACTGCCCCGGTGACAGATTTGTGACGGATGTTTTAATGGATCGTGATTCATACATCAGTAGGCTGGGGGAGACGGGGGAGGGGAGGGAGGGGGTCTGACAGTGTGCTGTGGTGCACACACAAGTGAACACAACTCCCCACAAGGAAAGTCAACGGTGATACACCGGACCCAGCTGTACTTCCTGGGACGTGTCCTTTACTGCGTCTCCGAAATTATGTTCACTGACTCCATAACTCTGCAAAACAAATAAAACCCTATTTATGCATTCTTATCTGGGGGGGGGGGGGGATTTTATCGTTTCAACAGCGGTGAAGTCTGGGAGAGTGTGTGTATGTGTGTTAATGGAATTTCCCCAGGATGACCTCACCTAGCCAAGCGTACCCACAATGGCATCATTGTGCCTATGTGGGCTCACCTTGGCTCTGACCTTCCTCCCACCTGATTGCCTGCCACTTCGACCAATCACAACCAGGCGATTCAGTGTAGGCAGCCCCTCAAGGGCATGGGGTATTAAATAAAAAAAAAAGGAGGGGCTGATATTATCTCAGAGTCATTTTTCATAACCAAGAGAGGACTGTTCATGAAAACCTGCTATGGTCCCCAAAAAATGGCACTGGCTTCTTTGGTTAAAAACAACTCCTGTGGTCCATTCTAAACACTGTCTCTCCAAATGAGTGCCGGTTCTCACAGGGAAGTGGACCACCTCCGGGCAAACACACAACCACTCCATCCAATTAAGCAACACACAGGCTATTACCATACATTTGTATGATAATTCCCAGCATGTAGCGCAAGTGTAAGAACAATACAGCGGTTGTTGAATGATGAAAACAGTCATTCACCCCGGGGGTAGGAGTACAGGGGTTTACGGCAGCGCATTCCACATGTTAATAACTCATAATGATGGCGTGGGCAACAGTCATAAAACACTCAGTTCATTGAGAATGGGAGAACTTCAGCTGACCCTATAGAATTTAGAATCTCTGCTTGGTCGATAAGAACCTCCCCAGCCCTGAGAAGATTAATCTGAAAAGCTAAGTAAACACAACAAGGAGAAAAAGTCATATCCCAAGTCTTACCTGGCACCTCAACTCCCCCAAGAAAAAAAAACGGGATCTTTTGAGGCCAACAGATATTAAGGGTTTGGTTGACGTCAGTATTCCACAATCGTGCTGATTCACTACTGATATGTTGTTCTGGAACAGAGAGTGCTAATGCTCTCTACCACCAAGTATACACTGTACCAAAAATAGAAAACTATCTGAACAGCCCATTAAGCTCAAACCTATTCTAAATGATCCATCATCAGGCCTGCTGTTAATAAACTCTCTCCATTCCCAACTGAAAGCCAATCAGACACCACATGTTCAACAGCAGCGCCTGCACCCATCCTCCCTCCCTCCCCCAACTGTTGTTGCTACGGAAGCCCCAACCAGGTTGCGTGAAAGCGTTGATTGACTGGTCTCAGGGCTGACGGGGCCCAGGGCTGCCTGCTGCTTGGTCTCAGAGGGAGCGGAGCGCTGCGTTGTGTAACATCTGCCTTGCGTGAGGCACGTGTTTACATGCAAGCATTATGTATTCACTATAATCAGCCTTTAATCACAAGCTTTATGGAGGGCTCTTCAGTTGTGAAGGATTTGGTGATTACAAACCAACCAACCAACCAACCAAGGGAGAGAGACGAGAGCAGAGGGGGGAGTAAAAAATGAAAAGGACCGAAGCTTTATTAGTGTGAATTAAAACACAGTTCTTTTGGCACTCTGGCGTGGTCCGTGAGGGGGGGGGGGATCAATCCTGGAGGGGAGGGAGGGCTCGGCAATATCAAAAGCGCTTCAGCCCCATAATGACTGGGGACTGATTTGCTCGCTCCCCGACAAGACTCCCCAATCTCTCCTCGCCTCTCTGATTTATTATGCAACAAGAGCGCCGTGATTCGCTTCAAACAGGCCTGCCGCTCAGATGCACGAGGAGGAGGCCCGGCGCTCTCGCCAGCTCACAGCAGAAGTGGATGTCGCCCAACCATGCTTGCACTGAGCCAGCTGTTTAGGCTGGTTTTAATGGCTCAACTACCGGAGCTTAAGGATGGGGGGGGCGGGACTGTCCCAATCGACAGTCAGTGCACGACCGCTCTCTCAAGTCCTCCACCGTCTCCCCACAACGTCCCCGCTGCCCCAGACAAGGAACTTGCTAAACCAATTAAGATTCCTGAACTTGACCCCGGCCAGCACAGAAGAGAGGGGGAGGCCTGACGACGGGCCGGCTAGGGGACGGGAGGACAGGAGAGTGACGACCGGTTCTGAAGGGTTAACAGGGAGGGAGAGGAGTCTTGAGGAGGAGAACCCCCCCCATCCATGTTTTAATGTCTGCCTCAATTACAATGCAGAGATAAGCCAATGCTGCTGAAGGACAGGATGTGGCGTGGGGAGGGGGGGGGGGCAGATGTTCTTAGCTCATCTATATTTACAATTTGGTGTAATGGCGCTCAAGTACACACACACACACACACACACACACACACACACACAAAAGCACAAGCACACACACACACACACACACACAGTGGTAAAAGGGGCTGGTGGTAGCCAGTAGCCTCCACCCACATCGATATCGACATTCCTCAAATAGTTTCCAAGCTTTACAGCGACTAATTAGAGAAATTATACAGCTTGCTAGGAGGAGAGTTTAACTGGACCTCTGTGAGAGGGAGGGGAGTGGTATTTTACTGACAGGCCGGCTAACATTCAGGAAGTCCTTGGGGGTAAAATCGGAGAAACAACTAACCACCAAGCAGAGCACACTGTGTTCTAGATGAGACAAACAGTCACTCTGCGTAAGTGCTTGATTGGACACATTTATGCGTTGCCTCCAAAACAGCAGGGGAGTGCAGATTTCAAATGGCAGAAGCATGCTGGAACAAAGAAGGCAGGAAAAAGAGTAACAATTGCCTGTCCTTCATTTCCTCTCTGTGGGAATAGGCGTGTAAGCAGCAGGAGGACTATATAAAAACTTTTATCCAGTAGATTGAGTGCACAACCCCACCCCCCCCCCCACACACAAACACACACACCCATCTCTGCCACTGTTAACTCACACCTGAGTGCCACACATACAACCCTGGCCTGACTGAACACTGCCCTACCAAGACAATCTCCCAGTAGTAAGAGCCCTGCAGTGCTGTGTGTGTGTGTGTGTGTGTGTGTGTGTGTCTCAAACACTTAGGATACAACAAGAGTCCACTAGCTCCTGCCTTTATTCCATCCTTTCCCCTGCTAGGAGAATGAATCCCTTCACTGCCCTGACAGTTCCCTATTGACAGTGTTCCCTATTGACAAGGAGGAAGGAGAGAGAAAAAAAGAACATGATGTCATTGTTAAGGGACGGATTCTCCTCATAATAAAGCCTCTTTATCAAAGTGCCCTGCTTTTTGCGACGCCCACAGTCCAAGTAAGAGACTTGGTTGACGGCTCTCTCCCTCCCCCCCCCCCCCCCCCCCCCCCGAACCCCTGGTGTTCTATATAGTCTCTGTGCTGACATGAACATATATTTTCAGACTAATGCTCTCAGTTTAAAGTCCCATCACCTGTCAGTAGTGTTTTTCTTGGGGAGCATGTGACCGCGGCTAGACAGCCTTAAATTCCTGTCAGGAAGCTAACTGAAGCCGATTACAAAATCAATAGCAAAACAATGGAGGAGCCTGGGGCCGCTCGGAAGGGAAGAGGAACTCTTCAGCCCCGAGAACATGAAATACAGCCTCTCATAACCTTCCACTATAAATCTGAGACAGAGGAAACTAAATAGGATAGCAAGGGGAAAAACAGGGAGAAAACTCTCTGTCTTAACAGTAGACTGGTGACACTCGTCTCTACACAGCAGTATTATCCTTACAATGGTATGATTGTGTATTACATATACCAATGACAATTCCATAGGCTTATCTAAATTCAGCACTGCTAAAAGTACATTGATTAGAGATTATAGTAATAAGCTTGCATCAGCGTGAATGGTCCATCTTGGTTGCAATCTGGATGCAGACTTCATTTTTAAAAGGCCTGTCGCTCCTGAAAAACTCTTCAACACATTCAATAATCTTTCTGTCAATCTTGTCTTTCTGCTGATCGAGCCACTTTTGTTTTCTTTAGCGGGAGAAAGAAACAACGTGGAATCAATTTAATGGTGTCAATCTAAAGTAGTTACCGAATGAATGAGAGAAAAAAGGGAAATATAGTTGAAAATGGTTGTACTGTTTGACTGTAAACATTGCTTATTTGAGTCTGAGGTTTGGGGAAGCTATTTTTTGTTGTTGTTCACCAACATTTTTCAAATAATACAATAATCATTGTAATAATCCCATTTTAAACAGAGCATCACTTGTCATGAAATGGAATAAAATTGCATAGATTTTGTCGATGAGACAAATGACAGGCAACAGCAGTTTCCTGAAGTGTTGGGCGGTGGCCATCACGTCTGGTTTCCCTCCATAAGGGTTGGAGGCTGAAGACCTGAGGCGTTTTGGCCATGCACGGTGACCATTTCACTACAACACCAGGCCTACACATAATGAAATGGAACATTCTGGAACAACTGGAACATTCAATCTACACCTACATGTTACAGTGAAACAAATGAAGTAGCAAATGTTTTTGGTTCAGGGGTTAAGTAATTGCCTACATTTTGGAAACATCGTCACACCAACTCGTGAGGACCAAGGTCTCCACAAAAGCCTGAATTCAGAGCAGGCTACAGTAAAAGAAGTACTGCATTATATCAACGAATATTCTGATGGTATCTCGTTCACGGAGCTCTGCTGCTCTGCCATGCCATCCATGCATTAGCATTTTAACACGGGGGAGGAATGTGTTTACTCTGATGGCTGGGGCTATGCACTGCATTAATTATGATGCGGAAATTATAATTGAATATTAGCATAGCTGCGGCACACAATGAATGAAGAGAGGAGCGGAGGGGGGGGGGGGGGGGGGTGGGGCTTGTTTACGCCGAGGAAAAGAGAGACAACAAGCGGGTGATTGTTGGCGAGGCGGAGGAGACGCAGACGAGATGCGGTGGGCTGGCTGTGACCTGGATTGTGATGCGAGTGTGTTGTAGTAGTGGCGGCGGTTCGGGGGCGCTGCCTGGCAAAGCCTGCGCTGTGCCCCTCGCCCCAACTCTCACCCTCGCCCTGCTTTCACCTTGGCACGGCACATTGCAAGCCTCCGCTTTTTTTTTTTTTTTAAACAGTTGTTGACTGTAAACATGAGGCACAGCCTGGCAGAACCCACTGGCATATGTGTGCACCGGAAACTACCCAGCGCTACAGTAGCGAAACGTGGGAAGAACTAGTAGTGGGGGAGTCGTGGTGGTGACAGTGGTGAGGTAGTGAAACGTGAATGCGTAGGCTTAGTCTTGTCGTTGTCTGTTTCCTGGAGACGCAGCTTCCTGCTCGACTCTGTGAGTGACGTGACGAGCGTGCCGTGTGACTGAGGTCTGTGGTCGGGGGTCAGGTTTCCTCTCTCACGTCATACCGGGGCCTGTGAAACACAGCCTTTTGTTTGGGTTTGTTTTGGTTCTCGCAAAGAAGGCACAAAGCACACTGTTCTTATCGTGCGCTTAGTAGTAGGCCTCAGCTGGTACAGGGGGAGCCTGGGATGGGGGGAAAAGGATTGCACACGGTGCAGAGCGGCTCTTTACACCATCTGCTAAACGCAGACCGATGGGAGGCCTCATGTCCACTCAAATAATCACCTCATCCCAAAAACAGACATGCAGACATTCCTGAGAGAACTTCCAATTCAACTCCGAAAATAGCTCCACATTGTGAAAAAACGAATACCAATTTCATACTATTTCCTCCTTTGTGCATGTGAGTGATACGGTATGTCTATACCAGGGGACGGCAACCTTAGGCACGTGGCAGCGTAATCATTGGCACGCTGGCGATAAGCGAGAGAGGACTTTTAATTTTCTTCTCTTTTTTTTTAAAGAAATGTTCAAGTGCCCTCTCAGCTGCATGCCAAATCACCTCTTGAACAGCCATTGGCTGTTGCGCGGCCTGTCTTACTTAGTTTGATTGACGGTACGGCCTCCCGCTCACATTTCCCACAGGAATCGCAGTGCATCGGTTCAGGTTCGGTTGATTATGGCAACCGCACTAGCTAAGAAAGCTAAAGTAAAGGTTCAGGCATTCCAGCCCTTGTTTTTCAGAAGGTCTGTGCTGTGTGTACTTTATGTTTTGAAAATGTTGTTTGCCAAACGTCGAGTGTTAAGGGCCATTTTGAGACAAAGCACAAGAAAACTTTCAAAGATCAGGCAGACAAGGCAGAATCCATAACGTGCCGTGTCCAGTTATGGGAAGCAAGCCAATACCCTCAAAGTCTTTGCCACTGTTAAAAACCATGTGACTGAAGCAAGCTATCGCATTGCTCATTGCATTGCAAAACGCAGAAAGCCATTCACTGATGGCAAATATATTAAGGAGGCTTTTCTCTGTAGCTCAGAGGTTCTGTTTGAAGGCTTAGCAAACATAGAGACAATCAAATCAAGAATAAAAGATATTCCCATGTCCCATGCTAGAAGTGTTGAGCGTTGCATCGAAGAAATGGCAGAAAATGTCAGCGTGCAGCATTCTTGTATTTCTGTTTGATACACTTTAGTCTCCCTTTTTGATATTTGCTCTGAAAGCAGTGTTTTGAAATGGGGTCCGTGCATATAATCTATAACCCCATGGGGGGGGGGGGGATTTTACAATAATTAGTTACATTTATTGCTGATGAACAGTAGAGTAGGAGGTTGGTGGGGTTAATGACCTAAAATGATCATTACAATGTCCTGATTATGAGAGAAAAATGTTTCTTGAAAATGTTGTTGCTATGCATGTAGCCTATATGGATGGAATAAAATTCCAGGTCTGCTGGAAATGTTTTTTTGATGTGGTGTCATAATTAAACTAAGCCTAACCCTAAACTTAATGTTGATATGGCACACTAATTAACAAGAACATTTCAAACTGGCACTTCATGTCAAAAAGGTTGCCGACCCCTGGTCTATACTATAGTCGAGGCACAATCCCTCCCGCCATCCAGAGAGGATAAAAGTCTACCTTTAGTTTATAACAAACAAACTTATCGTCTCAGCAAGCCCTAGACGCTCTGCGTTGTTTTATTTACCGACACAGCTCAGGTATTTTCAGTAAACTGCGAGAATCTGCCTGGGATGTTTTGGTTTCGGGCTCCCCGAGCTAATGTTAGCATCTGACCTTCCTGAATAAACCCTAGTTTGATGATTACGATGGGCCTCTCTTTCTCCCTGAGGGAAAACTCTCTGAGTGAGACCGACATCTCCCTACAACCCAAGAAGGGAGAGAGACAGAAGACGAAAGATAGACAAATAAACCAATTCAGTGGAGTAGAGAATGCAGCAGCCACTACAAGAGGCACCGGGCTAGCATTGAAAATAGAGGGTCAATTACTGCAGCGCTATTGGCTCTTCCAACGTTTGATTTGAATTGAATTCGATATTAAGAGGATGAGGGGAGTACAGGGAGGGAGGGAGGTCTGGACAACAAAGGGCCCCTACGAGGATGGTTGGGCTGATGGGGGATATTGAGAGGGGGAGATAGGATCTCGGAGCTGTGAACCATTTCAGGGAAAGATAAGTGCTCAACTTCCTACACAAACGTCGACAGAATGGAACTGAGGAGAATAATACGACAATAAAGGCTGAGCTAAGCTCATCTGAATGTTCTGGGTCTAAATGCCATTTACTTCCAGATTCTAGAAAAGCACTGGAGCGGTCAAGATTAATTGCATCCAGATAAGGAGGAAACAGACAGACAGGTTGAGAATAAAAAACCTCCACCGAGGGTCAAGTCATTCCGAGGTCAATGAAACAGCACAGACCCCTCAACCAGCCACGGTCAAGGTCAAGTTCACCTCAATCCTCCCTTAAAATACAGGGAATAACCCGCAAATTAGAGGATTAAAATTGTGAAACAAAATGGAAAATCCATTAGCTCTCAACGCGGCTTCTCACGACATCCATTTTGAGAGAAAAAAAAAAACAACCTGAACACGTCCATTTGCGGGCCTGAGGACGAGTGTTGAGCTGGCTAATTATGGCAGTGGATGCGGGGCCCTGGTCAGATTAGTGGGCTTTAAAGCCCTCTCTCTCTCCGCTCCGTCCACCAGAGGTTGAAGTGTTATTCCGGCTGACTGGCTGGGATGAGCCCTTATCGCCGTGTGTGCTTCCCTGAGCTCCAGAGGAGAGCTGGGGGCGGCTGCACTAAGAGATGAATTAGGGGCCAGCAGCACCACCATCAGATAATACCTGACAAAGGAGAAGGTGGGGGGGAGGGGGGGGGGGGTTTGTCCGCTCCCCATAACAAACCATAACAAGCCAACCCCCCCTCCCATATGCTGGTTTCCTCCTAGCCCCAAACCCCCCAACCCCCACCACCTCGCACCACGACCAGGGGGTGGGATGAGAGAGGGAGGCCCATGGGGACCTGTCAGGCCCTGACTGAACACCTCTCCTCCACCACTCCTTCTCTTATCTGTGGAGCATGCTTTCTCTACAGTCGCCTGGCGCTGCCTGCGCTGCGATTCATAAGCCTGAGATGGGAGGAGGGAGAAGGGGGGGGGGGTAGATAAGGACCAGGCAGTTGTTATTATTGTGGCCTTGCAGCTTGGCTATAGATGTGCTGTATGGACACAGGAGAGCACTGGGGAGGGTTACACAACAGCCCTGAGGAGTGGCTTCCATCTTGAGGAACCAACAGCCCATAATAACAACACGCTCCTCCGGTAGCTCATGATGAAAGAACACCATCACTGGAGGCTCTAACTGTCACACCAACTGAAAGCCATTTTATGAGGCCATACTCTTTCCAGTATGAGAGGCCATATACAGCAGATATATATATATATACTTAGCAGAGATGTGATGTGCTTTCTCCACAGTCCGTTACAGGGGGGCTGCTGTGCTGTAAAGTTCCTTCACGTATGCTCTCAATTTCCACATGCACACGCACACACAGGGTGGTTGAAAAGCACCTGATATCCCCCAACCTTTGACAGGCCACGAGGGGGGGGGGGGGGTGTACAAAACAAGGAATCCGCCAGATCTACTTTCCTTCAGAAACAGACACCTTCAACTGAGCTATACATTACACACTACCACCACCACCACCACCACCACCACCTGCGCATCCTGCAGCAACCAAAGCCAAGTATAGCCTACTGCTCCATTCAATGACTAGAACATCAGTTTAGAAACCTATAGGGTAGGAAGAATAACCCAAGACAGTCAACACAGCCCCTTCTTAGCTCATAGCACCCTGGGACAATTAATAATTCACTTAACAGCAATTGGCGCAATGAAGTGCATTTTTCCACATTTCAGTCACAAAAACAAATTCCCACCGACATCAACAATGCCAATTTCCAAGTGTGCGCCGGACCGAATCTAAACTTGATAGTGCAGGGTGTAAACCTTAATTTGGTTTGGTTTGTCCGTCGTGTGTGTTTGTTTCCTTAGGATTGGGTTCTGTTACAGGGGGGCTGCTGTGCTGTGCTGTTGTTGTCAGGGCTGGAGAGCTGTTTCGCCGACTCAAATGGATTGGGAAGTGCACTAGCGGCAGCAGCAGATAGGCTAGATGGGGAACTGTTAGCTATGGCGCACATCTCCGGCCGCCACGGAAATGGGATCCAACAGGTAATCAATCAGCCAATGCGCTGCCTCCCCCCGGCCCTCTCTGCGGTGGCGAAGGTGGGGGCGGGACAGACAGACAGATGTGTGCTCTGGAATTCATCTGGGGGATCCGAGGAGAGGCTGTAGCTGGAGGCCTAGGCTAGAACGCACGCACACACGCACACACAAAAACGCTAGTTATGTTTCTCTGATGTCCCTTGCAGAAACCAAGGCTCCTTAACTGGCACTTATGTTAGCAGCACAACAGCAGTACCACACACACAAACAATTCACATCACACAATCTGACTTTCACACAGAGTTCAATGGATTTTCTTTCATCTCTCTCATTTTCAGTGGCAGGGAATGAAAGAGAAAACATTTGAGTGTGTTTGTGACTGTGTGTGTGTGTGTGTGTGTGTGTGTGTGTGTGTGTGTGTGTGTGTGTGTGTGTGTGTGTGTGTGTGTGTCAGCCCATTTCTGCCCCCTCACTCCCTAACTCAGGCTCCCCACTTGTCAGCATATCTACAGCATTCTCTAAAATTACCTCAATTGCTAATCATAATACTCTGGGACGTCAATTTACCACCATCTTATTGTCAACCGTCGGCCAAAATCACAAAAAAAGAGAAACTAGACGAGGGTGGGAAGAACGAAAACAAAAACATTTGTCAGCGAAAACACATTCCCGATCCCATGTGGAAAACGGCTGCCCGTGTGCTGATTCAGGACTTGTGTGTGCGCTTCTAATTTTAGCCCCCCCCTCAAACCCCCATCCGTACCCGCACTCTGCACATTCATGTGATTTGGCCGTATTTTGTATATGGAATTCTCTCCTCTCTTTCTTTTCCCCCCAGTGCAGATTAGTGAAGTCCCTTTAAACATGCTGACGTGAGTTTCCACACGATCAAACGGCAAGAATCCCACAGACTGGCCTGTATGTGAGAGGGAGAAAAAAAAGCAAACATAAGGTGCCTCATTGAAATATGAAGCGAAGTGCGGCTTTGCTCAGATGCTAAAAGTCTAACACTGAATAAAAAAGGAGGGAAGAAAAAAAAATTATGGGTTATGATCTCCAGGAAATGTACAGGGACTTTTAGATTTTGGTGTGTGGAGGTGTAGGCCTATAACAGTGGGAAAAATGTCTCCTATAATGTTTAATTGAGATACATTATGTTTGAAGATGTGCGTCTTAATTCAAGGCCCTACTTTGGAGAGCGGAGTCAGGGGCATCATTGGAAATATGAAAGCAGAGGGGTCTTTTGTCTTTCAGCAATGGAGAGAGTAGCAAGAGAGAGAGAGGGAACAGAAAGAGAGAGAGAGAGAGAGAGAGAGAGAGAGAGAGAGGAGCACAGGAACACCTCAGCGCTCATTAGCTCAATAATGCATGAAATGCGCTGGAGCCTCCAGACTGTGCTAGCAAATGCGCTTTAACTATTTATCATTGAACAGAATGCTAGTGCGGCCATTTTAACCAAACCTATCCCCCCGACCCTCGCCTTTCATTTGGGTTAGTTAATTATTCAAATAACATGCCAATCTTTGGAGGAACAACGGACTGACTACAGCCTCCCCATTTCCCCTCCGCATCCTCTTTTCGCCACGTGAGACATTTAGGGGAATCTGGCGACGCGAGGCGAGGTCACGCGGCAGGCCTGACGGTGCCCACTTGGGCAAAGGCAAACATCCTTGTGGCGGCCACGGTAACATGAGACACGACCTGGAGGAGAGGTTTAAGAACAGTAGGCCCAAATAAGCTGCTTGGAAATGGATGCACGTCATTTTTCAAACGGGTGCAAAGTGAAGCCAGATGGAGGCGGGCACCATGTTGGCATAGCCAAACTACAGAGGAGAGGACAGGAGAGGAGAGGAGAGGAGAGGAGAGGAGGCGAGCAACGGGGGGGGGACTTGATGTAGCCCAGTTAAACCACTCAGTGCTTTGATGCTCTGGAGGGAAATTGCTTTGGTAAGCACAGACCTTAGACCAGTTTAACATTTCCCCCCCTCGAACCATAACACTAAGGACACAATAGACAAAACTGAGCAAACTTCACCACTTGGGGCACTATATCAGAGCAGCCAAGTCAATCAAACTACTCCAGAATTGTACAGTATTTCAGTGACTCTGTAGTAAGAAACACTAGTAGGAGAGAACAGCTGGGAAAGCTGCCTGTCAGCAGGCCTGGGTCACTCCGCAGGGCTGGGGGGGTGGGGTGGGGGGGGGGAGGAACAACGTGGCGGGGGAGAGAAACAGTGAAACATGGGGTTTATTTTCAAGAAATTTGTATTCCCCTTAACATGCGGGTTTGCCGTTTCACCAGCCGTCGGTCTTAATAAAGGCAGACGCGGGCCAGCCAGTCGAACAGGGAGGGAGGCTGAGGGGAGGTGGAGGGGAGGGGTTTCCCCCTTCACGTTGGAAGAGCTCCAGTGAAAACTGGTTGGAACATGGGAAACATGGTGTCAGAGCAGAGGAGAAGAAAGAGCGCGTCTGGCTTGCGGTTTCCCCCGAGCGCGTTCCGTCGTGACAGTGCTCTCGCCGCCCGTTCCAGGGGCTCCCCTTTCACTACAATGCCTCCCAGGGCACTGCGCCGCTGCCAAATACACACACACACACACACACACACACACACACACACACAGCCTTGCTCTGCCTACAATGGCAGTCAGAGATTACTCAGCACAAAACATGCGCTTTGCTCCCACCAACCCCATTTCCTGTGGCTGATGCCAGCGATTGGCTGAACCTTCAAAGAACCCCATAAAAGGGTGGAGCTACCGTATCACATGGTCCAAGTGCAACAGGAATGTAAACTAAAATATTTTACAGAGGGCACTGGGGATCGTCAAAGACCAAAATAGAACCTGTGTAATGTACAGATCATCTCAATGCCACTGGGTCTCATTCATCTATATGTTCTCAAATAATGCGCAAATTTGACTAAAAAAAAGACTCAAAACCGTGTGATTCATGAAATGTGCGATGAGCCCCAAATTTGTTCTTGCCAAATATACTTAAATTAGATGCGTGTGCACGATGTTATAAATTACCATAAATATACGCCCACAATATCCCATATAAGTTCAATCAGTCTCATACCATCTCCCCTGGCAGGCGAAAACAGCTCAAGAGCCACTTGTCACTCAGCAAACATATCACTGTGGCCTCTGAAAACACACTCTAGCCATGGCACACATGGCCTCAACCTCTACCACCAGACATCACTACATCTTCAATACACCATTGTTACATCATCAATACACCATTGTTACATCATCAATACACCATCGCTACATCTGCTTGCTACATATTGTGTACCGTACGTTCTGGTGAGCATGCCCATCAACGTGCGTTCATGTATAATGAGACGTGCTACATGAATCAACTTCAACTAAGAAGAAATTGATGAATGCTGAAAAGTTATTGAATTTGGACTTACGCACGGAAATCTACTGTATGTGTAAGAAAAATTGATTAATGAGGCCCAGTGTGTCTTGATTATAAACTGACCCAGATACTGATGGAAGCAGGTTGAATCGTCATTGCTAGGTGAATCACGCCTGAGTCTGTATGAGGTTGATTTAACTCTTTATCAGGGGTCTCAGTGAGATGGGCTAGATAAGTTCTTGTGTGGACTTATCTAACGATCTGAGAGAGGCCTAAAGCCCAGAGATTCCTCTGGTGCTGCCCTGTAATGTATCAAAGCCCTCAACTCATAATCAATGATTCAGCCAGGGGGAAATGGGAGCAATTACAAGACTCTGGTCTGATGCTTCCTCTTGGTGTCTGTGAAGTAGACAGTGGAACGAGGCCAGGACTGGGGGTCTGGAAGGGATGTAGAGGAACAATCACCTAGTGGGCCTTTCTGTCAGGGGGCTGGACAGGAGGCCGGGGCAGTGGCTTTAAGGTGTGAGCAGGCTCAACCCAGTTTCCGCGATGCCCCACCAGTTGTGGTGGAGGAAGTGGCCTCTTTTTAACCAGTAGCAAAATTAGCGAGAAATACAGAGAGGTCATTATAGACTAAAAACGTACCGAGCCGGCTGAAAACTGAACCGTGTCAACGCTAAAAGGTTCACTGGGGATTCTTGCAAATGCAAATGCAAAAAAAAGTCACCAAATTAAATTTGGAAAATGTTCTGCTACCTGAATGAGCTGAAGTCTCAGCCTCTGGCAGGGGGAGTGTGATGGTGAGAGATTTAACGTTACATTCCGATATAATGCATCAGGGGGGATCCACACATAATGGATGTTCCTGTATGCATTTACACCATCATAATCCCGCTCCTGATGTGGTGGCCTAACTGAGCGAACACACGGCGAGAGCACACGAACCAGTGCTGTGTAAGTAACGCTCTGGATTAAAACTTAATCTGAACCGTCTGATTATCCCCAAAGATAAAAAATGCTTTAATGAGGGATTGCAATGGTTTAGATGAGCTGATCTTAATCGCATAATACTCACTTTTTTGGCCTGCTTTGGCATTATTCTGTGGTTTTTATGTAACCCGCGTAAAAGACAAAATGCCTTAGTGAAAGGGGTAGAATTAGGGGTACCCACTCCCTAGAGAGTGGGTTCATAATTTGCAGAAGAGGAGACCCATTCAAATTCAAGCTCAGGTAAAGTTTTTTGTTGATCTTAAATCCTATGTAAATATCAGAATGTGGCCCAAAACCAAACAAAGTCAAACAAAACAAATTGAGAACCAACTGATGGGTTTTCATGCACATTCATACACGTCTTCTTTATGTCCAATGCCTCTTGATCACAAGAAGATGCCTCACCATGAAAATGGAAGAAAAGGCCTTTGAATCAGCCTACGAGGCACTGCTGAAGAAACAGCACAACATCTACAAACCATAATAGTGCAGGTAGAGACCCCTGACTGAAGAGTAGGTTCGTGAAAAGGGCGGTGTTTAAAATGTGCATTGGCCTCTGGCCAATTGCGCCATCGGCGTCAGCTCGAGATATTAGCCTGCCAAGAGATGTAGTCTGCTCAGGAGAAGAGGCACACCTCGTAAAACTACAGTAACTGTACCAGTGGAGGCTGGTGGAGGAAGAAATCGGAGGACGGGCTCATTGTACAGCATTGAATAGAATGAGGAATGGTATCGTTTGATACCACTCCTCATTCCATGCATTACAATGAGCCCATTCTGATTTCTACCTCCACCAGCCTCCCCTGGTACAGTACCAACACTACAGTACCACAAATACCCAAAGACCATCAAGACCGGCAAGTCAGGAGAATTACAGTCCTAACACTATTTGAATGTTCCCAGAACTTTGACATAGCAATGTTTCGAGGTAAGGGACTAGTATTTCTTCTATCTTTCATGTTTTTATTATATGTACTCTGTAAAGTCTGCTGGCTGTGTGTACACTACCTTGAACAGTCAAGACTGGCAGACACGGACCCACAGTAATGTCAGTCATGTTGACAGTCAGGACATGATAAAATTCCAACTGTACACAAAATTGAACCTGCCTGACAAAGTCTAATAGCTGGGAGGAGATCGAATTTCGTCTACTGAATAAGATTATTATTATCACTGTGCTTTATTCTTTGAGAAACTAACAATAAAACAATGGTCTATTCAGAGTGTGTAGAGAAAAACAGGGGCTGGGCCTCAACGAAACAAGAGAAAACATCATAAAACCAAACTCTCACATGTTCATAAGCCCAAGTCCAATGACGGCAATGGCCTACAGTTGTAGGGTCGCAAATTACACCCAATAATCTAATTGTGTAGCAACCCAAATCCAGGTGAAGGCAGATGATGCAGCCAGGGTGAAGGGATCATCTCAGCCATGGTCAGGCCACTTGTCAATTTCAAACACCAGTATTACACTGATATGGCAGAGAGTTTCAATCCTGAGAACCCATAGCAACCTTTGCCAAAATCATTAATCTCTGCCATGGACATAAACAGCATCCTGTGAGGGGGGCTGGCCATTTTGAGTGGGAGCACAATAGGTCTCCCTGCATTACGCTAGGCTAGGCTAGGCTAGTGCTTTGTGTAGAGAGGCTCCACTGTGCATGCCTGAGTACCTGCCTGCCTGCTAGGCCGCCACAGAGGCTAATGAGGACACCAGGGTATAGGAGAATTGCACATGCCTGGTTACCTCCCAGCATCCCCCCAGCACTGCCTGCACACATAGCCCCAACCTGCTCAGCCAGGGGCTTCTCAAAATAATTGGCCTCTTTAGAGGTGCACCGCTGAAGGAGGCCTCGGACCTCAACAAAAGGGAGGGGGCTGAAGGGGGGGAGAAGGTGGGGGGACGGGGGGACACTCAAAACAAAGAGGCCCTTGTTAGGGAAGGAGAGCCCAGTTTATTATGTTTAACCTGGGAGAGAGTGGTGACAAGGATGGGCTATTGTTCTCTAGTCTAGGCTCAGACTGTGTTCTCTGCTCTCCGCCATAGGGGTCGCTTGTGGTGAGCACGGAGTCTGTCTGTCTGTCTGTCTGTCTGTCTGTCTGTCAGTCGAGTCCTGAGGTTGACTAGCGTTGGATTCAAAATAGGAGGCAGTGCAGTCACGGTGTCACCTCAAATATCTTCTTCAGGGCCAGAGGAGACTTTTTTTATGGTCAACAATGAGGCTATTGCAGAGACAAACACTGCTAAGGTCAAGGGCAGACATGACATAACCTTGAGGCAGGCATTGGTCAGAGAGATGCTAGCTCAGCAGAATGGGACGAGTGGAGGCAAGGTCACAAACTCCCAGACACCTCAGGAACAGACACAGACAAAAAACGTAGAGCAGTTAGTAAAAAGGGACTGGTTGTCTTCATCTCTTCTCCAGACTTTATGGCTGAAGTAGAACAGTTCAGTCTGAGCAGTTCAGTTCAGCACTGCGCCACAGGAGAGGTGGCCTTCCGGTAGCCGCAGGGTCAGCCTCAGGCTGTGGCTGCTGATGTGTGAGCCACGGGGAGAGGAAAACGTACCCCTGGCCAAGAGAACCCCCTCCTTCACCAGGGCCACTCTCCCATCCCCAACACAGAAAAAAAAAACTGTCAACCCCACTTTCTCTACCTCTTTCCCCATTCAAAAAGGCAGAATATCATTTTCCAGTCACTAACGGCATCTGGCTTTCATTTCCAGGACTCCTGGAGGTTTCTCAGGTCACTAATAATAACTATTTCAGGCAAAGGCAAAAGTTCAGCCAGAGTCTACCTCCGTGCCAGAGAGCTGTGAGTTATACCATTGGGTGAATAAGAGGAGGAGGGGGGGGTGGTACGCCCAGGTCCCCTGGGCATACCTCCGTCTCCTTCCTCCTCCTCTCCCCCCCCCCCACCCCTTAGGGAGCCGATTTTGTTTTGGTGGTGTAACAGCAGGGCCTGGCCTGGGTCTAGCCTGCCTGATGGATGTTTGTCTGGGGACTGAATGGGGGAGGGAGAGGCTGAGAGGGCCAGGGGAGACGGGGGAGACGGAGGTTCCTCTCCCCGCCCCGCAGGCAGGCCTCGTGGTAATAGGTACTTCCAGCACTGGGCGAGAACTCTGGGGCCCTGGAGGTCCCCGCTGACGTCACTTAGTGCTGTAGGCTGATGAAGCCTGCTTCTCTCTTTTTCTTCCTGTCTCTCTCTGTCTCTCTCTCCCTCATCACACACATACACACCCACCTTACTCCTCAAGCACCGAGCTGAAGGGGAAATGAGGGGAGCCATGGCTGAGGTCTTAATGCTCTCTTGTGCGGTTAAACTTGAGGCTTAGCAGAGGCTAATGTGGCGGTCTATACCTTCCCCCTCAGACTAATGTGACAGGTTTAGAGGGCTGGGACTCACTGGACTAACCAGAGGAGGGAGTCAACTCAGTCTATCAACTGTCCCAAGAGACGGGTAGTGTCCCCCATGACTGCCACCAAATGAGCTAGGGAGGGAAGCAACGTGTGAGGAACTCATTGACATCCATACATGACATAGGGAGTATGCTAATGTCGGAGTTAGTCAAACTTATCTCCAGTCTTGTTGGATTCAGCTCTGGAGCTCCAGTCTGGATCAATGAAAGAAACCAGTGTGCTGAAGAGATGCAGCTGCCACTTGTTGTTGTAACACCTAAGTTCCAGTGCAGGGGAACAGGCCTGAGGCTCAGCACCCCATTACTCATACAAGTGTGTGATTACCCCAGCTCTAAATTTAACACTGTAGCAAGTCCCCCAATTTTGATGCACAAAACATCTGGGCCTGTACTTGGTCATGTCAAGAAGTGGAAATTGAATTTCTTCTCAACATACAAGGCTACTTTCCATTCTTCAAAGCCAGTTTTCTATCGACGGCTAGACTATTCTGAGCTGTGACGACAGTGAGAGAGACAGAGAGGAGGGGGGGGGGGGGGGAGTGTGTGAGAGAGAGAGCAGAATAATCCAAAAGTTTCTCAGAGGACAGGGATCACTCCAACAGCTCTTCTCATTTCTCAGTCCCTATTTGGATCCTATCCTCACTTTCCTCCTAGTTTGTCTTAGTGACAGGCAGAAACAGAGCTAAATCCCTTCATCCTCAGTTCTCAGGTTACTGCTCAGGGTGCGTTGAGCAGTCGGTGAAGGGTAGACCTGATCAGTCAATACCGAATGGCTAAAAAGCACCATGAGCTTCACCGGCAGGTGATAACTCATCAGTGACACAACAGGGTAGTGTATTAGAATTCAAATCAGATGTACTTTCAAGCAAAAAATCTACTTCCATTAACTGTAGAATGGCCAATTAACTGTAAAATGGGCCATTAGTGGGCTCCTGAAGTGAGCTGAGACTATCTCTCAGTTTGACAAGGCTGTGCTGCTGACAGTACATAAACTGCATTACCTCAGAATGTGTGTCGGACAGGATGTGTGCATCTGTGTGAGAGAGTACAGTTATGCTGATAAATCAACTCTGAGGGATAAACAACACAATGATTTTATTTTTACCAAAATAGAGGGAATACTAGGTTATGCCACTTGCTACTTTGGTACAGTAGGGATCTGATTTGTGTCTACACACAATTAACACACATCACCAAATAGAGTTAGAGCCTTGCAGTTGAGGTGCCTTGTTTTATTGAGTGAATGACGAAAACTTAACAGCCAGACCACATGAATAACATGACTATCCATCGTTGTCATGGAAAGTGCTAGAACATGGGTATTGTTCAGGGTTGGCAGAGTATGTTGAAAAAACAGAACTACTAACAATAGGCCCCATGTTTCCTCCGTGTCCGTTTCCTCCATGCAGTGCATGTCAGGACCGTGTCGCGAACACACTCAGTCTAGACATCCACCAGCGCTCTGTCACACACCACGCTAATCAATTCAACCAGGTTAATAATTCATAAAGCAGGGAGAAGAAAAATTCATCATGTTATAGCCGGACTGAGACAGCAGCGGTTCAGGCTGGGGGCAGGGAACGGTGGAGAGAAGGAGGGGAGGAGAGGATAAAAGACGAGAGGAGAAGAGGAAGCAGTCGGGGACACAGCGCTGGGGCAGCCAGCTGCACACAGAACAGCTCACCACAGCACTCTCTGCACCTCCATCTTTAATGTCTGGTCGGTCGGGATGACAAGACCGACTGAAGTTAACACAGATTCTTAGTGACAGCTAGCCTACAGCTAGCTTAGAGTATTGAAAAAGCAACCGATACCGCGGGTAGCCTACTGCTGTGAATTGAACATCACAGTCTTTCTGTTATTCAGATTCACATCTCATATTCACAAATACACTCAGAACAGGAATATTATTTTCTGAATCTAAGAATGACCTGAAGGGTAAAGATCAAGGGAGAATCAGTATTCTGTAGGATAGGATGTGGACAGAAGCAAAGGAGAGATATCCGTTCATTTCAATTGTGTAGCACAATGGAGCCTTTACAGAGTTTGAGAGCTGTGAGTGCCTGTCCCGCATGTCTGTCCCTCATCATTGAATGTCTTTACTGGCAGGCCTTGTCAGGTGAGTCAATGTCAGAGTAGAGCAAACAACGTTGTTTTTATGTAGCAACACCACCCATGTAGAATATTCTAATCATTCATAGCACAATAGAGAATCTGGCAACATACAGTATGTCCCAACAATGTTGTATGACACCCCATTGGAGGTTCAGCCTTATCTGTTCATTACATATGATTAACAGCCAGTCATGGTCATCAATTGAGGTCATTGAGTATACAGTGATGGAAGATGATACAGGTTAGACAGAATTATGCATTTCCAATGCCACCCCCCTACGTAATGAGAAACTAAACAACACAGTATCCTTGTGCTGAACAAAACATTCTGTGCCGTATTATATTTAGAAGTTTGATACTGGGAGAGGAGCTGAGGCACTTTCGAACTTGGCAATCATGAGTGAGGTAACCCTGCCAGTCGGAGAGAAAGAGAGAGCCGCTTGTACTCAGAGGCAGTTGACATCTTGTGTAACCTGACGCAACCTTGATTCAACACTAATGTGGATACCAGAGCCCAGTGAAAGCAGGAACAGAACATGGCCACCCTCCCTGGTCACCTGCCTGCCGTCTTAAACATCCAGAGACAGGCACAGAAGCACACAAAGGTGCTCACAAGTACCACAATCAAACACATGAACAACCATGGACAAAACAGAGGATGGTAGGCGAGCCTACATCTGGCATTTCATTCACCGACCATCCGTTCTGACAGACTTTGCGGTCGGTTGCAGAGGAGGTACTTGGTGTTATAATTCCGTACTCATATGCCGGCTCTGACAGGGAAAGTCTGACTTCTCAATACTTCCTCAGTGTGAGCTGAGTGGGCCGCTCCTGAACCCAAAGAGTGTGCTTTAATGGCCCCCCGAACTACCCCCCTCTGATTAAAGATGGCATGTGAATGAAATACTCACCCTGTAAGAGTCTGCCTGCTCCTAAAACATTTACAGCCCCCACGGGGAGAGGACTGGGGTAACAGCAACACCCCCCACCCCTCCAAATCAATACGGTCAACCCCTGAGTAATTCAGACTAAATATCGGGAAATATTCTCTCAATCGTACCTGGAGGGGAATAGGGATTTTGGAGAGCATAGCCGCAGAAGCACTGTTCTGAATTATGTTGAATGTTCTTCTAAATTCAGAGATTAGGCTTTATTAACCTTTTAAGAGATTTTTTCTGGAGAACATTGAATGAGCTGAAGTGGTAAGGGCAGTGGCTAGCTGTGGATAATGGTGATGATGATGATGATCGAAAGGTCCTCTAAATTCTACTTTAGCTTGATTTATAGGCTCCTCAGTGCCAGTACAGAAGCTAACATGATATTATAGACCACAGTAAAGTTGTTGGACCAGACACATGCCTGTAGAACCCAAGGCACTCTGTTATAGAAATTATATTGAAATTCTATTCTGATAGCAACTAATCAACTCTAAAATCTGACTGTAGGTCGGGACACCAATGACCCTGATTTTGAGCATCATCAAATCAAACTTTATTTATAGAGCACATTTTATACATAGATACAATACAATGTGCTTTACAGGACAAATACATAAAAACGGGGGGAGAATATAAAAACACAATGAGCTAAAAACAAAGGAGATTACTAAAAGTGTGTACTGGCTGTACTGCCATGGTCGCTCAAACAGTAAAAGCATATATCGCTGTAGACCGTATTTTGACCACTGATGAGATCAGTTATCCTTTGAGGCACAGGGGGAACCGGACAAGATGAGAAAAAAATGTAAGATTCACAGTTGCAGCTCATTAGTTTCCTGAGCGGCTAAGTAACTGGGTTCCTTTCTGGCTTTGATCTTTGTGTTTGTGATTCTTGAAAATATCTGCCCTCAACTAGGTTTACTGAGCAGACCACTCAGGCAACTGAAAGCTGTGCCATAACAAGAAATACAAGAAAACATTTGTCCAACACTTTTGAGCCAATTAACGTTGGTATTTGGCACCATATATTAGCGTAAGCATTAAGGATTGTTGCAAAACTACTGCAACACCAAACAGGTCAACATGTCATGGGCTATGGTGAGAACAGAAATAATACAAATAAGGCTACAGTACTTTTCAATGCTATTGTCTACTTATTTAGTCGTCGCTTATTTCAGAGCACGGAAATTGTAGAAATTCAATTGTGTCTGACAGTTGTAATCGTTATGAAGGATATGGTTCTGAAAGTAAGTGACCTTCTTTTAGAGGGGGGGAGAATCTGGCAAGAACATCCCACTGTAAAGTACCTGTTTTATCATCAAGGACCTACTAAGCCAGATTGCGACGTCCTGTCCAGTACACATTACAGCCCTCGCTCGGGAACATTTCTCTTTCCCATAGTTCTTAATTCCCAAGCACTTCAGATTCCCTCATTTTCTCCAAACTGTTTCCAGATGTTTCTGCACAGAAGCAGATAAATTGCTGCTCCAGTTTTTTTGTGTTTTTTTCCTTCCCCCCTTATTTTTCACTGATGCTTACTGTTTCAATTTAGGCACTGATGCTTTTCAGACTTTCTTAAAAGGCATTTTATGTTGACTTACTTATTTACTTTCTTGACCGCAGAGTGTTAGGCAATGTCTTTGCAGCCCTTCATATTTTCTCTATGTGAGCAAATACAGTGACTGAGTCAAAATGCTAATATACTAACAGATCACAGGGAGTCATATCAGATCCTGAAGCTGTAGCTTCAGTACTGTAGTACTGTACAGTACTGTAGCTTCAAAGCCGTCGAAACCGGAAACAAAAGACGTTTCAAAAAGGTCGATATTAACATCTCTTCAGTTCACAGTGGAACACGTTTAACCCTGGCGATTGAGACATCTCTTTCATTGTGTGCGGTACAATTCAATAGGTTGTCTAAGTTGTTCCTGACTCACGTCATTCTTGTACCATCTAAATGTACCTGTGTTAAGTGGGAACAGCGTAGCCTTGGTTATAGCAGTCTGCTGTGAATGTGTCGCCCCTTTCTCTTCAGTCCCTGGAATGCTCATATTCAGAGTGAGGTGAGTACAATCTAAAGTAACATCAAAATACCATGGCCTGTAGTTGCATAGCAGGGCATACAAATATATGGAGATGCTTCAGAGGGCAAGAACGACATGTTGGGTGAATTCATCTTTAAGTCTTTTTAAGAGTCTCCTAAGTGATGTGACCATGCGCAATAAACAGCCTCAAATGCCTTATTCAAACACAGCTCCTTCCCGTAACAATGTTCCTCTTCCACTCACTTCGTCTATTGATCTTTTTTTTCTCTCCCACATTCACAAACAGTGAAACAGAGATTGTGGCTGCCAAACAGTAGCTTGTGTGAGCACCCCAGTGCAGAGTAACCTCAGCGTCAGTGAGTGGGCAGAGGGGAGCGAGTTAGGAGGGGCCAACTACATGGATCCCTCCCCTCCATCTAACCAACCCACTCACCCCCTCCCTCCCTCCCTACCCGCCTGAAATGGACAGCACATTCCAGGCTAATTATGCATTTGGCGTCAGGGTTTCTATAAAACTGTGTGAGGCAAAAGGGGCCCTCATGAAACCCCAGCTCCCAAAGAGAGAGGGAGAGAGATAGAGGGGGGGGGGGGGGGGGGGGGACAGAGGGCAGACGTAGTGAGTGAGGTAATGTAGAAAGGATAGAGTGTGGACTAGTTTTGGGCCTGACCCCTCTCCTCATTCCCAGGGCTACAGAGCTCATCAAGCCATCTGTATCCGAGTCCCCCACCACCAGTAAACACTACTGTCATCAAAAATCACATCAGCAGGCAAACTCAGTCAGAGAGAAGTAAGTAAAATACTGATTTGAGACACACGCCCGACTCAAACATCAATGAATAAGTTTGGTACAGTACTTTACACAGGGGACAGGGTTTTTCAATTGGTAATGTATCTCATGCACGCATGTATCTCAGTTCAGGAAAAGGCTCTTTGTGATTACTCTGTCTGGACCCATTTGTCTGAGTAAGATAAACCACTGATCGCTGAGTACAGCTCGCTAAAAAGTGATAACTACAGTCAAGAAGGCAAGGAGTAAGTTTCAATTGATTTGTTAATTCAGTTGCGGGCCAAATTCTTTTTCTTTCTTTTTCTTTTTTTAAATAAAGATTTATTGCACATCATAAAAGTGACCACAGACGATGAGATTCCTTCTGAGCTTTTACAGCCATGTCTGACTAGTCTTATTTCACACAAGAGGGATAAAAAGATAGTGAACATAAGTTACGCTTAGTAGGCCCGCGTCTTACAGCATTTAACTGTGCGGGGAGACAAGAGGTTCCAGCTGTGATCATTCAGCACAGCTCACACCCTCTGACAGACTGATCCAGACTGAAGCTTGTTGCCTCTAAAAAGAATTTGGCCCAAAATACTGCAAGGTCCCAAATGTGATGCGAAAACGCATAAATATCAAGCTTTCCTTTGCAATTATGAAATCCCAGGGAAAAAGGCAAAGACGCTCGGGCTAAATTTGGACGGGGACATGCAAATGTCTGCCTTGTTGTGTGCCGTGTTTACAAGCTTGTTGGGGTTTGAAGTGGCATGGATCTGACTGGGGAATCGACTGGGGATATGGATGTGTGTGTGGTGGTGGTGGAGAGGGGGATATGGATGTGTGTGTGGTGGTGGTGGAAAGGGGGAGTTGCGGGGTGGCAGAGCTAGTCTGCAGAGGCTCAGTTCTTCTTTAATTTCTGCATTAAGGAGTTTTCTATATTTAGTCCTGAGTGCAGGCTCCTGCTTTTTCACTGATATGTGGAAGAGCTAGTCAGGAACTTGCCTGTTATAGCATGGATGATTCATACTCAGGTGCCTTGAGAACCCTCTGTATCTAAAGTCCTGCTGTACAAACATGTGACTACAGGGGCTATGCCAGGTGGAGCTTAAATGGCCTCAATGTTAAATGTTGAAATATATATCTTACTTGTGTGGCTTTAGATCAAACCCCAAGGCAATACTCTGGTCTAGGTTCAAGAGCACTAGAAAATACCTCTATAGACGACACATATCAAATTCTTCACTTATCTCGATGCAACGCCCCCATGTCTATGGCAACAGAGGGTTAAAAATAACACTGGGGAGCCAAAGCCCAGCTTGTGTCTGCCACATCGTAAATATCAAACCGATATGCTTACAGCCAACAGCAGGCCGGCACAAGTTTAGGGCACTGAGGAGCTCAAATCTCTGTTGCGTGGTCATGGGCGACATTGCTTCCTTCACTAATCTCCATATGTTGACGCGAAAAATGCGGGACCACACACAGGCCCAAATACCTCTGAGCAGAGCATCTCACCTGCAGTTGGCCACCTTCCAACCGAGCAGAATCAACACAGGTAGTATGCTGAGGGGCCGCCTCCCGCTAGGGGTCCTTTTGAATTGGCTGAGAACCTATGCTAATGGACGTCAGAGTGGTGGAAAGAAAGAGCCCAGAGTCTGAAAAGGGTAAGAGCTCCAGACAAGCTACTTCTCTTGAGCACAGTCGGGGTACAATCACAAACACTTGGCTCCCGCTAAGGCAAACCAGTCTATCTGCCACACTCCTCCTACAATGTCATGTAGGGTGCTGTACTCCAGGCCTATGGAGTATGGTGCTTCCATGTTCGCCTTCAACATAGAGAAGTTAACCAATTCTGGAAGGATAATGGCATAAAATGGTGCTAGTACTTTCCATCCTAAAGTGGAGTTGAAAACAAGTGGAAAAACCGTAAAAGCATTGAACAGGCCTTTATACAGATTTTACAACATAGGCCTATGTCTTAAGATGGATCATTTCAGTCAAGCACTTAAAATAGCATAACATCAAAAACCATCTTATGAAATTTTGCAGATGAAAGCCTTGGGGGGGGGGGAAATCATAATATATTGAATAACCATTTGTCAATTCATCACTCTTCCGGAGGTTGAGCATAGTTACTTGTTAGGATCGGAGTTTGACGATCTGACTTCGGCCTTCTGAGGCCTTGTCTTGAGGCTGACATGAAACAGGGGGAGAGACTCATGTTGGGACACAGGCATCTTTCTCGCCACACGGAACGTAAACAGCCAAAATCAAACTTAATCAGGAGAATGAGGGACTGTGGGTGCCCTTTCAACTACAAAGGCATCCCCGTAATGGTGCCGTTTCAAAGTTTCACACTGAGCTGCCTACTACTGTAAGCAGCATAGAGAACATGTCCCAAAAAAGCCCCGACAAGAAACCCTTTTATTCCAAGCTTCATCAAAGGGCCGACCACAGAGACGCAGGCTCCCGTGGGCTGTCTGCCTGAGATGAGCAGGGAAATATTGAAAGTCACCACATCTGAGAGAGATCGGCTTTTGGGGGGGTAGAGTATGGAGTAATGTGTGTGTGTGTGTGTGTGTGTGTGCGTGTGCGTGTATGTGTGTGTGTGTGTGTGTGTGTGTCTGGGGCTCTGGCTCCATGCTTTGCTCAATCATTAGGTCTAGTGTGTGTGTGTGTGTGTGTGTGTGTGTGTGTGTGCGTGTGTGTGTCTGTGTCTGTGTGGACACACAGCATCTCCCTGTTCTGACCCCTGGAGATTTATGTCCTAATTGGAGCAGTATTTGTCGAATGACCTGAGACAATTATACAGGACAAGAAAACAGGGGGTATAGTCATTTGAGTAGAACCGTTTCACCGGGGCTCAGTCCAGCACTGTGCCTAAGCCACATACTGTACAGCAGGTGGTCTTTCAGGAAAAGAGTGTATGAGTCCAAACGCAATATTAAAATTGATCCTTGTAACTCATTCAATGCTAGGAACATTCATAAAAGCTGTAGACTGCATTCCAGTGATTTTGGAAATAGGCTAACTAACCCTCTTCATTATGAAGAGGGTTAGGAACATGCAGCCTATGCAGTCTACAGCTTTTATGAATGTCCATAGCATTGAATGATCCGTTAATGGAAACCAGCAGTTCCATTGTTTGCTATCATGGCTCCGAAACAGAAAACCTATTTCTGTCAAGCCACTGAAGGTTAGTCTTCTAGCTTTAATGTGATTCCCATGTGGAGTGCACCAATATGAAAAGGCTATAAAAAAGATAAACAATGTACTGGTTTATTACTTGTAACATGTACATGTGGTATCACTATCGACTCCAATCAAAGGGGGTAGTGATGAAAAGGCCACGCTGCAGTGTCTGACAAGCCTGAGCTCATCCTGTCAGAAAGACTCACCCATGGCAATACTGCAGCACAGTAAATAAGTTGTCATCAATAATGGAGGTGGAATTTTTTAAGTCCACCACTGCTCAATCCTCTCTCTCTCCTCTCTGCTGAGCAGCGGTCTTGACTAATATCATCTGATGGGTCTTACCATGATTATTGCAGGGCTCTTAACACAACCCAACATGATGCATACTTTATGCAAGAGCTATGTATGGCTGTCAAGTCTCACTCTGGGTGGGGAGGGAGGAGGTACACTCTCCGTACAGACTGAGGGGTGAGCCGGCATATTCTCTGGATATTAGCCTATTGCATTTAATGTCTTTAAATGGATGCCAAACATAATCATAATCCACTTGTGTTCTGGGAAGCATACTGATAAATAACCTTTGTTTAGAAATTCATAAAATAGTCGTCAAGGTTGTGACTGGATTCATGGTTCCTATCTCTAAAAAAGTACTGTCCTGAGACAGTAAAGCTTTATTTTACAGCCCTGGTTCAGCTGGTATTTACCCAGTATTTACTAAGACACTGTAAAAAGGGTAGCAAGGGGTAGGCCACTTTCTGGTAGTTACATAAGTAAATCCTGCACAACTGGTACTACCTTGTACTAAATGGTACATAGCGGTGCTTGTGTCAGTGAATGTAACAGAAACAGTGTTATTGATATGCAGTCAAGTAATACCGTACCAGGGTGTCAAATAAAGGGCAACCTCACATCATATCATGCAGAGTTTGTTTCAATGTGAATGAGTGATAGAATAAGATTACAATTCTATCAATATAGCCTCCATCGATATAGTAAAAATTTAATTAATAAGGACTTTTTTTCTAAACAGTTGAAGTCTACCATTCAATGAAAAAACTATCTGGATGAACAAAGCAAGGATGCAAAGCAAGGATGTCCCACTCAGGATGTCCTAGTGGTAGATGAAAAAGTGGGTAAACCCAATATGCTGTAGGTAAAGCCTAATGCAAAATATACTTAACAGTTTGGTAAATCCTTTTCACAGAAATAAAAAAAGTGGGTAAACTGAATTAATTTGTGCATACCCTCCACTACATCACTATACCCACTTCGATACAAAATATCACAGGCATCACATTGGTGGCGCCAAAGACCCCCGTAAGAATGATAATCTATAATCAAATCATTAAACAGACTTGCTTTCAGATAAACATTTTTAGGGGCAAAGGCACAATACCAATCCATTCCCAAAATCCCCGAACCAGCTCAATCCAGATTAACAGCGTGAACAATATCCGACGAGGAAAGATCATAACCAGTCAAACATACACACACGTTGTCCAGTCCTTTAAAACAAAAACAAACAAAGAATATTTCAAGTAACGGTGGCATAACGTCGCACCGGGTACAGTAGCAGGGAGAACCTGTTTCTGTGGTTGAAGAAGGAGAGATCAACCTGTTCCCTGGCCGTAAGCTTGGCTATGGCGGACACACGGTGGCATAGGAAAACAATGGTCGAGAACAAACAGCATAGGCAGGAGTAACACTAAAACATATCGGCACCTTTTCAATAGCCTTCACTGTAATGTTCAACAGAATATGGTCCAAAGCACGGCATGCATTGGCTATTTGTCCCCTCTGATGTGCAAAGCCCGTGAGACTGTACTGAGTGCCGTGTTCATTTGAAACGCATTCCTTTGATAGTAGCCGCCTGAATCGATATTTCTCACCATATCCATTTGGAGGGAGGGGGGAAGGACTTTCGGGCATGCATATCCTAAAATTCACGCAAACACGAATCCACTAAATTATACTTGAATTCGTTATAGTGCTATATGGTTGATGTTTGCTAATAAACGGGAATAGGAAGTGCCACAAGCGCGAGAAGACAAAAAGAAAAAAAGTAATCCAATATCGGCTTCAATGTACAACAGAATGATATGACTTTACCCTCATGCAAATCCTATTCCAAATGTTACACAGATAGGCCTATGTACAATAGCAATAAACAAATATTATTTCTTTCAGTCCAATTAATTGCGATTATTTCAATAACATTCACATATCGATGGTTATCCATTAACGACCTAACAAATCAATACGTACATGTGTGCAACTAATCTCTCAAACAAATAAAAGAATGAAACGGTGTACATGAATCGATTAAATTTGCCTAATATGCAAAAATCCCAATCCCAAATGCTAGATTATTCAACGGACAACTGCAATTTCACAATAGCTTTCTTCAGATACCATAAAATAAAACGAAATGGCAAACGCGATTTTTTTCACTTTGTGTTCCTAGGTTCAGTTTTAAGTTGTAGGCTATGGCTCCCTGACATAATTACAAACTATAAAAACAAACATATCGAATCATTGAACCTAGAGTGGTTCGTGCACTTGCATAATGCGTTGAGGTCTGCATGAAAACGAATATAAGCATAGAACTGACCTGCAGGAATAACTGATAATAAATAGCTAAATCACGCAAACTTGAACTTGGAGGTGACACGCAAATCACTATTTCCTAAGCATAAAAAGATTCACGCTTCCGATAGGCTTGCTATTAAAAGGATATATTTTCAACCGTAAAATATATCCGTAACACTAAAGCTAAATGTTAAAACAGAGGAACTTTCATCATTATAATGTTTTGTAATTAAAATGCTGATTTACCTACAGAAGTGCAACACACTTCCCTCATGATCGAGGCTATTATAGAGAAGCAATACATTTAGAATAGCTGTTGTGAAAAGCATGCGGTCAAAACATTTAGTATTTTTCCTTCTTCAATACATTATTTACCAATTTAAAAACATTTAAAAGATAACATAAATAAGTCACCTAACTCTTCAGCACCCAACTCGTTTCAGCACCACAGCGCCACCCGCGAGGGCTCGAGACAACAAACGCACTTATTTTCTTTAACAAAATTATTCTTAACGCATCAAGACCATCAACAACCTCCTCTAAAAAGTCTTAAGTTGACCGTTTCGCAACAGAATACTCTCTGATAGGTGCCGCATCGCCTTTGGTACCCGAATTGCCATAGTGACCGCTTCCCCGCGGCCATGATGTCTGATCGATGGGAATTGAACAAAGAGGATCAATTTCCGATCAACGAGAGAGCCGCTTTAATCAATGGGAGAAGAGAGCTCCAAAAGCGGCCACAAACACCGGCAAAGAGCGGCTCAAGACCGAAGCCACAACTCGACAACGGTTGACCACATATCAGGCTTCAAGAAATCATAGCAACTTTAAGGAAAAAGGCTGACCTGCAGCTGCTGTAAATCAAAGCGCTTCCAATATTGAAACATCGATCCCGCATTGGCCGCCATCTTGAGACATATTGAGACGGAGTGAGAGGCTGATAGAGAGAGAGCGAGGGGCTGGAGTTCAGTAGAAAGGAGGGGGAGCGCCCGCAAAACACGGAGCGGAGCCATTGAACAGGGCCATCGCTTATTGAACACGGGCGCGGAATGGAGTTATTGAACAGGAACCTGTGATATTGAATAGGGCCGCGGAATAGAATTATTGAACGGGAGTTGGCAATTGCTTTAACTGCTAAAACATGGGATGGAGTTTCCACGTAGAGCGAGAACGATGCAGTAAGATTTGTTGTTGAGTGTGCAATTGGGAAATGTTACTTAATTTTCGAAATATTGGCAATATTACAATTTCATACAGCCTGTATATTCCGCGTGAAAAACATTATTGCTTTCATGTTTGACATAGACCTAGATTATTTCTGTCATTGTTTCTGTTATTTTGTGTAGTATTATCGCTATATACATTTATTGATTGTTTATTGAATCCATCTTATCTTTCTATGACCTAATGTTTTGTTTAGTCAGGCCACAAATTCTTTGACAATACGATTTCTGATTTATAATGATGTTGTTGTCTTTTGTATTTTTTCATGAAAATAAATCCCACTTTTAGACTTTTGTCAGCTTTGGTCGGCTTAAGTTCCGTTTTTACTGTCTGAAAATGACAGTTTCCAATCAATCGACATGCAGTTTTACAGTAGGGGTGTCTTGTTTAAGTAACTGACGAAATGAAGAGGCCGAATTGATAATAAATACTAAATCTGAGTCTTGTAAAATTAATGGGGAAAACATTTGATGTTAGATATATGTATGTGTATCACATTAAACAGGATTAGATATGTTTCCCTAGAATAAATATGGCTAGATGTAGGCTGTAGTATAGTGTTTGTAGCCTATTTATTTTCGATTCTTTCTTTCACATTTGAGCATGAGCATTTCTCATTTAATTACTGGATACAGTGTGTAATGTGCACGCAAACTGTATGTATATCTCAAAATGTTGGTTTATTACATTGCATCCTAGGCCGAAGTCATTTTATATCAATACCCGTTTCAGCAATGTGCTTGACTTTGAACTTTAACTTGGGAGAATAGCGCCCCTGTAGGTTTGAAAATAGAAAAGCAATCTCCGGCATATTTTTCAATCACTAATCTGTTTCAATATATTTGACTGTATTTTCGATTAAAACGTTTGATTCTTTTGCGCTTAATCAGAAATATTTTCAATGTGATATTGAAGGTTGCATGGATAGACCTAAAGGTGTTTATGGATATATTTTCAATGCATATTTTCATTTTCATGAATATCTTTGAAAAATAAAATAAAAAGTCACTACAATACATTTATCAATAACTTTCTTGTATTTCTGTTAACAATTTTAGCCTACATGAAGACATGTTGATATTGGTGGTTTTCAGTATGAGCGTTTTCAATAAAATGATGAATGCAATCACAGTAATTAAAACGTTAAAAAGTGTTTACTGCTGCATTATGGACAGAATGATTTATTTACTTTTATATTGCGGGCCAAAATATAATGTTATTGTGTATTTTCTTGATGTAGCCTAAATAATACATAAATACAGTATAAAGTTAACCATACAAATTAACCCAACTTTTTTTATAGACTATTTTCATGCCATTGTAAAATAATGTTTCAGTGATATGCTGAGAAGTCTGGTGCATTGGCAGATAACTGACTATATTAGCATCATAGCCTGTTTCTGGCAGCTCTGACACTAAAATCTGTTTTTTTAGCAACTCAGTGGGAGGAAAAGTTGTTGAAAAGTTAGTTGGGGAACTTAGCCACAAGAGCCACCAGACTTTCAACACTGAAATAACCCTAACCCGATCTCTGTATGTAAGCTCACTTCCTAAGTGGGAAAATGTATATTCTCAGAGTCTGTCATTTGATGCATGTATACATTTAACATCCCCCATAAGACCAGGCGCACCAGTGGAATGCAGACTGACTAGTCTGTTCTCCTAAACATATGGAATTTATAATCCTACCGTCAGACAGACATTATGTTATCTAATGAATCATTTTAAGAAGCAAAAAGTACAAAAAAGCCTTTAGGTGAAACATCTGTGGATTCTATTAAAACCTACAAGTGGGGTTTGGTCTGCTTGATAACATAGGCTGCCACGTTATGTAACTGATGAACTGATGTACTCTTGTAACAAGTTGACCACAGTATCTCATTTCAAAATCCATAGAATTTAGTTATCTTGCGCGAGAGAAAACTATACTGTCAACTCAAGTCAATTATTCCAAGTGTGTTCAATCCTCCTGAAACCCTTCATAAAACATCTATCAGGTCGTTCATGGCCACGATTTCTGTTCATGAGTGACTTTTTCCCCCTTCACACACATATGTTTCCTGTCAGTTAATGCCAGTTCTGGGTGGGGTTCACACAGTGATTAGACATCAAACCTGAAAGACAGGGGCAGCTTGTCCTTTCAACAACAGCCTTCAGAACCATGAAGGAGACAGACACCTCTGCTTAGTTGTACACTTTACAAATGTATCTCTCATCTGTTACTCTCTCTCTTTAAAGCATAAGTATTTTGCACCTCATAGTCAGATCGTTCCTTACCCTAGTATATGGGCCAGGATAAACTGTAATCCATGCTTCAGATTAGTTTAAAGAGCCATTACTAACTTCAGCTAACTTTAGCCACTGCTAACAAAAAATAATGGGAGTGATAGCTTGACCAAGTTTCACATTTGTGGACAAATCATCCCCAATTAACATCAAACCAAGTCTTTGAATTGATTTGGTGATGCAATTTGAAACGTGGTTAAACTGCATCACCCAAATTGTTTTGTTTTTCTTCCTTGAAGGACTTAATCCACTGACATTCTCAAGTCAAATTAACCTAAATAAGAAATCTATAAGTTACAGCACTGAATGGAAGAAGGATGAGTTTCAATTAAGATCGATGTGTGCAGAAGGTTAAGCGTTTAACAAGCCAGGACTGTCCTATCAGCGCACAAAAGCTTCAAAGGAGAGAAATGACAGTAATCAAAGGCAGATCCTAGAGAAAATGTGCTGAAAGTACTTGAGTGTTAAATGCACAGTATCACTTTCCCCCCCACACACACACAGGATTTATTCAAATTACTATGTTAGTCAGCCTCTCCACCTCTCTCATTTGTCTCTCTCTATTTCTCCTCTCTTTCTCTCTTTCTGTCTCTTTATGTCAGCCTTATCTTTCTCTTCATCTCCTCTCACTCTCTCTCTTCCTCTCCTTTCCCACCTCTCTCCTTCTCTCTCTCTCTCTCTGACACATGCTAAACACTGAGTGAGTCTTGGAGATTCGTGGCGCCGTCAATCCTAGCCTCATCACGGTGGACCATTTAAAGGTAATCATGCATGTGAGTGCGTCTGTATCACAAGGACCAGCCTCTCTCTCTCTCTCTCTCCCTCTCTCTCTCTCTCCCTCTCTCTCTCTCTCTCTCTCTCTCTCTCTCTCTCTCTCTCTCTCTCTCTTTCTCTCTCAGGGCTCCAGGAGCCTTAACAAGGGGGCCCATCACCGTGACGATTGTGTTTGCGCTGGGGAAGATGGGAACTGAAGAGATATGGATGGGTGAGCTTGATGAAGGAGTGTTCCCCCACGTCTCCTGTCAGGGAAGAAAAAGAGGGAGGGAGTGAAGGAGAGAAGTAGGTGGGGGGGGGGGAGGGGTGTTCAGGGCTTTCTGGTGATTAATTATGTTTGGGTTTCACCAATTAAAATGGAAAATTACACTTAATCAACCTGCCACACACAGGGTTGCAGTGAAGGATTGTACCAACGTTGGCTGAACGTGTACAAGAGGGCCAACATTAGTCACCTGCACATTAAAAGGGTGTACACACAATCACCACAGGATCACATTTTTGGACGACTGAATTCCTATTGCCAATCCAAATGAAACTACAGTCAAAAAACGGTTGGGTGGAAAGATACAAATGATGCTCTAGGCTAATTCAGACAAAGCACACTGCTACTGTACCGTAGGCAAATGAGAAACAACAATAGCAGTGAGATGCTGAATGAACACAGGCCATGAGGGAACAGAGAAGGAGCAGAGGCTTCTTGGTCCCATCTCTCCTGAGCTCCAACAGTCACTGTACCTCCCTCATGTGAGCATCATCACACACGCCGCATGCATATACGCGCACACACACACACACACACACACACACACACACACACACACACGTCATGCATTTGCAATGGGGAGGGGGAAATGGTAACCTCAGAAGGAGACAGGCAAAGCCAAGGCAGAGAAGGAGAAGAGAGAGGGGGGGGTCTATAGCACAGACAAAGGGAGAGAAGGACAGAGAGGGGTAGACAGAGCGAGAGAATGAGAGGAAGAGAAAAACAGAGAGGTATTAAAGCCCAGACAGAGGGAGAGGGGATCCATAGTACACAAAAGCCCAGCACATGCTGCGCTACACTGTACTCTGCTGAGCTGAGGTGGGGATTGGGAGTTGATGAGGGCCCCTGTAGACGCCTGCGGCTCTGCGCTCCTCCCCTCTCCTCAGTGAGGGGGCTCAGGGACCACTCAGCCCAGCGCCTCCAGTCCCACTGGCAATTTGTTTTTCTAACTCACCAGAGCCCCATACAACCGCTATACCGCTGCTGCCCCCACTGTCTCTCTCTCTTTCTCACTCCCTCACCCTTCTCACTTCCTACTCTCTCTCCACCTCCCTCTCTCCCTCGCCGTCTCCCTCCTTCTCTGTCTTCCCCCTCTCTTTCTTTTCTCTCTCGGTTTCTTCCACTATCTATCTCTCTTTCTCTTGCTCCCTGCCTCCCCCTCTTTCTCTCTCTATCAGACAGGGCCCTCTGGGGAGCCCAATTAGGGCTGTCTCCCCCACACGCAAATCTACCCAGGACTCCCCACTTCTCCTCGTCTTTTTTTAATCAAATAAGGTTCCTCTAGAGGCTAGTCCTCGTTTTAAGGAGACGGCATGCTGGATTAAATTTTAATTAAGGAAATGCTAGCCTTTTAGAAGACATCGGAAATGAATGGAGTTGGGAGGCAAGGAAAGCCACCCAGCAAGCATTGTTGGGTGCTTGTGTGTGTGTGTGTGTGTGTGTGTGTGTGTGTGTGTGTGTGTGTGTGTGTGTGTGTGTGTGTGTGTGTGTGTGTGTGTGTGTGTGTGTGTACTGTAATACAGATTGCAGTGTAGATATTGGCCAGACTAGAGATTCAGCATTACAATATTATTGATAGATCATCAGTCTATTGTCTTGAATATCATATATTCATTTTGGAATATGTGGAGAGAATAGCTGTTCTATTTTGACTGCATAATCAGGTTTTTATCATCAAAATGTGCCAACAGATAAAGGAATCTGAAGGAAGTGGAGGTTCATCCACACCTGGTCAGGTTTTCACTGAAATGTCACTGGCCTCAAGTATGACCAGTGTCTTTCTTTGGGTTATAATACATCGCCATCTATTGGCAACAGTGAGAAATTGCAATGAAGCTGAGGTACATTTCCATCTTTGTAAATGAACTAAACTACTTCACAACATCACACAACACCTTGTGTCCTCTATCCTATCCTCTCCTCCAGACATGAGGAAGCAAGGAAAGAGGACGCGAGGAAGCGAGGAAAGAGGACACAAGGAAGCGATAAAAGAGGACACGCGGAAACGAGGAAAGAGGACATGAGGAAGCGAGGGAAAAGGACACAAGGAAGAGAGGGAACACTTTTGAGATCGGACCATGGAACAGGCAGTGATCAAGCAGCATCAGTTCAATCAGCAGGGGGCGCTGAGGGTCCATGACTAACTGATTGGTCTTTAATGACTTGAGCTGACTAAAGCCCTGTGACAACAGAGTGAACCTAAGGTGGATCAGCTGCTGTATCCTTTTGGACTCTCAGGGCATTACAAAAGACAACACACTCACTGCATAGTCAAACAGAGGGGCTTACTCGAGGGTATACATAACTGATTTTGTGGAACATCTTCTACTGACATCATCATTTGCACAACAGTTGCACATTCCGTTATGATTTGGCCCACCACGAAGAGACAGGTTACGTGTCTTTGACATTGAGATCCCTGACCCACTCAGATCCATGTGTTGCTTTCGCTGGCACATAATAGGAAATCATGCAGCTACTTGACTGATTGATGAAGACTACAGGCTTTTTGGCACAGAGTGCCAAACCAATCCTTGACTCCTACCACTAGGCCCTTGTTGACTCATTCTTAGTAGATCTGAAAAGATAGGATAGGTGTTAGCAAAGACTTCCCCAGCCCATGTGACCTGCATGTCTTGAATGGTACTGCTCAGATCCTTGAGGTGTCATGAACTCATTTTGGAATTCATCTTGGAGTATATATTTTGACTGCCGAGTCAGGGATAGAGGTGAGGGATTGTTTTGGAACTGGGCCTCTATAACCAACAAGAGGACATTACTGTTGATTGACAGGTGCGGTGGGTGTGGCCCTGAAGTCAGTAAGGATAGGCAACTAGTGATTGACAGGTCTAGTGGCAATGGGTGGGGGTGGGTGGGTTCTAGAAGTGAGTGATTGACAGTGTTGGCCAGTTTTTATGCATCGGTCACATACCTGGAAGGAGCCCAAGCTGTCTGTGTTATTGGAGGAATATAATGCCAAGGCAAGGTTGACCTTGACTTCTCAATGCTCCATACGCATGTAGCAGCACCCAACATGGACACAACAATAACCCCCCCCCCCACCCTCACACAATGACATGGGGCTACAATAGAATAGAAAATTCTCTGAGGCGAAGAACAAATGTTATGGTATGCATACACGCAAACACACTGACAGGCATGCTCACAGGCATGCTCTTGCACACACACACACACACACACACACACACGCACGCATCACTCAGTTAAACAGGCCTTCCCATACCCAAGGTTGGTTAGCTGTGGAGATGAGTTACTGCTATCTGACAGAACACTGGTCACCTGTTTTCCAGAAATCAGATAAATAAAGCCTTACACGCACATCAGTCCATATCTGTACAATATGGTGTTTGACTGATTCAAGTCTGAAGCTGCCAACAGTGACATATTGTGTTCCCAAAATACTCTTTCAAAAACAAATGCAGAGCACAAAGAAGGCAAGAATCTCTTTTGTGCTACGCTGAGTGCAAGTGACTTGAGCAATGTCAAAGCTGCAACCCTTTAGCGATTGTGGAATCAATGGTTCAACCAGCATAGGGGTTGTTGAAAATGTTCAAATGTGAGACAACACAAAGGTTTAGTGTTCAACAAAGCCTGTGCATAACCTCAGTGCCAAGTGCCAATCTGGTCATAATGTCCAACAACACAGTCCGTTTATACCCATAATACCCCACTCCAATTACAGAAAATCCCCACCAACTGTTCAAAGCATCTCTTTCCACTGCAAACAAGACAAGGGCATCAATTCATTACTTTGGTAATTTCATCGGCTGAGATGTTGCATCAGTGCTCTGCCTAACTACAGGACCTGTGAAGTCTCAAGTATTGACACACTCACAACTACCTATAACTCTTGTGGAGGAGGCCGGATTTGACCGTCTGACCATGGCCAATAGTCCTTAGATAGGATGTCACGCAGACAGTTCAGAACAGCCACCCTGTATGTGTCAATCACAATGGGTGGCTGTGGGAGGTGACAGTCCTCTATATGGCTGGCATGCCTTGGGTGGTGACCCCCTCCTTTGTCTAAACATAGAGCAGGTGGGCGAGAGGGCCAACTGTCTCTCTATATAACTGGAAAGGGTCGATTGTTTGGCTTTAGTTTGTGCACAGAGACGTGTTAAGAAGCTCCTCACAATGGTAAGGGTTGACCTCTCGCCTCCTTTTGTCTGTCCTCATCTTGGCATGCGTACGTGTCACTTTGGTGTCTAGGATGCTGAGAATCTACTTCTGTGGTTATTTCAGAAACAGACATTTATTCTTTATTCTAAGGCATTTATTCTGATGTTGTATACAGTGAGGTAATGTATCTGTCGATCAGTCTCATATCTACAAGACAAACTGTGGTGAATGGTACCCTTCAACTGTGATCATTAGGGATCATGATAGCAAAATTAGCATCTATATGACAGTGTCTGTTATATATCTTCACTATTGGTCGCATCATTGATATCGTTTATCATTTCTCTGTGCCGTCAGTGTTAAAGGCTACAACTGACTTGATCTGTTGCATTAGATTGCATTATTTAAATAATCTGTGCAATTTATTATTCATCATATACCCAACATAATGACCATCTCCTGATTATCCTCCCCTTGTCTCTCAGGCACCCAAGAAGGCAAAGAAGAAGGCAGCTGATGCCAACTCCAATGTGTTCAGCATGTTTGAACAGGCACAGATCCAGGAGTTCAAGGAGGTGGGCATTGCTTTGTTGTTTTCTTCCTTCACTGCGACTGCTTGTTTTCTTTCTTTCCGCGAGCACTGCGACTGCTTGTGGCACTTATTTTTATAGAAAGTCTTACTTGTGATGACTATGTATAGTTGATTCACTTGTTTTGGACAAATGTGCTTATTGTAAGTCGCTCTGGATAAGACTAAAATGTTAAATGTAAATGTAATTGTAAGGTGCTTCATTTACCATATCAATCGCTCACCAGACCAGTGGTCATCAACTCTGGTCCTGGAGACTTACTGGGTGTGCCAGTTTCTGTTGGGCCCAGCCCTAACACGCCTGATTTAACTAACCAAGGTCCTGATGGGCAGGACTTTAGCTGAATGAAGTGTGTCAGAGCTAGGCTTGAACACAACCCTGCACACCTTGCAGGACCAAGGTTGATGAACATAGTAGTAGACTATGGAGTACTGACACCTCAGAAATGTCATCACAGAACCAGTAGGCTACAGTATATAATGTATATAATGCAAACCTGTATTTCTCCCTCAGGCTTTCACCATTATGGACCAGAACAGAGATGGCTTCATTGACAAGAGTGACCTGAGGGACACCTTCTGTGCTCTGGGTGAGCTAGCGAGTGTGACTAGGCTAACTCCTCTTGGGATATCCTAAAAGGCTTAATGTGAAAACAGCTTAACGAGGCAAAAAAATATTTAACTTTGACAAAAATTGTTTTATATTCCCACATCTAGGGCCCCAGAGGACTTAGCCATGGTAAAAAGGAAAATTACATTTACATCTCTTTGATTTGTTTAGGGTTAGGGTTAGGCCCCCCCTCGACATAGGATCAGCTAAAGTTTCCCAAATCTAGGATGAAAAAACGAAACTCACCTTAGATCAGTGTCCAGGTTTAACAGGTGAGGATGTCTTGCATCTAGCAACAGTCCAGTGCAGTATTCATCTAATCAGGTGTCCATGATGACAGGAACTGACCAATCGCAGGGACTCTGAACACTACTAGCTGCTGACAGTGTTGACTCTTTTAAGACCTTGCTAAAAACCTACCTGTTCAGGCAGGCTTTTAATGTATGTTATGTATGTTCTGTGACTGTTCTCCTATATATTTATTTTCATATGTTTTGGTGCTTTGAGTCCATGAGAAAGTGCCATACAAATATAATGTAGTATTATTAATATTATTACTGCTTTTCCTCACTACAATGTGTCTGGGCAGGCCGCCTCAACGTGGGGAATGATGAGCTGGATGAGATGCTGAAGGAGGCGTCTGGCCCCATCAACTTCACTATCTTCCTGTCCATGTTTGGCGAGAAGCTGAAAGGTCCGGCAGCAGCAACACTACATAGCTGAAATAGGGCTGGATCACAATAGCACTTTGCTTTCTGTTCACTTCCGTTTCATTCATACTATGCCAACAGTTATTTACGTCAGAAGTGAGCAATCATAGCATGAACTGAAGATACACTTTTTCTTCTCATCACCATGAATGAGATGGTTATCACTGGGAAAATCACATCCCAATTTTTGGAGTCACATAAAATAGATTAAGGGTGCTACCCAAGTTACAGTATCTGATAGCTGTTTGCTTTAGACCAACTGCATTTCTGAAACATCTCTCCTCTCTTAGGTACCGACCCTGAGGAAACTATTCTTAACGCTTTCAAAATCTTCGACCCTGAGGCACAGGGTGTTCTCAAAGGAGAGGAGTAAGGATTCTTAAATCAGCCTTTTACAAACTCAATCCTGCTTCACAACAGTTACCTATGGCAATCTTATCACACCCAGTACATTACGTAATAAATCTATTAGTCACCCTATATTATCTACTGTTATTCATCGTAATACATGAGGCATGAAAATAGATACCTTGTAAAGTTATTTTCTGTGAATCTAGTGAACCACTTATCTGTTCATCTGTCCTATCAATTTGTTTTCAAGTCATTGAACAAGACTGTATAACAACATTTTTGCAAAAATGGAAAGAAAAAGTTCCTGTCATGTTTGATGTATGTAACATCTCATCATTTCCATCTCCAGAATCAAATATCATCTCATGTCTCAGGCGGACAAGTTCACAGAGGCTGAGGTAATGCACTTCTCCCAGGTTTCTGAGGGTTGCTGGGATTTAGTTTGGAATAAGGCCTGGGCTCATCGTTCATTTCCTGTCACAGTCCCATCCATCACAGTGGAGCGTTTCATACACCACATCTCTAACCCGCTTATCACTGACCTTGCAGCCCCACCAGAGCATAGTAAAACTGTGGAAGAAACGTTTCACTCTGACCATCTGTAGCTTGTAAAAGAGATCCTACCCTGATTCAAAGGGTTAGGGTTAGGGTTAGATGCCATATCCGCTTACAGTGAGCTAATATAGTACAGCACCAGAATGGAAGAAAAAAATATTAATTTGACAAATGCAGATATTTCATATTATGTATTGTAAAATGCCTGCTTCATGATACGTTTGCAAAAAACAACCATGAGAGAAGATTTGGACAGCCCCTCTGTATTCACATGTTTAAATTGCACTAAGCAATGTGTTATTGTTGTTGTTATTTAGGGTTGTTATTTAGTCTATCTAATGGGTAAAAACAGTGAACAACCAGCTGGCCTTGTCTGACCTTATTCTGACCTTTAACCTTGTAGGTCACTGATATGTTCACAAACTTCCCCCTGGACGTCGCCGGCAACTTGGACTACAAGAACCTGTGCTATGTCATCACCCACGGAGAGGACAAGGAGGCGGAATAAAGGAGCCAATGACAATCCCTCAATCACCCATCAATCCCCTCAGACTGCACATCACACCTCCACCTTACACCCCACATCCCAACAATAAAAATATTCAGAAAAGTCTATGTGTGTAAATGGAGTCATCTGTGTACATCTACCGTATAATTGTGTAGGGTCTTTACATCTGAAACACATGCAATCTTCATGTGCCACAGCAGTAGTAGTAGTAGTACAGTAGTAGTAGTAGTAGTAGTAGCCGTAGTAGTAGTACAGTAGTAGTAGTGGTAGTAGTAGTGCAGTCAGCAGTCTTTGTCACAGAGTATCCACCTTAAATATCCTCCATGTTGAGACAGCTTGCAGTAAAAAACATTTTTATTCATGATAAGTACACTTGACACTAATGACATTTTTTGTGATTCAAAGATTTGATACAATTTGCAGATGCATCTAAACCTCAAGGGAGAAAATAGCAAGATGGGTTAATCTATGTGTCCCAATATACATTTGGAATATATTCCATATTTACAATTGATACATTTCAATCAATATACTAGACTGGAGACATATCAATGGTGCATAATGAAAAATAAAACCATCAAGAAATTTAGAACAAATTAAAAATTAGAACAAAAAGTACATGTATATGTATCAAAAGATTCAACAACAAAGTTGAAAAGCAAAGATGTTGAATGTTTAGATAAGAACACAAAATAAAAAGGCGAAACTCTTTCCGACTTACAGTCTTATAAGCAGTGGTGTTTTTAATATACAATTATTTAATAGCAATTGGTACTTTTTGGAATATGTTACAATGAGTAACAAACTAACTGAGATGCAATGATTAGTTAATAATCATGTAACACTGTTGAGATATAGTTTCTTAATGTATACCAGTTAATTAGGGGACTACTAATTAGGGGGTTACTGCTTCACTCACACAAGTGAAAACAAAGAAGCAAGTTAAACTCCACATGATTTATGATAACAAACAATGAACTTTACAATACTGTTCCTAGGTTGAATAAAATGACCATAAAACATACCATTAAAAAAATAAAGGTAACCCTTTACGGTTGGTTTCACACTTGGATCCGTTCCATCACAAATACAGAAAAAAGGAAAATCTGAAGTAATAATTCAGGATATTGTCAGTGAGACAAGCTGTAGAGGGAAGGACATAACAGTTAAGATACAATAATAAACCGGCTCCACGGTCTGTAAATTAGTTGGCAGCACTCCACATCAAATATAACAACGACCACATGAGTGCAGACAACACACAGCCAAATTCCTACTCCGTTCCGACAGCAGCTCATTTTATTCAAGCTATTTATAGCAACACATCATGTATCTGATTTGAGTTTTCAACAGGTGCATAAAAACTGTAATGCAAGGAAATTGGAAGTTTATAATAATTCTAGATTACCTCAAAATTACATGGTAATACATAACATTATCAAATAATAGCATCTGTTTTTATTTTAGGGTGCATGAAAACAAGCCAAATTATGCACTTTTCAGTCCCAGGTAGTCACCAATTGGGTTGTATTGAGTACCAGAGACCACCCACTGAAACTAGACCTAAATAAAGCTTTACCCTAGAGAGTTCTACAGCTGCCGTCAATGTCACCTCAGACCCGCACGATCCAGGGTCTTAAATAGGACCCTTTACAAGGGAGGGATTATACAGAGACGCAGAGGCAACCATTCAGTTAATTGGCAAAGAGGTGATGTAGTCTGATATTTACATGCATGTGCACCTGCTCTAATGATGCAACTTGAACCAAACAAGAGTGGTGGATACCGGATCACTACCCAACAGTATAAAGACAACTTTTACATAGACACTTCTAGAGCTCTCAATACTGTTCCACTTCATTTACCTGTTTTGTGCAAATCAAATTCAAACATCAAAAACAGTGAACAAATATTGTAAAACAGTAAGGATATTGTACAATAACAATCCAAATGATAAATCTGTAATAGAAAGAGCTGGACCAGCCCACTGGTTAAACTGTTCCCACGAAACTCTGCAGTTACTCTGCAGTAAATCCTAAGAGTGCCATACTTTGACAAGAATCTATTAAAAGTAAGTTAAAAGATGAACATGCTGCGGCCAGTGCCTGCACCAAAGTTGCAATATTCAATTAAACCAACGACTATGTAAACAATACTTAAAGTCAATGTAAAAAACAAAAAAAAATCTGTAAAAAAACAGTAATTTCAAATCCAACGACATGACTCAGTTTTGATACTGAGCTTTGATCAGAAGTGTGAGTGCCCTTATTCACTCCAGCCCCTAGAACATGAGTAGTGTCAATCTCAATCTCTTGCTCAATCACAGTTGACAGACACAACCCACACTATACAGGACCACCTTTTGCAGGATAATCTAAATGTCCCCCCTCCTAACTCTGTCCTCTCCAATCAACTTTCCGTCCACCATGGTGAGAGAGTGGGGGGTTTTGGTTCCTGCCCTTTTCTTTTTAAAAATGGGCAAGAGGTCAGTCAAGATGTCCAGTCCAGAGCCTGGTTCCAACGGGTTCTCTGAGAAATTACCAGTAAAATAGAAGAGGAAGGAATGGAGGGAGAGAGGGAGAGAGAAACAGAGAGAGAGAGAGAGAGAGAGAGAGAGGGAGAGAATTCTTGGTGACATAATAATATGACCATGACCTATCACTCTGTTAACGATGAAATGGTAGAAAAGACATTGTTAATATGGTAATGGTTGGGTAATTCAGTGATACATATAATAAAATAATGATAAAATAATGAATAAGTCAGACGATACACAAGGGGACAAAAAGTGACTCCCCAGAAGACATGGGTCTCACCGTGAATACCGATCATATGTTCCAGAATGAGAACCCTCTCAGCCAGGATCTTCAGGGCCTCCCTCAGCTGTTGTACCCCCTCCCCCTGCAGGACCACATCAACACATCAGCTACAGTCACTAGAAACCATGAACAAACATGTATGTTTACTACTGTATAATTACCCTTTACCGTATAAGATCATCGTATTAGAAATGTTTTTTCAAGAGAACATTGTGTCTTTTAGCATTGCTGAATTAAATGTAGAGAGTGTGTTGTCACCTCTGGCAGGCTCTCCCCTGGCTCTCCCTTTGAGCCTGGTACACCCTGCAAACAAAAACAGGAATGTGGAGAAACATACACAGACAGTTGGTAAATAAAAAACGAAATAAAAAAAGTATTTTTTCCCTTTTTCAGCTGGGCTGAGGCACTGTTTCCATTGGTAAAACTAATAATGTGTATATCTGTTTAAGAGATGACATAAACTGTAAGCTCAATGTTTACTCACTGACGGGCCCAGTTGTCCTCTGAGGCCTTGAGGTCCCTGTGAAGAGAGAGAGAGGCTGTATGAATATGACTGTATGATGTCATGTATGAAGCTTTTGGAACAAGGGATCAAGGGTAAGGGGACAGTACATTATGAACTGCATACAAAGCAAATTCTCATTAAGTTCAGTCGCAGAACTTGGAACCGCAGTTCAACCTAGCCTCACCCTGTCACCACTGTCTCCTTTAGGCCCGCGATCCCCAGGTTTGCCTGAGGGGCCAACCCCTCCCTAGAGGACATAGATACAGAGGCCATAAAGACATACCAGCATTCAAAGTGATAAACAAACAAACACAGTATTATTCACATCTATACCACAAGTCCTACTTTATAGTCCACCTACGTTTCTCCCTGGGGAACCTGAGACACCAGAAGGCCCTGTGGATCCCGCTCGGCCTGCAGAGTTAAAGTTGTTCAAATATGACACAAACATCCAACTAAATGTCTTACTTTGTCCCTAGCTGTGTGCTGAGGTGGTAGCTCGTCGAATTTCCTCCAACAAACATGAAATTGTTGTGAAACATCAGGATTGGGTTATTTAGTAGTGGTGTATCATGTAGTGGTGCTTAGCTCTGCCTTGTGTGTAACAATGCCTCAACCCATGCTAATGATGGTGATATACAAGAGCCTCTCTTGCTTTAGGGTGATGTGATGATGCTGATGGGGGCCAGTAGTCACCTGGGGGGCCAGGAGCTCCAGTGGGGCCTGGGGGGCCAATCACAGCTCTCTGGTCATTCTGTGGAGGAAGTGCTGCCTCCTTGTCTAGATACAAAACAAAGGCTTCTTTACAGTGATTCCAGTGCAAAACAGAAATGCCCTGTGCAGCTTCTTCAAGGTGCTGATTCCAACAGGAATAATTCAGTATCCCAAAATAGCATAGAGAAATCGCACACTGGAATGACCATGACCGACATTAGATATAAATCTAGCTTTTTAATTGTGGTCATTAAACTTTGCAATTTCTCCGTGCTATTTTTGGATACAACAGTGATTCGTTGAGTAGTACGTTGAATTCGTCTCACCGCATGAGGTATCAACATGCGGAAAACTCCAATAACCTTGGGAGCAATCCTTACTGGAACTCAGTTCTGGTGCTCCATCAGTTTGCCTGACACACACACATACACACACACACACACACACACACACACACACACACACACACACACACACACACACACACACACACACACACACACACACACACACATACACACACACACACACACACACACACACACACACACACACACACTCCTTCTGCTCCTAACCCCAAACTCCCTGCAGCATTGGGGTTTGATCTGAGAAACTTGCCGTTTTATTGAGCAGGTTTCTGGCTAGAAGTGGGCCCAGGGTTGCCAGATTCAGACTGCTGTGCTGACAGGTTACAAATTGGGTCTGATTTACAGCAGGCAGACTGCAGTCAGAGCCCAGGCTTAAACAAAGCCAGCCCGCCATAGTAATTAAATACAGCTTTTCATTGATGCCACAGTGAGTTTGAGTCTGCTGCCCTCTCGAGGTAGAGACTTCAAACTGCATCAAAGTGAAGTCCCCAGATGTACTCTCTCATTCCAAATAATAAAAAAATAAAAAAAATTGAAATAATATTGAATAATAAAAAATAAAAATAAATCATTAAAGGTACAATACGCCATGTATCTAAACAGAACATATGGGGTCCTTGAGAAAATCCATTGAAATCCATGACACATAGCAAATGTATTGTTTAGGGATAGCAGAACCTTTATAAAGAGCCAGTGAGTGTGAGCACCGGACAGGCGGGGCATACCGTTGGAGAAGAGCAGAGACAGCAGTGAGACAGGAAGGCAACATGCAGGAATAAAGACACATACTATTTTTCATAACTTTCATGAATTTTCTTCAGATCACGCCCTAGCTTAGTGAAAGATAGAAATCATATATTCTTCACAAAGACTTGGTACAGGACGACAAAAATGTTCGGACCGAACAAATGCGTAAGAATAAGAAAAACATTTGTAGCAGGGGATTATATCAGAGAGGGAGAATATTTCAACCTTTTTAGTATTTCATGACATTTCATTCACCACAAACTACACATAGTGGACATGTTTGGGTCTATTTTAGGAGGGAAAATATGGCTTATTAATACTACATATATTGTAGGCTTTAAACATGATGGTTCTTACTGTACATCTGTTACTGATAGCATTGGATATTACTGATAGCATTGGATTATATCAGTTCATACTCTCTTTTCCATCACCAATAAAATACGTTCAAGCAAGGAGTCACAAAGTAGCCCAGTCCCTGATTCTATGACCTTTGAGGGGAACATACTGTAGGAGGCAGACAAATCTGTCATCGCATCACTTGAAGACACTTGACATGCATGGTGCAGTCTCCTGTATAGCCTCCCATTCACGGACCATTTATTGAGTTAGGTTCCAGGTACAGTACAGTACAGTCTCATGTTCACCTCCAACAGGTGTCCCATTGGCCCATTTCTGGGAACTCCATCAAGGTTGTGTAACACAGGCTTCTCACTGCCTGTTAAAACTGGTCCTAAAACCAGCCAAGTGCTACAGTAGATACTGTAGCTTCAGTCACAGGAAGAGGGAAGGGTGCAGACCTAAGACTGAAGAATAATGTGAACTCACAAGGCCATGGGAACATGGAGTATTTTAAGTAGTATCTATTGTTTTGTGTAGCAAAATCAAATCTCTTTTGATTTCAAATCTCGGTGAAAACTAGAACTGAATGCTGAAAGAATGTCTCATCAAGGCAGATGTCAGCTGATCACATTACTGATGTAGAGCCCTGTAGTGCTGGGGTAGACGCTTATCTGATCCTACACTTCCTGTGTTATGAGCTGTGTGAGACATTTGAAATCTAATTGTGTATAGTGGTTACAATGAGAGATAAATATGCACAGTGGGGAGGGAGGCAGGGGTAATGATGCATGAGCCTGTTAGTAGGAGAATGACCTCATCATTTTCAGAAATAAAAACAAATCTGCATCTGCACAATCCAATATGTTTTTCTCTCCACATAAAACTACGTGAAACAGAGAATTGAAGGGGTGTGTTGAATGTTTTTTCTACTATAATGTAGCATTGAAATAAAGGTTCACACCTACAATGAACACTTAAGCCACTCAGCAACTCTTGGAGGAAAATGGAGATTAAAAGAGTGATTGTTGATGACTGAGAATGTTATTAGAATGAGGAATTTCATCATGGATATACTCACATGGTCCTAGCTCCCTCAGGCTGAACACATCTCCTCTGAGCGAGAAGGGAGAGGCTGGGCCTGGGGGTCCTGCTGGCCCAGGTACACCCCTCTCCCCTGGGACGCCACTCTGCCCCTGGGGCCCTGGGGGGACGACAGCACAGCTAGACAACTCATCTCTGGACTATCATTGTGGAGAGTAGAATCCACAAACTATCCAAGAAGTATACAGTACATCTAATCTATGCAAAAACACACCTTTAAAATTATGATCAAACATATCTTACACCCTTCTACTGTATATGTGATAAATACAGTAACAAATACAAATCATTACCAAACACATTACCAGATGTGTGAAGAGTCATGTTGCTTTGTTCCTTTAGTGATAGAGTGTAGGTGTGGGTGAGGGGAGAGGTCTGTGAGACTCATACCTCTGGGTCCCATTGGTCCAGATTTCCCTGAGACACCAGCCCCTCCGGTGGGCCCTGGGGGGCCTGCAACACCTGGGGGACCAACTGGTCCTGGAGGACCTCTGGCTCCTTGGAATAACACATGTACAATCCCACCCAAAAGAACCCTTATTCATTCACAGAGAGACTGATATAGAAACTATCTTCCTCGGCTCAACTACACTTTCATTGGAGAACTAAGGAAAAAGAAGAATGAATGGGCAACCATTTTACTGGTTAGCTCCCTCACCTGGTTGGCCAATGGTTGGAGGACCGACAGAGGTGGGCTTGGGTGCGCCCACCTCGTTGTCTGAAGACCCCTCTGGGAAGTAATGGACTGGGAGAGGTGGTGGTCCTGCTTCCTCCAGCAACAGAATCTGACACAACATGGAGAAGTGTTACCATTCAGGGATGACCAGAGAGGATCGAAGTGTGCTTTTGTTGCACATATGCATCAGTGAGGTCTCTCTTTGTTCATTGATGTGTTTGTGTGTGGGACCGTCCCACAGCTGTTGCCATTAGCTTACCTTTGACTCAATGATGCTCAGTCTGTCAGTCACATCAGCATAGCCAGTGCAGTTCATACATTCTACAGAGGGAGAGAAAGAGAGTGGGGAGAGATAGAGAGAGAGGGGGGGGGGGGGGTCATACAGGGCATGATCAGTGAAGGATGCTGTCCAGCACACATCAATCCACACTACCTACACACAGTGCAGGGGAGAGCGTCACAAACTGTCCAGGCCTGGTCCAGCTTAGAGGAAGAAGATAGACATTTCCAAAGGCAGAGTAGTGCAAAAAAAATAAGAAAACAAACACACACTGGATTGGCTGAGACTGTGTTGTTCTTAGTGAGAGCGGCGGGGTGGGTATTGTGGCTGAGACTGTGCTGTTCTTAGTGAGAGAGCGGTGGGGTGGGTGTAGTGGCTGAGACATAATGAAGTGAGCCAGTCAAAGCACAGAGCCAAGGTGACAGTGGATGGAGAGACAGGAACCTCCCTGAAAGAGACAGGGGAAAAGGGGAAGAAGGCATGACAGAGGAAGAATACAGAGAAGAAAGGGGGGAGAGAGGGGGCAGAGACAAAGAGATAGAAGAGAGGGAAACGTGAGTCTAGCTTGACAGCCTCTCTCTTGGCCAGAAAAAAACCCTCCACCTTTGCCAACACTGTCAACTCCTGGCCAAAGTTGCTTGTTCTCTCTGACTGACACTTGGCATCTTCACCAGCGTGTTTAGACGGCACCGCCCCCCTCGCCCGCTCCAGTGCCCGTCAGAGACATTTGGCATGGTCCGTCACCTCTGACAGAACAGCCATCCTGCCACCCTGTGCCTGTCCCTGTGCCAACACGCCATAGAAACATCACGCCAGGGGGTGGGGCGAGGAGGGCCATGGTCAGTTGTCATGTCCTAAAATGCCCTTTCGTACTTATTCCAATGGACTGCATTTACATATTATTGGGGTATTCTATAGACGTTTTCTGTTTTGGTGCTGTGATCCACTTTAGCTTTTGGGGTTCTTGTGTGACCCACCAAGTAAACAAAAGCAAAGTTTTGAGCTAGGAATCAATCTTCAACCATGACCTAGAAGGAATTTGTTACTAACCCACCATTTTGAAAAACACTGCGCTATGCTGCAAATGCATCTTTGAAAAATGCATCACATATGTTGTCTGGGTGAACTTTGTAATTTCACTTCATGGAAAAACAAAGTGCACATTGTTGATTTAACAAGATTAAATTGATTGTGCCTAGTGGTAATCAATAAACCCAGTGGAAACAACATTTCATCTCCAAAAGTAATGTTTTCTCAGTGTTCTGGTTAATGGGTATGACATCATCAATGAGGTGATTGTTGACAAGTCAAACTCCGTTCTAATTCATCAGCTTGTTCTCAGCTCATTAAGAAGGTGTGGTGTGTGTGTTGGGATTCATGGAAAACTGCAAGGCCTGGGGTAAGATGCCAAGAGAAAGACTGGGGAATGACATGGATGTAATGAGAAAATCTGAAAGACACCCTCATGCTAATGGAAATTCACTTAATTCATAAGTAGCAGTCCCCTCAACACTTCAGATTCAGTTACTTGGCCATAGGTTGAACCTGAAATCCAAACTTGTGGTCCTTGTTTGGAACTCCGACTTTTGCGTAAATCACGCTTTGAGGTCGATGATAGATTTGTACCGAACATTGCCAACAGATACTAACTTCTCATAATAGAACAGCGAATGTCAGTGAATAAAAAACAGATCTTTAGTTTGATGAGATACTAGGTAAAGAGCCAGTTGATTGAAGAGATGCAGGCATCTGCAAGGCATGCGTAGGACGTGTGTGTGTGTGTGTGTGTGTGTGTGTGTGTGTGTGTGTGTGTGTGTGTGTGTGTGTGTGTGTGTGTGTGTGTGTGTGTGTGTGTGTGTGTGTCTGTGTCTGTGTCTGTGTCTGTGGGGGCATGTGTTGGAGGTCCGTGGTGGCCTTGGCAGGTTCTCTCAGCCTGAGTGATCTTGAACAGTAACATGACTAATTCAAACACTCAAACTGCCTTTTGTGTTGATGCGTAATCAGGCACTGAAAACACATTTGCTTTTTTTTTCTCCCCACACACATTCAGATTACTATGTAATGGCTGCCAGGAGGCCAATGCAGGCAGAATGGTGATATTTCTCCTGGCATAGGGACTGCAATAACATAAAACACCCTTTTATGGTTAGACAGAGTGCTGTGTTTTTTTTGTGGAGTGGAAGGGCATGTGGAAGGGCATCATGGTCTGCAGCTGGAAAACAGAATGTACTGTAACCTAATCGAGGGAAGTGATAAGATATTTCAGTCGTGTAGCCCAAACCTAAATGTCTCTCTTGCTCTCCCCAAAAACCTAAGGTTCATATAGTTACAGTACTGTATCAAAATCATGGTTGGGGGCAATTCATTTAACTGGCATCCATTTAGGAGATTAATTGACTTGAAAGAAACTATACCATGATTTTTATTGTAACTTGTCTTTAACAATGTATTTGAAACCAGTGATTATTCAACCAAAAAAAATTCAATTGTGTTGCCTGTTATGCAATCGCATAATATCTACAGTATTCAAAACTCCCATTGGATTATGTCCCATCCAAGTGGCTGAGTGTAGTGACTGAGACTGTGTTGTTCTTAGTGAGAGAGCGGTGGGGTGGGTGTAGTGGCTGAGACATTATGAAGTGAGCCAGTCAAAGCAGGAGCACAGAGCCAAGGTGACAGTGGATGGAGAGACAGGAACCTCCCTGGGCTCAGATGACACAAGAAGAGAGCGAGGGAGAGAGATGGAGATAGAGAAAGAGAGAGGGAGAGGAAGATGGGTGAAATGTAAGAGTTCTGCCGACAACCAATTACATTTTTCTTTTGTGACGACAGGATGACAAGCAGTCTTACTTAGACTGAACGATACTGTATACACAGGCCTGTGTGCCACTACAAGATGCAAGAATGCATTTGTGTCGCCCTGTGTTGACATGAGGCAGCCATTTTGGTGTATACCACCATTAACATTTTGCATGAGGGGCACTGTCATGCCAAACCATGACAGCACCACTGCAAACATATCAAAGGGTTGAATGATTGGGCAGGAAGGGAGAGGTTTCTGTGCTTACTGGAGGATGATATATGAGAATATACAGAATAAGGAGTAAAGGTTTGAGTTTCTCCTAAACATGTCATGGCTTTGACTTTGACATGTCGTTAAACTCTCACATTGGTGAGATAAACAACTACCTGAGCATCCTGATGCAATAGTACAAGGAGAACATCTGTTATGAAAGTCTAGTGCTTCAAAACACACAGTGACCAATAATATCAGACAGAGGTCAGTGAGTTAGGTGACAACAAAGGCCTTAACTAAAAGGACAAATAGTAACTCACTGGAAGGCAGTGGCTTAATACAGTAAGACACTGGGCAGCGTTTTCAGTTCCACAGAGACTGGTACAACAAGAGTTGCTAGTAATGCATAAGCGTCAAGATTTAATCATTGTATACTAGCATCTTCAGGCTGTAGCTGGTGAGAGATGAAAAATTCCTCCAAATTGCACACCTCTTAAAGGTAAAAACTCTGCAAAAAAAGAAAAAGGTTTCGGTTTCAGCAGTGAAAAGAATATTTTGGGCCTAAGTTCTCAAAGATAAGATGAGTGACTGAAGTAACAGCCAGACCATGGCCTGCCTAACCTCATAAAGACATGTTTTCACTTTCCCCCTTGACCTGGACCACAAATCTTCCACAGATCTTCTTCACAGAGGTCAAGTGTGGGGGTGAAGAACGGGTATGACATCCTCACCTGAACCACAGAGTGAAGGATGGGCCAAATGACTGTGTGCTCTCTGTGATGTTTTACAAGCCCTTGGAATGTATTGATGCTGTGGTGCCATTAGAATAGGATTGATAGGATGAAGTCTGATTGGTTCTCCTTGCAAAGAGCTCTTGATTTAAATACTATGGTTGGAAGTCACATATAAAAACAGAATGTGTAGACGGATTTTGGTGGCGCCAGCCTTGATTTCAATGTGTATAACTATTTAGAGTTGAATGAGCCTGGCGGACATCCTGAAGAAGTTGCACCCTCGCCATTTGTCAATTCCTTTGCAATTGTAATGTGTGTGAAGAAATCGCACCCTCGCCATTCCTTTACGATTGTAATGTATCTCACACCGTGTCCTTTGTTGAGAATGATATTTAAGCAGAGGGACAGCGAGATATTCTTGGAATTTTGGGTTAGGCCCGTCATGGGCACCATTCTCCCGTGTTGTCCTTGACGCACGTTAATGTATGGTTAAAACTTATAGACATATGTTGCTTTGAAACTGTTAAATTGGTTATTTTGTTGATACTCTATTCTCCTTTTCTGTTAAAACAGCACAACATAATCGTGACCAGGTTATCACAGAGTTTACCATTAATGTCTAATGTTAGTTAGCAACATGTAGACTTGAGTCATCACATCAGGTATTTGACCCTGTGTAAACTCCTCACAATTTCTTCTAACTTATAAGCATGGTCATATTGGGTATTCTTAATGGAATCTAGGATCCAATATGATCGATATGATCTGTCGGTCACACAGGGATGAGCAATGCATTGTCAATCATTATTAACCATGAAATATCTTTTGGAGTCAGATATAAGGTAATGTTAACTTGTGTTAGTTGGTCATGTGACCACTTGTGTTGAGTTTTCGATCATGTCCATAACTGTTAGAAGTAATCATTGGGAATAAATGTACATCTTCGTTTGACCCATCATCTACTCTTCAGTGTTTTATTTTCATATTCTTCAAATGTAAAGAACAGATTCGCTCTCTTTGTTTTCTGGTCAGAGGTCCCAGCTGTTGATCTGTGAGTACTGTGTAAGCTAACCATGTGGTAAGCTCTCTCTCTCTCTCTTCATCACTCTCTCTCTCTCTCTTTCTATCACTTACCATGAGGATAGAATGCAAAATGTCTCTATTATGTATTTGCCTTGTAATAATTGTATACGTTTACAGTATTATTAAACCCTCATTTGATGTATTCTCACTTGACTATTTGACTATAAAATCAAACTCAACAATTCTTTGCACAGTGTGTGCATTAGAGTGTGAATTAAATTACTTGGAGTGGGTATATTAATAACAGTACATAGCCAAATTTCCTTGCCAATCCTTTGTATTGTAACTGCCTACCTATAAGGCCCTACAGATGTCCACACACCAGTCATTTAGTTTTCTGCTTTCACATACTGTACTAACAATAAGCACAGGCAGCGCCCGTAGCTAGGTTGTTATCACTATATCTTTCATGTTTTATATTCTAAAATGCCTAGTTTGCCTTCTATTTATCCAGACCTTCAACACCTGCTAGTATTATTCATCCCATCCTGTGTAGCCATAAAGCTTGATCTGTCTTGTCTGTTTTTACTGGCTTAGCTTTGGAAGAAAACCATGATGATAAATGTGACCCTGTCTTTTTATTCTCTTTGTTACATATACTGTACACTAAACCTCTTCTCCTTTCTTCCTTTTCCAGAGTAAGAGATATCAATTGATGAACTGTTGACCTCCAAGCCAAACATTGCTCCAAGCCTCAGGTAAGTCGATAAGGGTCGTGTTTCAAAAGATGAAGTGCACTTGGAGTCCAACATCCTGGCATTGGGCTGTCTGGTCCAAACACAGGCGTGCTGTTCCTGCAGCGTAGAGCACCGCTGGGTTAGGGTTAGATCTACCCTCAGATCACTGGACAGGGGAGAGAGGAGGTGGAAAATACAGATGTTCTCTTCAGAGTCAGCAGTAAAAAAGAGAGAGGCACCCCCCGAAGACAATGAAGAATGCAGACGGAGCGAGGTGAATGCTTTTTCCAGATGGAGAGGTGGGGTGGACCCAATTGAAACCCTTGCCAGCAACAGCAAGGCTTCACAAAGGAGGAGGGAGTAAGACTGTAAGGACAGTTGCTGTGGATACATATAGACACCACACACACACACACACACACACACACACACACACACACACACACTTGAAAAGAAGAGCAGACACGAACACACAACACATATGTGATGAAGAGTACATGCCAAAATCCTACACATAAAACATACATTCACACAAACAAGCTCACCAGACTCATGGAACCCTCCCATTGACACATATTAGAGAGAAACGTTTCTGGGTATGTTTCCTCACACACATAAAAAACACAAAATTGAACCCTGCTCCCTCGTTGACAGAGCTGAGCTATTAATAGCCCACTCTCCTACTTTCCCAGGACTACAGTATGCATGTACAATGTTGATGTATACAGTATGAAGCTTGCCTAGCATAATACTAATGCACATCCAGGCCACTGCACCTTCTCCCTGTAGAAACCAGGTATAGGGTTAAACCTGATCTACCAGATGCAGTTTCCACAGACCACTCTCTAAGGAGGTCTGTCTGTCTGACTCTACCCATAAACAAAAGAGACATGGTCGCACAGACAGAGCACAACTTTGTCCACAACAAAGCACAACCACTACATAGTGGTCAAATTGTCACAAATTCCCTCTCCTCACCCACTCTGTAATGTCTCTCCCCAATGTCTGAACCAAGCCACAACAAGAACGAGAATCACTCACAAACAAATGCAAATTCCATGCTTCAGTTACACTACACCAATGTATGTAGTAATTCCATTTGAACAGTTACTAGCAGAGCTTATTTATCAATAGCTACTGTGCTTTGCTCAGATGGGTGAAACACCTTGGTAATGGATGCAAGTGAGTACCTTTAATACAATGTAAAACGCTTTGAGAACTGATGAAAAATCACTGATGAAAAATCAAGTTAGCCTCCATTACCATTCTGGTAGTCATGAAGGTTGCATCTCCTGTATAATGCCCCACCATTTAACTTGGAGGGGTAGAATCAGACTAAGAGATGGAAACAGAGCTCGGTTGATCTGACAAAATGTATTCATGGTGAGGGGGAGACCTCCCTGCTGTGGAGCGTTTGACACATTTCTCAGCTGAAACGCTCACAACTATGTGAAATTTAAAATGCTCAAAGGAATGAATGATTCCATGCCTCATGTAATTCAGACCTCATGGTACCGTGCAGTAACAGAGGGCATATGTTCTCACTTATGGCTCATATAAGGTCCACAATTCACACACTTTATGGATAATACTCCAACAAATCTTAAAAAGGGCTGCATGTTAAAGAATAAGATTGATGGATCGCTGACAAGGCTGCATATGCTATCTGATTAAAACACTGAGTGTACGTGTGAGTAATGTATCTAGATTGAAAAAAGCACTGTAATTACACTAGCCGTCTCCTCTCTAGACATCAGAATATTTAGAGCGGTCTGAGGTATTCGCTGTGTTGAATTACTCGACAGACTGGTACCCCAGCTGTCCTGTGAAGTATCCCATTCCAAACAGTTGCTCATGAGGACATGTGGCAAAATGATGGCAAGACTCTGGAATTACAGTAATACTGAGTTTGGGGAATGTAGCTTGATTAGACGGCTGGCTGGCTTACTTACAGCTTTGCAATCAGCTGGCATGCTTTGCTGGATGCTAAATCGAGCTCCATCCCCTCCTCGGTGGTCACAGTTGTAGTCGAGTCTTTGGCCTCAGAATGATGGATTTACAGGAGGTCACTACGTGTCAAGTGTAGGCACACTTCCTCATGGATGGTGAAATCCCCAAGATACACACACTGAGTCTGAGGCAAGGTTAACAGTACACTGTGTCAGTGGCAAGTTCAGCTTGCAGTTTGAGCATTGCACAAAACACATCCAGTTGAGAGCATGCCTGCCAAATTAAAGGGGAAGGCTTTTTGTCTGCTGTCCCAGACCCAAAGTTTAGGCTTAGGTGGAACTTTGACCCCTGTCCTGAACTGTCTGGTCTTCTGTTCATGGCTACATCTGCACACACTATAGTGAGCAGCTGCCTCTTTATTTCCTTATCATCCAGAGAAACCAAAAGTTGTCCTGTTTCCCACGCTACACGGCCAAGCATATAAGCAGCAGAGAAAAGATTTGATCGCAATACTATCTCTAGGAGCCTGGAGGAATTCCTAGGAAAACAGGTGAGCCAAGAGTTGGCCGGGCATCACCGTCCTTCTCATAACTCTAAGCAGGGCTAACCGTAGACCATAACACCTGCCAAGACCTCCTGCTACAGCTGGCTCATCCCAGGCTGACAGACCTCTCACAGGGTGTGCTTGTCTCTATTACAAGCTCCGACAACCGGTCAGATGGCACAGCAAGACAACACCAAAACAAACAACACTAAATGGAACTAGCGGGCACAAGCGCCTGATACGTATGTAGACGCACGCAGAGCCTTTTGATGATCGTGGCTGATTAGAACACCGAAATTGGTTTCAGTGGGAGAGATCCTTTTTTCCCCTCAACACTTGCTCGCGATGCGAGTAATTAGGATACCGTGTGGATAGAATAAAATGACTTTAGTCCCACCCACCTGAAGCCCTAACCTAAACATTACCTCTATGGGACTGAGTAATGCCCACCCTCTTTATGATTGGTTCTGTAGTCACTGGAGTCATTTGCTGAGATCTGTACTGAGAGGGGTCAATAGGCTGTTGCCTGAGCCAGAAGCCTCTTTTAGGCCACAGTATATCCACCTGTCGCATTCAGCTGTCCTCTCCCATTTCCATCTCCACATTCCCTTGGGCTCTGCTGTCTGGCTGGCTCTTTGATATCTCAATATGAAAGGCAATGCCCTTTTGATTATAACTTGCTATTACTAATGTCACTAATAGTTAGAGGCTCCCTCCCAAACATTGAGGTGCAAATTGAAGACTGGACTAAAATCCAAATGCTTCATGAGATACAGAATCTATGCCGCTTTAGAAATACATGTATGTAGCCTACAGCTTATGTATCATATCAAGACAACGCCCATCATTTAACACATAATGGTGGGGTTGTCTTTCACGTTCTGAAACCTTTAGTTTTGAAGGGGAAACGACTTATGCCCAACTACTGACCTGAACAGAGATTGGCAATCAAACAATTGTACAGTAATTACAGTCCTGCTTCTCTCAAATCAAATGTTCTTATTAAGGGATAAATACGATCAGTATCTATTCTGTACAGTATACAAATATGCCAATGTATTTTTTGGTATACATTGCTGGCCCATAGCTACCCTGTGTCTGTGTATGTTTTGCCTGCTTTTATCAATTGTTTACTTGGAAGATGCTGGCAGCAAGTCTCAAAGTTCACAGAAGTTAAATCAGCTGTGATGCCTGATACAAAAAAAATATGGAAAAACAAATAATCTGTATCTTAATCAGTTCACTTCAGGACAAACAGAAACACGTTTTCTGGCAGACTTCCCAGTAGAAGTGCAAGGGTGTGTGAGTTAACCCTTTTACATCTGGAGTGCATTAATGAACTACAATCTAATCTCAACTAATCTGAAACTACTTCATACCAGGCACATCTCATTGTAACTCATATTTATGGGACTGCACATGTGGATGGACTACAAAGATGAAAAATGCATGGATTCAGCAAGACCTAAAGCAACCGAACACAACCCACAATGCCAAAACCATTAAACATATCGACTAGAAAAAGTTGGTTGAAAATATGTTGACTTGGTTTCACACGACAGTTGTTACTGTGAGGGAAATAGTAGAAATATAACAATGTAATAATAATAGAAATAGAATAATGCCGTGAACACAGTTGAAATGCATTGAACAGTCAAACTATGACCTCCAATAACAGTGGCAGCAGAAGTGGAGCAGAAGAAGACCCCTGGCAGAGTGCAGGGGATCTGGCCGCTCAGGAGGTCCTGGCACAGCCTGAGTTAAGCTCTGTATTACAGGCCCATTACTGTTCTTGATATGGACTACAAAACATCCCTGGCCATCGCTCAGAGAGATAGCTATCAGAATGCCCATGTTGGAGAGTAGAAGGGGGGGGCATAGAAAAGGAAATGAGAAACAGGCTCTATAGCCCCCCAGCATCGTGATTTCCCTCCAGCCCCACAATCAGAGGGGAGGGAAGAGCTCATCTGGGCCTTATGTAAACACAACCCTCTGTACAACACACTCCCAACTCACTGCAGGAGAACTCCATCAAAACTCCATCAGCAACTAAAGCAGCAGAGTGAGCAGTTTTTTTTTTCAAAAAACACCCACATTCAGTTAATGACTGGTAGGCCTATATCACACATCAACTACTGCTTTGTGTAAAAGTCTGGTTACAGTCTAACTTAATGAACTCTCAAAATTGCAACCTCTTGATTAGAGGTGAGCTGTGAAGGTTTACAGTGTCAGCACACGAGAAAGTGATACATTTTCAGTCATGAACAAACAGCAGAAAGTAGCAGAGGGGACAAGTTTCAGACTGACATAAAAATAAAGACATAATGTAGTAAGTAGAGAGGCCTATATTGTACAACCAATGCACATGTCTTTGGCTATGGAAGAGGAGTTACAGGGAGTTAAAGGGACGGGCACCATCCTCTTCGGAAGACTGACCGCTTTCCCCATCAGTGTTCACAGTAGGGGAGCACATCACTAACGTCTTGTGATGAGAGGGGATGTCAAGACATGGCCCAGTGTATTGCATTTCCATCCCATGTTTGATGTCACTGAAATATGCAGGCTGTGCGCTGACGCAGTGGGGAAGCTATATTTAGTCAAACTCCAGTGTTTCTGGGAGGATTCTGCCCTTAATTGGTAAAGATGGGATCTTGTACAGTCAGATGTCAGTGGTGGTCTCCTACAGAGCTGAGCCAGATGGGGTCTGTTGGGGGCTGGGTATGACCAACCATGGGACATCCTTTCATGCAAGTGCCTCTCCAAAACATTTTCTTAGATCAATGAAACACAGAGCGTCCCAAGCTCTAAGGGCCCCTTTGCCCACAGCCTTGAGCAAAAGGAGGAAAGTCGGAAGGAGAGAGAGGAAGAGAGTGTAGCAGCTTGATTGATTTACCATGCCAGTAGAGTGTGGGGCCCTTGGACATAACCCAAGCAAAATGCAACACATCTCACTGGGGACCCAGTGCAGAGGCAGGACGCCCCAAAAAGGCAAGTCAGTCTGGAAGGGGGAGGGGAGACCTTTACCACAGTCTGTCTTTTGCTGACTTATCTGTATGTATGGTCAACTGTCCCTTTTAATGTGCAGGCAAACAGCAAGGAGCAATGTCTCCAGTTGTTCTATATCGTCTGGGTCCGCACAAAGATCGTGCACGCACCCAAGTGCACTTAAATACCATCAGAAATATATTAAATAAAATTGCTCACTGTAACAGTTTTTATAAAAGGAAGTCAATGTCCACTCATTTAAATGTTTGTATGGTTTTACTTCTTCACAACTTTGTCAACAAAGTAGCTGTGAGCTAGCTATTTTGGCTATGGCTTGTATTTGTTGTATGAGACCAGAGACATAATTGTGAGTTGTAAATCATCCTCCATTTGTCTTTTACTAGTTGTGAACAAGTCATGACATTTCTACAGCTTTACCTGTGCTCAAAACTTTAGTTTAATGGCAGTTATATCAGATTGCCGGTTGCGACACGGGATGGAATAGACTTTTGATTTTGAGATTTGATCCCGGGGCGCATGCCGCCTGCTGTCCATTTATTAATACACAGGACAAGATGTTATAATCCCTTGTGCCATGATCCAAGGTAAAACAGATGTAGAAGGCCAAATCAGAAGTAAGAACCCGCAAGAACCCGCAAACAGATGTAGAAGGAGTGGTGCCTGGAGACAATGCCATGTCTAAAGTGCTTGCTGTTTGCGGGTTCCTTAAGTAATTTTGGCTTGCTTTTGGCTTTCAAAGACTAACTATCATAAGTCACACACTCTCTCCACTATCAAATACAACATACATATATGCTGCATGTTGTCACTCGGACTGTCATTGCCCAGTCATTGTCAAAAACTCAGATTTATCCGCAGTTCCAGCTTGTGTTCCATAGTCCAGAACCCTTTCCAAATGGTATTCAATATCTCTCTTTTCCGGTAAAGATAAGTGAGGAGTAACCGACCCGTGGCTGTGGCTGTGACTACACTGTGTTGTACTGTAAGATCTCAGGGACGCCTCTTGCTGTTGGCAGGATGAGCACTGCTGCAGAAGACTTGCCACAGGCACTCTCTAAACACAGGGCCGGTGTTCTGCTACAGATTTATTGCTTTATAATGGGGATATCCTCTCCATTGGTCGTTACCACAGACAGAGACTCAGACTCCAGCTTCGTTAGAAGGCTTTTTCCCAGCCACAAAACTGTCCTGTGAGAGAGTCAGGTGTGTCACAAACTTAGTGTTAAGTGGTGATTTAAATGAGCACCAGGGGAGTTTGGTGCAGTTTGATTTATGGAGTGTATACAAAAGCAGCTATGTGCTCCACCTCAGTGGTGGTTAAAGTAAGACCAGGATGGGATGATGCAGCAGGGGATGCTGGAGCTGTCAGGGTGCTGTCACTGACAATTTAAGTGAAAATATGTACCTATGTAGGTGAGATCTACAGACAGACGCTGTATTCACGGAATGTGTGAATCCTCATAATGAAAAGTGAGAGCAGTGTGTGTCCTCGTTAGCAGGGCTTGTCTGGGAACCCCTGGCTCAGACTGACGACGATGTATATTCCGTCTTTCTACAAGCTTTTACACTCTATAATATGAAGTATCATCAGAAGGGATCAATGCTCATCACGTAGTGTATACAGACTGGAAGAATATCATAACAGTTGTGTTTGCATGACCTCACATCCACCCCTTAAGAGAAAACAAACAGATGTAATTTACTTCTAAATAATCAGTTGAGGTTGAGCAGCCAACTGTTAAAATGCAGTGGGCCCCAGTTCCCTGGAGAATGTCAATGTGTGAGACAAGACCCATACCTTGAAGCAGTGGTTACCAAACCATTTGGTATTATCCCTTATAAATGTTTTTGTGACCCACTAACTGGAGAAAACCATGTTTCTTTAACTAAGACCCAAAAGCGACCACAAGCCTTGTCTAAACGGAAAACATTAACCTGAGGGCTTTATCACATTGACTAACTGAACTCTGTCTTCAGTCCAAGCGTAAGAAGACGGCCAGGCTCAAGGCCCATTTTCCCACAGTTCCCGCATAAACAGACAGACACTTCAAGGTGCTGTGTACCCGTAGTCTAAACTACCCGTATTGGACCTGTGATATATAATGTAAACTCTCTTTTCCACAATACAGAGTCAGTGTTACACCCCCCCCATATTCCTCCCTCTCTCCCTCCCTCCTCTCAGTAAGACTCTGTCACAGTGTGACCCACACTTTTGACAGGCCAGCTCCACAGTGACGAGAGGAGAACAGGCTCCATATGGATGCAATTATTCCAGGCACTTTGACCACTTCAAAAAAATTTAGCAGACACATTTCTAAAGGTTAAGCAAACATTGAGAAACAGGCACCTTTGTTTCACACCAGCACATAGAAAGAGGGGGTGTAGACACCTAAGCAGACACAACTGAAAATATAATGTCTGCATAGGTCCAGACAGGTCTTCTGATATAGTATATTCATAATCTGAATCATAGTTCAGTCACACCTTACAGTATGATCAAGTATCTGCCATCTACATTATTAGATTCAACAGTACTTTGTCATTCCAATGGATATTTGGTTGCAGCTGGAATTGAAGCTACTGACTCACACAACTGAGTGGTGATGATGATTTGTGACTCACTTACCCACAAAGCTTAAGATATTAGCCTTGTACTCCTGTGGAGAGTGAGCTCTATTAAGGGTGCGTTCCCAGGGATATCTCAGTGCCTTACAGTTTGTAGATGGGAGGGTTAGGGGGGGTGGGGTGGGGGGTTTAGCAGGACGTGAATCAAAACAAAGCGGTTGGCATGTTCCTGTGAGAGCAGCTCCAGTTCTGCATCTGAAATCTGGTCACTGTAACCCAAGCTGAGTCTGGGAGAGGGGCTCCCTCTGAGAAAGGCAGCCCGGGTCCCGAGGGGGCTCAGTCTGTCCAAATATTTGACCAAACACACAGATAAGTGTCTGTAGCCTGCAGACAATCAGAGAACACTGCACCTTGAGGCTTGCAGTCATACACTCACACAGATACTTTCTGAGAACTTAAATCTCATTCTATGCATGCACGCGCACATGCACACAGACACACAGGGATATTCATAGAACACTGCAGACTTAGACATCACAAATATAGGCTACTGTTGTCAACCCAAACAGAAAGTGTCGGTTTCAAAATTAAAGGGGACAGCGATCACCTTAATCCAAGTGCTTCTGCTATAGATCATGAAGATGTTAAGCCAGGCAAAGTGGCCAGATGTTGTCAAGCCATGCTGGAAAAGGAGAACCCTCTCTCAGACTTATCATCTAAATCCCTCTTATGGTCACAACAAAGGCTGTGGCGGTTTTCCTGGATCTCATTCCTTCCGTTGACAAATGCATTCCAGACAGGCCCACAGAAGTCAGGGATCGGGCCAGGCTACTCCAGCTGGTCCCGCCGGCCCTCCATAACTTACGTCTGCTTAGGAGAATAACACACACGGACAGATGCACTTCAGAGGCATGCCAACGGCTCGCCTCAGAGGCTCCTGCCCTCTCGCAGACAACATACACCAGGTTAGACAGGTCAGCACCTTATTTGTTTATAAATGAAGTAGAAGGCAGTTAAAATACTGTTTTGGGATGTCTGGAAAAGTTGTGTTCTCAGACCCCCCTGACAATAGTTATGCTGTGGAGTCTCCAGACAAAACAAAATAAATGTTTATGGGGACTTGGAGATGAATGACTTTAGCATTTGATGTCTCTATTCTTAGTCTCCCTCAGAAGGTGATGTGTTCGGCTATTTCTAATGTTCCGACCTTCACACAGGTGATGATTTGTTTCCTTTGCTTGGTGAACAGGGAGACCTGGATAGTCTATGGGGAAATCATTCAGGAACACCATTCCCAACTGAGGATTCAAGGATCCTGTCATCATGTCAATGCATGTAATGGCTGCCTGAAGCCCTATAACGTTAATTTAAAAAACATGTTGAGTTCCCTGCTGTCATTTTGTAATCAGGGTAATAAATGATAACCTTTCCGCCTCCTCTGACAAACCTTGCAAAAATAATCATATTACCCAATGCCTACAACAGAAATGTGCTATGGTCAATTGAAATACAGTACAGGAAGTATCAATCAAGTGAGAGTCATGCCAAATAAGATATCACTACAAAGTTTTAGTAAAGGAATGCAATTCGTTGTGGTAGCGTTCTCAGGCCGTTGTCATGAAAGTCACTGAAGCAGAACAAAAATATGACTCAAATGAAATATTACAAGCACAAAGCTCATTATTTTCCTCAACATAAAGTGACACTTAACAGAGACTCTGAAGCCTTAATGGATTGGATGCATATGAGAACCAAAAGGGACACAGGAGAGTATGGGAAGTACATGGCATAAGCAGAACATTTGTGAAACTGATCGAAAAAGAATCTGTTGCAGTTTGTTCCCTCAACTTTCCGGACAGCTTGTATAGAAACGTGTATTCTATTGGCTCTAGACCTTTATGGACCTTTTCAGTGCATTTGCATTTATGAGCAGGTTCCTCTGGATTCTTGGAAGAGCACAGCTAAAACTAGGAGCCCTTACCAAAATCAAGTGCAATCCTTCGATTCACCAATATTGACCTAAGATCTTTCCTTCTGGTTAAAGTTGGACTATGCTTGTCTTACAACATGCTTGTCTTAACATGGAGTGACAGTTCATGACACTCCTTGCTTACATAGTCCCATCATAGGCTCCTTGTCCAATAATTCCACAGAGTGGACGGCGAGATGACTCGTCTCTGGACCAGCTGTTTCCATTGGCCAGTGAAATCTCGGGTAGAGTAGCTGTTCATGCAGCACCACAGACAGCTGGCTGAGGCCCAGCTCTCACATCCACCATTTTACATACACACATGCACACTCGCACACTCACACACACACAAACACACACACACACACACTCACACACACACATACACACATACACACACACACACACACACACACACACACACACACATTCACTCTCGCCACCCAACGCATGACGACAATCTGGAGGAGCTTGCTCCAGAGGCATCGCAACTCTGAGCTTGAAACAACAACGACGCACTGGTTTCAATTAACGCAATGGCCCTGAGAGCGAATGCTCTTTGAAACAAGTGTGTCGATAGAATGGGGGGAGGGAGACCTTTCTTCATTTCTTGCCCCAGAAGTGAATGCTTTCAGGACAAAGCTGAGGAAAGCATATGGGTCTTGCAACATAAATGGGATGACTTCTGCAACTATGCCTTTCCAGAGGCACATTGACTATCAACTACTGACCCAGGTGTGTTTTTCTTTAAAGGGGAAGTTTACCCGAAATCCATTTTCATGTGTATTTCTGGTAAATCCACAATGCATACAGTCTCAAACTATCTGTCACGCCCTCCACTTCCTCCTAGTCTGTGCCAGTGCCTCCCTCTCTCCTGTCTGTCTTTGTCAGTCTGTGTGTGTGGGCGTGGCCAGGCTCTGGTTCCCTTCATCTTCTCCACCTGCCCAATCTACACACCTGCTGGCCATTTACTCATCTCCGTGCTGTACTTAAACCCCAGCTTCCCATCCACTCATCGCAAGATTGTTATTCAATGTTTCTACACGTTAGTCTCGCTTCTTGGCCTCTTTAGTATTCTAGATACTAGTCCTCGTGTTGTTCTCTGTTTTTGATCATCTTTCCTTTATTCCCCAGAAACCCTACCCGGCTATTCACCTGTCTACCTGTCCGCCTGTCAACCTGCCTGCCTGCACTACCTGCCTGACCTGCCTGCCTAGCCTACCTGCCCTGTCTGCCCTACGTGGCCGCCTGCCCTCTCTGTCTGCCTGCCCTCCTGACTCTGTGTCCACGCTTGGGTTAATTAGATCTGACCGTAACATTACGATCTTGTCATGACAACGAACCCAGCGGACGCAGAGTCCCTCCAGCAAGCCCTAACCTTTCAAGGCATCCTTCTGGGACAACACTCCCAAGCTCTGGAGACCATCGTGTCTACTGGAGAGGTTCTCCGTCAGACCTGCGCCAGTCAGGAGGTCCATCTGGGGCAACAGGAGAGAGCGCTTGTGGACATATCTCTCAGTTTGAGGGAATTGTCCGCTGCCCTTAATAATCTCTGCACCCCTCCCACCTCCCCAGCACCCCCTATAGCCCCTAGTCCAGCTCCTAGTGTCATTTCCCCATTTTGCACCGCGCCTGAACGTTATGGTGGTGATTTGGGATCCTGTCAGGCTTTTTTGGTTCAGTGCCCGTTGGTTTTCGAACAACAGTCACTTACTTATTCCTCTGACCGGTCACGCATAGAGTATCTTATTGGATCGCTTAAAGGGGCTGTGCTCACCTGGTCCTCCGCCATTTGGGACAGACAGTCGGCAGTCTGTTCCTTATATGTGTATTTTACCCAGGCGATGCATAAAGTTTTTGATTGCCCCGTCCAAGGCAAGGACGCAGCCCGGTGACTTTTTTCCATCCGCCAAGATTCCCGCAGCGTGGCCTCCCTAGCCTTTGAGTTCCGGACTGTCGCGGCTGAGAGCGGCTGGAATGACAAGGTTCTCAAGGGCGCATTCCGGAAAGCCGTAAGCGACAGTAGTAGGAGAGATACTGGCAAGCCGAGCTGTTTGTTCCTCTCTCTCTTGTCCCCAGCTCCATGCTACTCTCATGTGGCAATCCCAGTCTCGGCCCCTAATGGCTGTTATTGACTCCAGGGCGGATGAGAGTTTCCTCAACTGGGAGGTTGCTGGTCAGATGGGCATAGATCTTGAAGCCCTGGATTGCCCCCTGGAGGCCAAGGCTCTCAACGGGATGCCAATCGCCCTCGTAGATTCTTGGACTGTGCCATTGAATCTCCTATTGTCAGATAATCACCAAGAACTTATGAGATTTCACATTATCGATTGTTCTCGGTTACCCCTGGTTACAGAAACACAACCCGCAAATAGACTGTCTCTTGGGTAAGGTTCGCTCCTGGATTGTTTGTTGCCATTCACATTTTTTACTTTCGGACCCTGCTCCCTCTATTGCTGACCCACTGCCCCTGCCTGAATCTATCGATCTATCCTCTGTTCCGCAGGATTACCATGACCTCGCTCCTGTTTTTAGCAAGCATCTCGCCTTGTTCCTGCCACCTCATCGCCCTTATGACTGCCATCGACCTCCTGCCCGGTGCTTCTCTTCCCAGTGGTCGGCTTTATAATCTCTCCCGACCTGAACGTGAGGCGATGGAGGAGTACGTTCTGTCCTCCCTGTCCGCAGGTATCATACGACCCTCCTCCTCCCTGGTGGGGGTGGGGTTTTTCTTTGTGGGGAAAAAGGATGGTTCTCTGTGACCCTTCATTGACTTAAATAACATCACTGTCAAGAATAAATACCCTCTACCATTAATCAGCTCTGCTTTGGCCCCTCTCCATGGAGCCACCGTCTTCTCTAAACTAGACCTACGCAATGCATACCACCTAGTCCGTATCCGCGCGGGTGATGAGTGGAAGACAGCATTCAACACCCCCCTTCACTCCACTTCAAATACCTGGTCATGTCTTTTGGATTAACCAATGCCCCCGCTGTGCTCCAAGCCCTGGTCAATGATGTGCTCCACGACATGCTGAACCAAGTTCTCCAGCGCCTGTTGGAGAACAAACTATTTGTTAAAGCTGAGAAGTGTGAGTTCCATGTCTCCACGGTTTCTTTTCTGGGATACGTTATTGCCCCTGGTCAGGTGCGTTTGGATCCAGGTAAGGTGTCCGCTGTGGCCCTCACCGACCAACCTCAAACACTTACAGTGTTTTCTAGGTTTTGCTCCATCCCTGTGCGTTTTTTTCTTGCAAGCTCAACTTTAAAATGGCCCTGGAAGAGTGGCGGCATTGGCTGGAGGGAGCTGAGCAGCCTTTCGTGGTGTGGACCGACCACCACAACCTCATTTACCTAGAGTCAGCCAAACGATTGAACTCACACCAAGCGAGGTGGGCTCTATTTTTTGGAACGTTCAACTTCACGCTGACGTACCGCCCTGGTCCCAGCAATGTCAAGCCTGACGCCCTATCTCGACTCTACTCTGTGGAGGAAAGGCCTGCTGAGTCAGCTCCTATTTTAGTACGCACCTGCTTCGTCGCCACCCTCACCTGGGAGATCGAGGCACAGGTCAGGCGTGCCCAGATCCAACAACCTGACCCAGGTAACGGTCCTCCTAATCTGGCCGTAACACTATCACCATTTCGCGTGCAGCTGCATCATAGCTATTGAAATAAGAGTTCTGTGTTTACTTCCTTAAAAAGTCTCAAAAAGGTTCAAATATGTCAGACCTGTTTTTGCACTCTGACCCTGCTCTACTATGCCAGTGATTCCCACAGAGCAGCACGCGCTGTTCAACAGAAGGAGCTCGCATGGGAGGGAGAGGGGAATCTTGGGAGTTGTAGGAATTGGCATAAATGGGCAATTTGGAACATCAGGACTGATCAGGGCATTCAAGGGAAGATATCTTGACTCAGAGATCGTTTCAAAACGCACTTTTTTGTAAATGTGTCTACTATTGTCTGATGAAACAAATCCACTGGATTATAGGGTAAAACTCTGCTTTAATAGTTTAGAGACTGCAAACGGAACATTATAAACAGGTATTGGTACAATGGCTCTGTGTGGTCTCAATATACTCACTTTCCAGGTAAAGGCCGACATGTGGAACTAAAACGGCTGGGCAGAACGGCTACTGTATACTATTCCACATTTTCATAACAAACCTCATGTCTCCAAATGTCCTTTCTCTTCCTCATTTGGTCTATACCTACCCATAAAACCTCCAATGCAGCCTTGTAGTCTTTCCAGTGTCCCTCACCATATGCTGCACCGAGGCAATACTGTCCAATACAGTCCATCCCATCACAATCAAAACTTTAAATTGTTTGATTCAGCAATCATCACTGTACAATCAATGAGTCACTCATTCTGCTCTATTTTCCTCAATTAGCATGTTTAAGCATGAGTTGATATTTTGATCGACATATCCTATCAAGCAGTGGATCACACAGTGAATCTGTTTGCTGGCGGGGGCCTGATGCAGATATCTATGACTTTGGTGCTCGAGATTTTAAATGGGTGCTCGAGATAAATGCAAATCTACCACTGACATCAATGCATTATTTACGTGAATGTTCAAGACAAGTCATTTGCTTGAGTGTGTGAGCAGGCAGAGTTGGAGTTGAGCTTTCTCTTCTGACTTAGAGGTAAAGACGACCAATCCCCAGGGTCTGTCTACCCTGTGAGGACATCCGCTCTAAACAAAGGAGGGGTGGAGAGTGGCAGAGTTAGTGTGGGTGTAAAGGAGGGAACTAGGGGAGACTGGGGAGGATAAGGGGGTTTGGTGCATTAACAACAGCTGGAGCGGATGACCTTGGTTTCCCCTGAAATCCAAAACAAGCTGGGCCCCAAGCAGAACAGCAGGGCCATGCAGGGTCACAACATTGAGGGCTGCTACAGTCTGGCTCTGTTTACCCAGAAGACTTCCAGTCGATGAGTGGCCTCATTCTGGTTTGTGTGTTTGTGTGTGTGTGTGTGTGTGTGTGTGTGTGTGTGTGTGTGTGTGTGTGTGTGTGTGTGTGTATGTTCCTGTGTATCATTGCACAATGACAAATAAATATGACAAAAACATATTGTTTATGAGTCATTGAACTACAGTAGAATACAACATCCTCTGGACTTGCCATTGGATGTCAAAAGAGAAAGATAGCAATGTAAACAGAAACACTATGATAACAACACACACAGACACTAAGCACTAACCCTTGTGAAGCCATTCTTATTTTAGACTTTGACGCATTACAACATTATATTGGAATCTGACAACACCTTTCTGCCAATCTTAAAAACATATGCTTTCTCTCAGTAAATGGACTCCCCAGCTTCGGCACAGAGGAGGGTCATCTGTCCTGCGTTCAACAGAGCTCAGAAAACAGAGCTTTAAAATGGGGAGTGAAGCCACGTTCTAAGGATCAGACACCAGTCATAAATCAGAGCCACCAAATGTTGGTGATATTTCAATACTATCTCCATTAACCCTTACCTAGAGTAAACTCATATTGAGGCAATTAAGGAACAACTCTGTGACCCCAAAAACAAGAGTGACATCTCACAAGAAAAAAGTGAGTTTGATCAAGAGGCAGGAAAAACAACTAAGGTTTCTATGGGCATGCCATTTAAAGCTCTAAGTGGTGCGTGGTGCAATTTTCCTCAGTGACCAGCCCTCTCCTTTGTCTTCTCTACACCACAGTCAGAACATTCAATAAACAAAAGAGCCTCAAAAACGAAATGTCCAGCCAAGGATACAGAGTGTAAGAGGATGATGATAGGCAATGGTTCTTCAGTCAGTGATTTGATGTCAAACATAGCACACAGTTGAGGACAAACTAAGCCAGGAGTTGAAAAGTGCCCTGCGTAAGTAATGGGACAGTGAAGCATTTTGTCTTCTTCTAGTTCTACACTTCAAAAGTTTGGATTTGAAATCAAACAGTTACTATGAGGTTGAAGTAGAGATAGAGCTTTTATTTGATGGTATTTGTGTACATACTGTATTGGTTTCACCATTCAGAAATGACAACACTTTTTATGTCTATTCCCCCTATTTCAGGGTACCCAAAAGTAATGGGTCAATTTGCTTAACAGGTGTTTCTGGTAAGTCAGGTGTCTTCCATCACATAATTTGTGCAGGCATAAGAGAACTGTCAATGTCTAGTATTGATTCTAGGCTTTTTGTTTGCCTTTGGAGTCTGCTGAACATGGGAACCAAAGCGGTATCAATGAAAGTCAAGGAAGCCATTATTAGGCAGAAAAATCAGAAAAAATAGTAACATAGTAACATTTCCAAAATCAACAGTTTGTACCATCATTAAAAAGAAAAAAGAAGCACTGATGACCTCAGCCAGACTTCTACGGTGGATGACCGAAGAATGCTCACCATAATTAAGAAAACCCCCAAAACAACTGTCCCACTGATCAGGAACACTCACCAGGAAGTAGGCTTGAATGTGTCAGAGACTACCATCAGCAGAATACGTCTGCTCTTGGGATATACGAATGGACAAAAACTGAATCATAGTCCCCTCCCCAATTTCATCAGTGGGGGACAATAAACACGAGTGTATATAGAGTATATATGTATATGAGAGAGAGAGAGAGAGAGAGAGAGAGAGAGAGAGAGAAAGAGAGAGAGAGAGAGACTCACCCTCTCTGCAGTGCTCTCCAAGGAAGCCTGGGCAACACCTCCACTCCAGTGCAGTCACCTGCCGGTACATCAGTCTGTACATGGGCCTGATGAGGGTCCTGTAACTGACACCAGAACACCGTCACTGTAGGCAGCCCTGTGGCATCAGGATATCCATGGTTATCATCAAAAAGAGTCAACAATCACTGCCCTTCCTACAGAAACTCAAATCTATCTCACTAAACTCAACCTTTTATAGACATAGACATAGACAGAATCCTCTCCTTCCGTCTACAACAGGGGAGGCTGATGGAGGCAGGAATCTACAATAAAGGTACAATCAGCTACAATAAAGGTCTTGAAAAAGTAAAACAATGTAAGGCCTTGTTTGTGCCTCCACCACTCCACCGGTCTACAAAGCATAGTATCTGCCTGATCCAAAATCATCAGCCTTTCACTCAGAAGCTTACCTGCATTGCACCAACAACAGACACTGAAAAAGTTACAGGCCATACTGGAGGACCACTTACACATCCAACACCCGTCATTTGACCTCGTCCCACTAGGTTGGTGCTTCCGCTGCCCTAGGTCTAGAATCAATAGGAGGGTCCCATTTGTGGCCAAGGCCATCAGGCTGCTCAATACCCATCTTCCCCCTGAGCCCCCCGAGCCTGACACTCACTTTATAATTGAATTGCATTGAATAGGCCTCAACAGACATAATTACTTGTTTTTGCACTGACATTAGGACAAACCCATTGCTCTTTTTTGTCCCTTTGTTCCTCATTTATTCAGCTTTAAGCTTTAACCACATTCAGTTACCATTGTTTTAATTGTTCTGTCAATATATAGAGACAGGCATATCACTGTGACCTCTATACACAATGAATAACTCGAATCACATCAAAAGAGTTTAAGCAGTGTGTTGCAAAGGCATGCAATAACAACATTGGCCCAAGCTTAACACAGTGGCTGAAGTAGGAGTCCATTTAGACTTTTTGGATGGGTCCCAAATTCATAAAACAATGGAATGCAACCATACAGTTACAAATCACATACATCTGTATGATAAACTGCTATGGTCTTACATCAGCGTCTTTTCTAGAAGCAATGGCAGACATGGGAATACAGGAATGGGAATGGGAAAAATCACATGGCCTTTATGTGACTTTACGACTTGCTGTGTGGTGGTCTTGAGAGTGATTCCGCCTTCCACTACAGTAACAACAAACAATGGGACAAAGACCAGCTTTATGGGAGTGAACTATCAGCCATTAGACCTGGATGATAATGAATAACTCCTTTAGGCTAAAAATATACAAACACCATCAATGCATTATGATACCTCTGAAATGTCTGGGGAGCTGAACTAAAAATCAATGATCTGATCTTTTCCCAAAAGGGCTTTTTCTTCGGGAGATGTAAAATGATGATACTGAGAATACTGGTAAAAAACCCAACTTCTAAATAGAGTAGCAACTACAATAAAGGTCTTGAAAAAGTAAAAAATGTTTTAAAAAAAGTAAGGCCTTGTTACTGTAACCAGGTTGAGATGATAAACGTCAAGTTGAAATACCCTGATCACGCCATTGAATTGCTAGCTTTTGGGGGTATTTTGGTGACAGTCACGTGTATTATCAATACAGAGGACGAAGGTTGGAAACGTATGTGAGCTTGGAAGCAGTGCAAGGAAGCAATACTATTTGCAGCAGTGTGATGCATGTTACACTACAATGAGGTTGTGTCACATCCAACACCATGTTCATAAGCAATCTTCTTAAATTTGGTCATATATGCCATTTAGCAGGTGCTCTAAAGCGACTTGTGCATGCAGAATTATTTGTATATATGGTCCCAGCTGGAATAAAACCACAACCTTAGCATTGCTAGCATGGTACTTTAACAACTTAACCACACAGGTACAAAGTAACAACAAACTGGTTACTATACTACACTGTAACCTATCCAGGTCAATTCAGCCACTGGATTCTCTACACCTGTAGGGGCAAATACAGCAGCTTGCTCGACAGTCGACTTTCTATGGCCCTAATCTGACAGTGATATTAGGAAGAAGAGTAATAATGTTTTGCAGTGTTGCACATGACTTAAGACCACAGAGCATACAGTATGACATAAAGGCAGTAGGAGGAAGATGAGTGGATGGGACTGTTATCCATACCTGATGAGGTTAGAACAGGGTCCGGGCCAACGGCAGCTCTGAAACACTCTCTGTACCAGCGTCTCTGTCCCATTGTGCACCTGGCATGACACAGTGTTGGACACTGTGTACTGACACCAGTTCCTACCAAAGCAAACCACAGGAAGGGAGGGTTGATATGAATATCATCAATGAGCAACACTTACCAGGTCGGCATTAGGTGATTGAAAAATCCTGAATATCTGTCCAAATCAAGTTAGACATACAGTGCCCTCCATAAGCATTGTCTTATTTTAGTAGTTTGGATTTTTTTTAAATAATTACTATGAAGCTGAAGTAGAGATTTTCAACTTTAATTCAATGTTTTCTTTTTTTCTGAAATTACAACCCTTTGTATACATAGTCCCCCTATTTCAGGGCACCAAAAGTATTGGAAAATTGGCTTGACAAGTGTTTCTGGTTAGTCAGGTGTGTTCCGTCACATAATTTGTGTAGGCAAAAGAGAGCTGTCAATGTCTAGTATTGATTATAGGCTTTGCATTTGCCTGCTATTGGTGTCTGCCAACATGAGGACCAAAGAGATGTCAATGAAAGTCAAGGACTTTACCAAAACCTTAGACTTACCAAAATCAACAGTTTGTAACAGCATTAAAAAAAAAAAGAAAGCACTGGTGAGCTCAGAAATCACAAATGGGCTGGTAGGCCCAGGAAGAATTCTACAGTGGATAACTGAAGAATACTAACCATAATTAAGAAAGAACAACTGTTCCATAGATCGTGAATGTGTCACTACCATCTGCAGAATATGTCACCAGCCAAACTACAAAGGTCTCACTGCAAGGTGCAAACCACTAGTTATCCTCAAAAAGGATGGTCAGGTTACAGTTTGCTACAAAGTACCTAAAAAGCAGAGGTCTGCAGAGGTCTGGATAAAGGTATTGTGGATAGCATTATCATGTACTAGAATGATTGCAAATGGAATGTTTGGAGAAAAAAGGATCTGCCCAAGATTTATAGCATACCACCTCATCTGTGAAACATGGGGGTGCTATGGTTTGGGCATGTATAGTTGCCACAAGAACTTGCTAACTTGTCTTAATTGATGATGTTACTGCTGACAGCAGAAGCAGAACGTATTCTGAAGTTTACAGAAACATCTTGTCTGCTCAAGTACAAGCAAATGCCTCCAAATTCATTGGATGGCGCTTCATCATACAGTAAGACAATGACCACAAACATAGCAACTATGGAGTTTTTCAGGGACAGAAAGTGGAAGGTTATTGACTGGTCAAGTCAATCTTCAGATTTAAATCCAATTGAACATGCATTTTATTTCCAGAAATACCTCAACACAAACAACAACTGAAGATGGCTGCAGTCCAGGCCTGGCAGAGCATCACCAGAGAATATACCCAGTGTCTGGTGGGGTCAAAGGGTCGCAGACCTCAGACAATCCCTTAGCAAAGGATTGTCGACCAATACTAAACATGAGTGCTTAATTTGGACATTATATGATACTTTTGGAGCCCTGAAATAGGGGGAGTATGTTTAAAATATGTTGTGCTTTCTAAATGGTGAACCCAATGTGAAAAACAACAACATTGAATTAAATCTGAGTATAGAGCTTAAAAAAAGACTAAATGCTTACAATATTTATGGAGGGCACTGTATCTAACGTTCTATCTTTCCAACCTTATGTCTGTCCAAACCTTTCAAGTACCTAGCCATCATCCTTTCACCAGTCACTACTGCTTCATTCAGTATAACCCATACTGATTAACCTCTTAATGGTTTGATCTTTCTATACCTCCCTTCTCTGATCTATCCATCCTCTATTTCATCTATCCATTCATCCATCCAATCAACCAACCAACTAACCTTACCAACCTATCTCACCTTCTGTCAACTACCCAGACAATGTTATCAACCCTGATAAAAAGCCTTCTGATACCTATTGAACTTTTTAAACTATTAAGCTTTTTGGAACTCCAAAAACTCTCATCCGGTTAACAAACCAACTCTCTACCCACTCCACTGAACTACCCCAGGCTCTATCTATCTATCTATCTATCTATCTATCTACAGTATCTATCTATCTATCTATCTATCTATCTACCTATCTAGCTATCATTCTATGTATGACCTTTTCACATACTATGTATCTAACGTACTGTCTTTCCAAAGTTATATATATCTAACCTTTCAACTACCTAGCCATCATCCTTTTCACCCTCTATTGTCCAAACTATCTTTAAACTTTTTCTACTACCAAAACTTATTTTTTTATACTTATTTTTCTTGTTATTATTCAAAATGTTCCACCTGCTACTCCTCCTACAACTTTTAAGCTGTTCACACCTATCCAACTTTAAAACGTGCAGAGTTGCTATGACTTTTGATTTTGATACCTTTTAAACTGTTTAAACTATACAAACTTGAGAGTTCACTTTCTAACATGGAGGTCTATGGAAAATTTTGAACCACTGCCGCTCCTACACCTTTTAAGCAATTCACATAATTTCAACTGTAAAATCTGCCCAAAACTCCAAATTGGAGGGCACTGTCGGAGGATGTGAGAAAATGCATTGAGCAATGGATTAAGGCAATAAGTTATTGACAGTTGTTTTTACAGATGTACTGTAAACTAACCCTGAGGGACCATTATAGATGTACTCAAAGGAATAGATTTGCAGCAATGGGTCATTCGATTCTTTCTGTTGTTCATAGGCAAGCAAATAGTTCTAGTTGCACCACAGACATGTATCTTAGACTACTTTATTTTTCAGTCACTGACCCAGATTTCCCCACAAAAAGGCCAAATGCATGCGCTTGATAGCAAAACAAAAACATCTGTATATTCTGATTACATCAAAAGCATTATTTGTCGCTTGTTTGACCCTTCAAAACTGCACGAGATATTATTTTCAAAATGACACTCATAAACGCAGCCTTGTGTGAAAGAAATATACCGAAACTGCAGGGCCATGACTGAATTCCCAAATAAACGTAGTAAAATGCCTGTTAATTCAGGTAATAGAAGAATTGTATAACAATTTGGTTGAGTCGTGCTTACCTGCGCGCCGCATTAGCGCCTGCTGGTGGTCCAACGGTTTTTTCGGAGTTGGCGCGTTGCAATGTCACACCTGGAAATTGATAGATGAACCCACCAGTCCCTCGTGACAAATTGAGTGAAAACATCCAAATGAAAACAATGCTAAAAATGGTTGAGAGTGTCATCATGGTCCGTGCGTTTCGAGGGACAGAGGTTGAACACTACTGCGAATGCATACAGTTTGGAGATGCGCGTTTGGGAACAACAAACCCTCTTGCCTATCGATCAATATGTCGTTAAATCTAAAATAAAAGTGGATGAATTAGCCTACTGTATAAATGTGCAACTTCGAGAGACATTCTCTACAGCTCTCCCGGTCCCCGCCTTTGTGGTGTTGCTATGGCTTTTGCTTCCCAACTCTGCAGGGATTGTCTTTCTGGAGCAGCGTGCGCGCTATAACGCACTGGAGTTTGGGGAGGTCGATGCTGCAGACGTATGCTATAGGCTACTGCTCCAATGGAAGAGCGGTTCTAGGGTAGCTAAGAAATAGATAGATATGCTTTAATGTATGCACTTGTTAAAGAACAGACTACATATGTGTGTGTGCACACTAAACATTTGTGTGTAAAAACGAGTGCACAGATGTCATTAAAGAAAACACAAGAGAAAAGAAAACACAAGAATATGGTTATTTGCATGTTTCACACTGTACTGTAGCTCTTAGTGCATTGTGATCACTTCTAGAGTGGTGCCTCCATCAGGAATAACCTTAGATCAACTCAAGTGTTTCTCCACTCTGGACCCCCTGCTCTCGTCTAGACAACTGTCATAGTTACTTTCCTCTGTGAAGATAAGACGTCATACATTTATGGTTCCTCTTGTAGAACGATAATAACTAATAAACAGGCATATATCAATTTCATGTGAGCCTGAAATGAGCATCAGTTCTTATACTATTTTGAATGCTGTATACTTAAATCCCCGGAGCAGTTCTTAAATCACATCAACTACATCAAGGATTTAAAAAAATAAAAAAAAAACACAGTGTGATCTTTGTAGTTTTTCGTAAAATAATACAAGATATTTTATGAGCATAACAGTCTATGAAAGTGAATTAATCTCCAACACTAGAGAATTGTCTGATAAAAGCATACAAAGATAATTTAATTGTGCAAAAATGCCACATGTAATTTATAGCCCACAGATGAGCCATGAGTCATGGAGTAGGCCTACTTAATACCGTCCACAACAAAGAAAACAAATGACACACAAAAGAACATTTCACTAGAGGAAGTTGGAGTATAAATCTCAATTCAATAATACTGTAAACAGAAAAGTACATAAACAAACCAATTAATTGTAAGAGATTCACCATGGTGGGCAGCTTCAGTCCTCAAGGGGCACATTAGTGTTGGCACCAACACATTCATTTTAAATAAGCTTTAAATAGTAAATTCACTTTGAACTAAAATCTGTTGTGTTAGTACAAGACTGTGACAAAAGTGTTACAACAATGCAGCCCTCCAACACCAGAGCTACCCACCCGTGGCAGCACCAGTATGTACAAGTCTTGTAATTGAAGATTGCACACCACCCCTATCCAGCCACTTGCTTCAGTTATTTGGCGCCCTCTTGTGGTCACTGTATATAATTGCCTACAAGACGGGTCTCCTGACAGCCAGTCCACTCCAACTCTCTGTCCCACTTCCCCCGTCCAGTCACCTGCACCTTCTCTGGATCAAAGCTCCAGTATTCCTGCTCCCTGAAGAAGTACACTTGGCCGTCTGGGCGACTAAGGGCCCCGTTGGCCCCTTGGGGACCCCCCCTCCAGTCTGCCAAGCTGCGGGGGTAGTAGGACTCTGGCTTCAGGGTTGCCAGGTTGAGCACAAAGTACCGTTGGCCCTTGAACAGGACCAAATGGCCGAGGCGGGGGTAGTAGAAGGCACAGTCTGGGTGGCTTGGGATGCCCAGCTCACTGCTGCGCATTGGGAAACCTGGGTCCAGACCGCTACTAGAGTAGCGCCACATTCGCCTGCCTATGGAAGAGATGTTACTTCTGGTGATGTTAGAAAGGAAATTGCAATGTTATTGTTAAATATGCCATCATAACCTGTAAAAAGCTGTTTATTTCATTTGTTAATCTACCCAATTATAAATGTCAAACTTAAACTGTGACAAGAGCTCACACTACCTTTGAAAAAGTAAAACCTGTTGTCCATCTGTGAGTAAGCAGCGGCCTCGATGGCAAGGGGTAGTCCTGCCCAGCGGTTCTGCAGAGGCAGGGGAGAGCTTACGCTGCCTGTACATGTCACAGTCCAGAAGAGACCCCCACGGAACACTAGGATGGTGCCGTCATGGTCTGTAAAAACAGAAAACATGTTTATGAAAAACAGGTACTTGAGTCAAAGTCAATGAGGGATTCTCTTACTATATGGCAAGAGAATGTATGGCAACTAAGATATATTTTTTATTTCATGTACATCCCTCAAATAAGATTGTCAAATTATGCTATTTTGTGACATTACGCCTCGCCTGCAATCATCCACAAGATGGCACTGCTTACATGCTTATGTACATGCTTATTACACTTATTTGCCACTTTAGTCTTTAGAAACCAGTTGCATACTGTGTCTACAGGGAAAGCAATACATCATCTAATAAAATGAAAGCTTTTTGAATTATTTATTTTTTTAAAAGGATATTCATTATTCTGTAAGATACAGTTGCAGCATGTAGAATGGCTGTTTTTGATAATGAGGCAGTAAGAACCGTTTTACCAGTCGTCAATACTATATCTGGCCACGCTACAAAGATATCTGTCACTTTCTACCCAGAATGCAATCTTACCCTAACCTTAATCCAGACCCTAACCCTTAATTCTTGGGTTGTGATATTCCATTAACTGTTCCTTTCTACCATGGCCATGCATCTAGTGACAAGTCTTACCCATGGTGATGGCATCAAAGAAGCCTTTGCAGTATGGAGGTGGGGTTGAATCAGGCTCCCCAGCACCCCCTTGGGTCAGTTCCCACCTCTGGAGGGCAGAGCTGAACACCTGACCAGGCAACTGGACCACCTGACCACTCTCAGACTTCCCTATCAAGGACATTCAGTGACAAAAGGGATAGAATGTCTTGAGTAACATTTTAGTTTCACAGCAAGTTAGTATGAATATAAAAGACAACAGATATCAGCAAGCCACATGATTACTGTGCAAACTGAACAACACAACGCAACCACATGGGTGAATGAGTACTTTACTAAGAGGTTGACAGTAAAGTTAGCTCAAATTATTTTCTCCCAGAGAACAGACTAACATTCCAAAGAAAAATTAAAACACAGACACAACGTCTCGTTTTAATTGTCTTCAAATGTTGCCCACCCATTCTGTTTGTAAAAGGTTGAGCAAACATTTGTCTAAAGACCAGATAAAATCTGCATCCCTTAGGAGAGCAAGACAAAACATGGAAGATAGTTTGTCTGGCCTCTCCTGTTTCATTGGCTAACTGGAAACGTTGGCACGAGGATGTCTTTTCTTGTTTACATTTGTGTGGAATTGGGGACCGTTCGAATGGAAAAAAGACTGATAAACATTTGTTTTCAGCTGCCGGAAGCCCTGTCTCTGGGATACAGTGATCCCTGGACATCCCACTGGGTGCAGTGAGGCGTCACAGATCCAGAATGGAAACATGGGGATGAGGAGGTAAGTAATATATTACAGCAGGGAAGGGCAATCTAGCAGTTTGTGCTTAAGTGTGTGTGGTTCATGGGGTAAATATGGAGGCTTTCTTCACGATTAGCCACATTTACCACAGATATCAGTTTGTCACAAGGGAAGAGAGTCACATTACTTACACAACAAGACAAATTGGATGCCAAGATTGTGACAAAACTTTATGTTGGTATTTGAGAGGAATGTTAGGTAAGCAAGAATTCCAAAATAATTATATTTCAGTTACGCAACACAGTTCAAGGGACAAGGTCTGCTACCTGAAACACAAGATGTATTGAAGAATATTGCCACAGCAGATGATAATGGGTTAGGAAAGCTCTTATTTCATCCGGTCAGAATCTCAGACAACGATCAACAAGTGGCTTCCGTACAAAGACATGATACCTCCATATGTTTCCAATTCAATCCAACTTAAGATATGCATTCGATCACAAGTAAATAGTGTAATGTCATTTTATTTTTGGCTTCCTTTTACAGTCCTTTGATTTTGTAGATCTGCTGAATTACATGCATGACACAGTATTTCCCATTTCTCAGATTATTGAAATGAGCAAAAGAGAAGGGTACAGCTCTACTGTATTTCAATATAAGGTATTTATCTTAGAGCAGGATAATTATAGCAGCAACGTTCGGTCTCAAGGACTGTCATCAGAGAAAAGAAAAAGAGAGAGCACTGCGTTGCTGCTATGAAGTTTCATTTTGTGGATGTTCTGTTTATTTCAATAATTTGATTTGAACCAGCAGTGTTGTCACTCAGAGCTGAGAACATACCATAGAGCTGCTGTACCGCATTGATGTCATCCCAGCTCAGCACGGTAGCCTTTCCCAGCTTCTTGTAATAGGGGGACATAAGAGCACGGCGGACCGGCGAGTGTTCCAGGCCCAGCGTGTGGCCGATCTCATGGGCGATCACCATGAACAGGTTGTGACCCTTGTAGCCATTCAGTGTCCAGCGCTCCGCCATGTCAAAGTGGGCCTCACCTCGACAGGGGAAGAAGGCATGCGCTAGGGCGCCCCCTGTGGGTCAACAAATACAACAAAGACTCAGAGGAGTCAGGAGTAAAATAGGATAGACAAGGATGGTGGTGGGTTACAGAGCCAAAGGCCCTGGGCCCGTTCCCCACCCATACGCTACCTAGGAATTATGATTGAACCAGTCAAGAGAGTGATCAGTGTCTGTAAGCAAGGGAATATTGTTACAGAGCTGGGGGATGTTCTGAATGAGATCTTTCACAGCTGAAACAAATTGCTCTTCGTCTTTTAAAACTGCACTGCTTAAAAATGCACCCTCCTCTCCCTGAGGATCGCAGAGAGCAATGCTGTATAAACCACACATTCACTTATCCAATCAGATAAAATCAGTGATTACTTCAAGGAATCAGGAATAAGGATAGGGAAGCACTTCAGAAGTATTCAAACAAGAATACACTGTCTTGGCCGGTATGTGTGTGCTCCCCACCTGGTCCATCGAAAGCATTCCCCGTGCCGTCATTGTGCTCCCCCTCATAGAAAGCCAGTCGGATGTCCGCCAAGCCCTGGGTCACCTCCCGGAAGGCCAGGGCCGACACGTTGCTCCACAGCTGGAAGGCGGTGCGCACAGCCAGGGCTACCTGCCCCTGCGCAAGGTGGCGAGGCCAGTTCACTACCCGGTAAGTCAGGTGACGTTTGTGCCACCTCTCAGCTGTGAAGAAGATAATGGACTGTGAGTATGGAGGAGCAAGGTGATCACATGTATATTCCCATAACATCCCAGTAGAACAGCCCTATAGGCCACTTGCACCCACACTTGGGGTTGTCTTTGAGCAGTGGAAGTCAGATTTGGATTGGCATTCATGCATCTGTTAAGGGATGTTACACTTGTTATGTTGATGTTACTACAAAAAAACTAAATAATCCTAGTTTGGCCCTGGCCATGGGTGCAGTTGATTAGCCCAGGCAGTTTTTTGTTACATATGTTGCTTCCTTAGATACTGAGTAATCATATTTTAGACCCATTATTTTTTAGAGTCACTTTGTCATACTGTAAACCACTTTTTCCTTTTCGTTGTCATGGTAAATGTAATGCAAAATCAAAAGCTAACAAATACAGCCACGGTCAGGGGCAAACCAAGAAAACATTTTAAAAGGTGGAACATCCCTTTAAAAAAAAAGAAAAAAAAGGACAGTAGCAGAAAGGAGAGGGCCGGTGCACATTTCAGGAAGTGCAAGAATGGTTGCAGAAGGACTGTTTAAGTAAAGAAGTTTGTGAGTGTTTCATTTTGAACAATAAAAATGAATCCCTTTGGCTAAGTGAGGTAATGTTTATTGCTTTAATGTTGGTGGTCTTACAATAAATGGGTTTTACCTGGGAAAAAAGGGGATTCAGGGCAGCACTGACACTATCTCAATGAATGTAAACAACTCATTCAGAAGAGAAATTCTACTTTGTGGGATAGGAATAGTTGTCTAATGCAATATATGTGATACATTCAAGAGCTATACTGTAAATTTGGTACTTTTACTGTCCAAACGACTGAACTACACATTCTTGCAATGTCTGGTGAGAACGATAAAATAACTTTGTTGATTGAGGCCCCCTTAAACAAGAGACAACCATGGAGCAAGGTCACCTCACACATACCTCTGATTTGCACTCTGGTTTCTACATCTGTTAGAAGCCAGTGTTTTATCAATGGCCAAGGTAAGGTGAGGTAGTCTTCTTCACCTACACAAGCTTAGAGCCAAGGTGTTATAAACACATTTTTAGAACTTGTGTGAAATCACTCTGAAAGGGACAGGGGACGATCTCACCCTGCTTCTCTGTGCATGTTTATTGCACCTGAACCTAGATTTGACTCTTAAGGAAATGTGTAAATTTCCAAAAAACATTGACATAACCACTTTATGTTACAAACTAAATTCTTAACTGACTGTTTTACTCAATGTTTGCAACATGTCTCTCAAGCATGCCTCATTGGTGAGGCCAGATGGATCCAGTATGATGCTAGCTTGTGTCTCGCCACTCAACCTACCAGCTAGAGAGGGCTAGCCTCTGCCTTTACTTCTGCTGGACGATTTCACTGTATAGATGGATGGATACTTGGATGGATACTTTATATAACTGTATATAAGACCAATTTATATTTCCATAAAAAAGAATATGGACAATGAAGTAATACTCTTCTTCTAATCATGCTCCCCTACCACTGTTAAGAACAATTTTTATGGCATTCCTCTTTTTTCCTGCATCGGCATCACAGCCCTGTTACAATAAAGTACAATTTAATTCACGAACAAAACGTTGTCTACGGGACAGAATAACTCCTCCAATATCCTGTTAAGGTTTAGAGTCTTGGTCAAATAATACCTCAGTGAAATAGGATCATTGTGACTGGGTTTACAGTCTGGTATCTGTCTGAAATGGCTTCGCTTCAGGAGACCCAAACCTTTTTGGACTTGCATTGCGTCTTTGCACAGGTGGCAGCTGTCAGGTACTGAGTCAGAAATTGGCAGTTCAAGTCCTGCATTCCTGTCGTATTATGCATTCACTATAGAGGCTGTGTGGAATGTCTTCATCATGACCAAGACTTGCACATCATACCCCTCACAGCTCTATTCACCAGGGAGAATGGATCTCTTACACACTGGACAGTCTCCATATGTGCCAATGCAGATGTACAAGCTTACTTGGGCTTATTGGAGAGTTTCAAATATCTAATTTAGGCAGAGGTTCTCACAGTCATATAGAGATTAGAGAATTCCCTCAAGATAAATAAATGATTAATAAGGCTGTGTAGGCGGAGAGTTTCATAATATCTTCCTCATTCTGCCTGTGCTTCCCACAGACAAGTAGACATAAGGGCATTCTCTGAAGACACTGTACATACAGTTGGCCTATGACATTAACTAGGCTGGGGAAGCAGGGAATACTACTACAACAACTACTATTACTACTAAGTTCCAGTACCAAAGCATGTAAAGGGGCTAAGACCTCAGCATGAGCAGTGAGTCCAATGTGATACCTACAGTAATGTGAGGTGAGCGCTCTGGCACAAATTGTGGTGCTATACATTGAGTCAGTGTACTACCCCCATACAATGTAAAGTGCTTTGAGCATCTGGAAAATACATTTAGATTATTATCAAAATGTGTCAAAATGTTCAACAGCACTGCCCACTAACCTAGCAGGCTGTGGCGCTTCTTGCGTAGGTGCTGCCTGCTGTTAGCCAAACCCCCCAGGAAGATGGTGTTGACCCTCTGAGCCCAGGCACGCTGGCCCCTGTTGTCCCTCACTCCACACCTGGGCACAGCCATCTGGTGCCGAGTGGCACTGTCCAGCCGACCAGTGACTGGCAGATGGGTGAGCCACTGGAACTCCCTGAAAGAGGGAAAAATGCAGAGAGATGGATGATAAATGATAGGATAGTAAAAAACAGGGGGAGGAGACCACATCCATTTGTTTATAAATCAAATTAATGTCTGCTGAGGTAATGTACCTCATCTTGCTCTCCTCCATAAGTGTGAAATGTATGTAGTCTAAATATCAACATAAATAATAGCAGTCATAATACCAATTTCACCTGGGTAAATACCAGGCTCCGATGAGGACAGATTTTTTGACATTAGGGAAATTAAGGCTTTGTTTTGGTAGTAAAACATAAACATCTGATACAAAGATAAATCTTTGAAATGAGGCAGGTTTTTCTGTGTCCAAACATGAAGTAAACCTCAATGCAACTGTGAAAACAGAGAAGTGTGCTTGCTTTCCCACTCAAGCACAACTGGGGAATGGGGCACACTTGTAGCTTTTGCTACAACGCAATGTCAACACAACACTTAAACAAGCGTTTCCACAGGTTTGGCATTATGAGAACATAGTCAGAGAAAACACAAAGTCTAAGAAAAGTTGCATTACACCTACTTCAACTACAAATGCATTTAAGTCAACCTTTGACCAAACTTGAAAGTTGTCCTTTTGAATAGTTGAAGTGTTCCATCTGTTGAATGACACCTCCAACAGTACCTGAGAGCTGTGTTGACCTCAATGGCATTGTGCGTGTGATCCTCCTCTTCCAGGTAGCCATACTTCTCCAGAAAATGCTATGTAGGCAAACAGAGAACAAACAACATCTAGAATTACAGAATAAACTCTGGGCAACTTGCTCTACCATTTCACATTCACATAAAATTTACTTAGACATCTGGCCTAGACGGGAGAGATGAAAGCAAAGATCTAGCATGAACAAATGATTCAAATAAAGGGTCTAATCAGAGTTGGGGGGTGGGGGGGCTTAGCAAAGCAGATGCTAATACCACAGATGCCATAGGGAGGTTTCTCACCACTAATGTTTGTGGTGAGCTAACAACCCATCATCTTATTCCCCTGAGGAACACTAGTGCTGTTCCCATGCCCAGCTGGAGGCAGGCAGAGTGCATTGTGGGATGTGCTGTGGTGTTCTGGTCTTCACTAGCAGCTTGATGACGGGCGTCACTCCCCTGGGCTATCTTAAATGGTTTCCAAATGGAAAACAGCCAGCACAGCTGGGTAGAGGGAAAGGAGGGGTTGCTCTGTGTTTAACTCTAATTCTGACCATTAGCTCATCCGCAGACAATGGTCCAATGCATAAAGAGTCACACAGGGTTGCCTGGGTAGATTTATATTTTCAACAGCTCTAGGGGCGTGTCTCAAGTTAATATTCATCTCAAAGTAAAATAATTGCTTGATAAGACACTTCCAATGTTCTCATATATGGTAGTGGAGATCAGGTACTGTAGTCATGCTACGTAGGTTTTCCCTAAGGGACCAATCCTATCTTGGGTAGTGATCAAGGAGTAGTTCAAGAAGTGATTTGGCTGAAAGCAGTTACAAGAGTTACAAGTTCATTGTCCCTGTTTAAAATACTTTGAGTATTATAATGGTTTAGTTTATAATGGTTTAGGAGAATGGAGCAATTAGCTTGCATTTCAAAGCCAAACCACAGGGAGCTTAGAGCAACTTGTTGAGTAAAAGTACCATAAAGGGAATGACAACAGAGTGAGACTGGGACCAACATTTTATGACACAATGTGGACATAAAGAACTGAGAAATACCCATTAAATGGTGTTTCTGTAAGGATCACACAGAATACAAGAAGAACCAAATGTGGACATTTTCCATGCTTTCAAAAACAATGCAATGTCCAAACTGGAAATGTGCTCTGAAGTAAGGCGGGACATGACTTGTTTGGTAAAAATGTGCCAAAGCAACATGCTTTGTTTAGAGTTTGCCTCTTCACGTGCTTTAACAAGTTCAAGTTGCTTTGGTGGAAAAATGCTTGGTGGCGGAATTCCTTTTTTTTTTTTTTTTCGGGAGATGCTTAAAATTCCAGTAGCCCAGTGTTATACCAGCACAATGACCCTTTGACTTGATTTTCACATTGTATGGGGTGAACATAGGTCAAATGGAATAGAAAGGTCATGACCACTTCAAGCTCAAATGCCAGTGGACAATAGAATAATCAATTTGCAGTTGATTCCAATTGTTCCAATTGAAATACAGGGTGTTAAGTCAATTGGATTTTGCAAACTGAATAAATCAAGATTAGATCAGTCAGACAGATCAACTGACTCCTGCTTCTCCTTGGTGTTGCTGAGCTCCAGACTGCCAGGGGCAAATCAGCGTCATCCACATATGGGGAACAAGCAACTGTTCACTGACTTTAGTGTATGTGTGTGTGTTTCCCTAAAGGAAAGGTACACACAGGCATCCGAGGAGCACTGGTCACTGTTGGGTTATGGCTTCTCCATGTTCTGAGCCTATGTCACATAGGTCATGTGGTTGGGGTTAATGGTGTGAAGCCTGACCTAGGGCCACAGAGGGTGTAATGTAGTGTTGGTGGTAACTTGTGAGGCCAGGAGAGGAATCCAGAGGGCAGCCTTCAGTCAGGGAGGCCAGGAGAGCTGAGGTCAGCAACAAACTGGGATTTGTGTGCAAAGTCACACTCTCTTCCTGGCAGGAGTGTGAACGTTATTCTTTGTCAGAAAGGGCAAAACAAGTGGGGCCATATTGTTTGCAATTTTGCTTCGTGAATCTAAAGTGGGTTTATGCATCTAATATTATTGACATGAAGACCCATAAAGCAGGGGGAATTTTAAGATTACTAGAGTTTATGTAACTATTGATACATCTCTACCTGACCAGCTGATGTTCTGGGCCAGAATGTCCCTGACAACAATATCCACTGACACCACAGGACCTGATGAAGTGAAATGTCCTGTACAGGATCTCTCTGTATGTTCTATCTTAATATTTTGAGTAACTGACGTACTTAGTGTATAATCGACAGGCAATCACATGCGCAAACACACTCCTATTGGAGGTTGGACAACTTCTCTGCTCTGATGCTGGATATTGTTCCCTTGTTGCTACTTGATAGTAACAAACCTATTGATTGAGCATACCTGCTGTTGCTCATTCCTCTACCTGAGATCCAACGGGAACAGAGTAGACTGAATTTCAGATGACACATAGTAAGCGGGAACACATTAGCATGGAGAACTTTAATTTTCTCAATGCACAACTTTTATTCCAGCCCTGTAGTCTACATTTGAACACTGAATAGTGTTAAAGGTAAGTCGTAGACATCATTCATTGCATCGTAACTCACCTCGGCACCGTCCTCCGGTGGGCGCGTGAGGCTGGACACAGGTGAGCCGACCGTTAACTTCGGTGGTGTGAGCAGCGCGAGCGCGAAAGACAGCGAAAGTGTCCACAACTGATAAGAAGGTAGAATACTCATCATGCTCAAAACGCACATCGAAATCTCACGCTCACCCACTTTCAATACATTTCATATTTATTTTAGACATTGGTCAAATATGATACGCGGTTTACTTTGTCGAGATATATCCATCGTCTGTTTGTTCGTGGCAAGCAGTCGACTTTCACCATGCATGCCTACAGACCGCCTACCCAGCACTGGAGGGTGTGACTTATTTGATTATTAAACTGTGGGTCAAAGAGTGAAAGAGACGTAGGCCTATGAAGTCAACATCATACATCTATGGTTGATTATGTCGACAGTAAAGTATGATGTGCAAAACGAAAGTCTATGGAGATGGAGAGACATTGGCATTGGTAGGCCTATAAGGCATTGGGGGGGGGGGGGGGGGGGGTAATAATGTAATAATAATGTTATCTTGATGTCCAAAAAGTTGTCACAAAGTGCCATATTACGCCACCCAAGGTGTGGGTTGAGGACATCAGGCATAGACAAAGTTTACATATTTGATTTCCAACAATCAGAAATGCAAATGCAGCCAGGGCATAAAATTAACTTTTTGGTCTACCAGCCAAGGTGTCTGGTGGATGAGAAAATTCACCAGCCACTCAGCCATTTAAAATATATATATATATATATATATATATATATATATATATATATTAAGGCAAACATTAAAAAAAATACATTATCATGACTTCTGACGCATTGAAACCTGTAGGCTTTAAGTTTCGCATCTATCCCTGCCAAAATACCGCAAATATTTCCCACTGCATGTTTTCTATCCCACGTGTTTTGGCTACCCGCCAAAGTTGCTGGTAAGATTTACAGATTTACCCGCCAATGCCAAAATGTTAGGCCAAAGTGTTATTGCTATATATATATATGTAACTCTTAATCTTCCCCACAGGTAGACTTGGTGAGAAGTGTAATGGATTGTTCTACATCAAATAGCTATAAGGTGATAATGAGTTATACCTCAGCGCCATCATGAGGCTGATACATGAATTGCTACAAAACAGGGTCTTGTCTGAAAACAAGTACTTGATAGGGTGGGCAAATTCGAGTATCATGCCCAGGCTGTGTAGTAAATAGCCTAAACCTATCAATGTTACATTGAGCTGAGTGAATGGAATATGAATGACAGTCATACAATGTGCAATAAAAAAAAACAATAAAAAAAAAACAGTTGTCCTGCCTAATCTTTAACGGCACCAGCCACCACTGTTCTTTTTTCATTGCATCCTGGGTCCTTCACTGACCTCTCACTTACAGACCACGGTGACTGCCAAACCAGGATCCACCCAACCTAGGCTGCTCAGGTCGTTGTTCGCCATCTCCCCGAGCGCCATCATGGGGATGGTCAAAACCCTGCTCAGCGAGCTCCTCCTGGTGTCCACCAATCAGAGGGGGCCTAGGAGGCTCCACTCAGTGTCTGTGTCAGCGGACACATGGCTGGTGAGGGCGATGGTGGAGCTAGTGATGCAGTGTCTGAACGACAGGCTGGCTGAGCTGGTGCTGCAGGTAGGAGAGGTGGGCCAGGAGCTCCAGGTATCTGGGACCTCCACCGCCACCACCTGGGAGATGTTGGACCTGCTCTCAGCCAGGATCCAGCCCTATGCCCTGGCCAGGTGGCCCTCAGCTGTCTGACTGGCAGGGCTGCTCTGGAGTTGGAAAGAGAGCTGGAGAGCCAACTGGGGCCTCTGGCCGGCCAGGTCCTCTTGGCCATCATCAGCAGCATCCTGAGGTGGAGGTCAAGAGGGTCGGGCCACCTCCCCCACCAGCTACTTCTTGTCTGCCGTGTTGGTGAGAGATGGAGAATCTGGCAGTGCGGAGTCGGAGGTCAAGGAGCAGGCCAAGCTCCAGGCCGCCACTCAGTAATATCCGGCTGAAAATATCCAAGACCAACATCATCAAAGCTGTGGAGGTAAAATTGGCAGAGATGTTTGGTCGAGGCAGTGATGACCTCTGGCAGTGGGCGGAGTCAGAGGACACCCATCTGGGGGACTTCCCAGGACCTCGGCGGTGTCCAATGACATCATAGAGGTGGTCTTCGATTATGTCCTCTCCACCCTGGGCCTCTTGGTGGGGAGCCAACCACCATCCAGCTCTGCCTACTCGAGGCCCACCTCCTCCTCAAGTTCCAGGAGCGGGAACTTCATGTCAACGGCATCATGAAAGGTATGATGCATAACATCTCTACCACTGGGAGAGGTCGGACAGCTTGTTGGAACTAGATGTAGGCTCCTTCAGCAACAGCACCGTTTCTATGACGGACTCCTCCAAATCTCTGTCAGACCTGCGTCTGCTGTTTGTGCACTCTGCGGAGGAGCAAGGCGGCATTGGGACGGAGATGGACAACCAGCTGAGTGTGTCCCCTGAAGAGACAGACTCCTGCCAGGATGACATGATGCTGGCCTCTCTCTGCCAGGGCCTCCACTGCATATCTGAAAGCATACAGATCTGCTGTCATCATGACAAACATGTGTCTTCTTTAAAATAATAAATAAATAATAATAATATTTCACCTTTACAACATACTGTACCATAACCACATTAACATGTGACGGTAATACATATTAACATTAAACATTAACCAACAACACAATCAACAGGAAACAGAAAACAAAACAAGGTCGCAGTCATAACTCATAACTAGAGCCCGACAGATACATATATCGCAGCATCAATATTATTGGCCAATATTGGCCTTTTACAGAAATAGGGGGAGGGGGAACTCTGGAATAAACCATGACTGGAAATTACAGTGGTTGGCAACCAGAAAGGGGTATTCTAACAGTATGTTTTAAGAATGTTTTTCACAGTGCGTTTTTGTATGTTTTTGTAAATGAAATATAACAAAACTAATGAGATAAACTAAGTTAGATTGAACAGCAAATCACTGATCAATATACAGTGCACTGAATATGTGAAATTCTCATTTGGCATAGTAACTGTGCACATAAAATAAATACATGTTGCTCTACTGTATTTATTTAATGGAGATAATTGCAGGTCATTATTGAGATGTGGATGTATTAAGAGCATGTTTTTGCCATTGTTTTCTTATGTGCTAAAAAAAATATCTGCAGACATATCGGTTATCTGTGAATTTTGCCCCCCATAAATTGGCATAGGTATGTGACCCAAAAATCCAGTATTGGGCTCTACTCATAACAACACACACAGTATTGTATTACTGTTTTGCCTTGGTATTTTTTTTATTATATCATCCGTATCTAATCTAAAATAATTCCATTTCCACTCATCTGTTCTCAGGGTCCCTCAGCCATACTGGAGAGCTCAGCGATCCTGCAGCACCCAGAGATGTCGACTACAGCCATCTACCGCTCACTGCTCCTGGACGCTACCATGGCTACTCCCTCCCACAGGGAGGGAGTAGCCATGGTCCTGGAGACAATCATCATTACCTGCCCGCGACCCCTGCCCTCTGAGGAGAAGGTCATAGATCAGGAAGAGGAGGAGCAGAGCTCCGTTGGGGTCATAGACTATGTCACCTCCGAGCCATCAATCCCAGCAGGTCTAAATGGCGAGTGTTTGTTTGAGGAGCCAATTAAGGAGTACCTGACCAGAGCTAAGGAACTGGTCAGCCAAGTGATATTCACCACTAGAGCCCCGACCCCTCCCACAGAGACACACAATGAGCCAATTGGAGACCTGCACTGTCTCCACGGAGACTGCCATGACATTAGCCACCCAAACCCCAACCCCTCCCACAGATGCAGACGCGATCAGTGACACAGAGCGCCTCATAGAGCTGCTGTCACCTTACGTTGCCATGGAGAGACCTTCTGAAGTACCAGATCATCCTGGACCAGGAAACATTGTCTGCCAGAAATGGTAGCAACAGCTTTGACAACAACAGTGCTAAGACCATCCTGTGGATGATCCTAGAAGCCATCAGGACCAGAGTGGCTGGATCTGAGAGCTCCTCTAGAGGACAGCACAGGGCAGGGGAGTGCCTGGTAGTTTCCAACATGCTGTACTGCAGAGCCTAGACCTGCTGCCTGACCAGCTGATGGAGGGCGCGAGGGTTGGTGACTCAGGTCTACAGTACTGTCACTGGATATTGAGTATTATGGTCTGTTTCTCATCCTGTCTCTGTGATATGTTCTTAATAGAGTCTCTTGTAACGTTGGTGAAGTTCGGACACTTCAGAAGACCATGCTTTATGATGATAACTAACTAGTGGTTTGCACCTTGCAGTGATGCCTCTGTAATTCAGCTGGTGACGTATTCTGCGGATAGTAATCTCTGAAACATTCACTCCTACATGTACCTCCTGGAGAGAGTTCCTGATCTGTTGGACAGTTGTTTGGGGTTTTTTCTTAATTATGGTGAGCATTCTTCGGTCATCCACTGTAGAAGTCTTCCTTGGCCTACCAGCCTGTTTGTGATTGCTGAGCTCACCAGTGCTTTCTTTATTTTTTAATGATGTTACAAACTGTTGATTTTGGTAAGTCTAAGATTGTGCCTATGTTTCTGATAGATTTTTCTGATATTTTAGCCTCATAATGGCTTCCTTGACTTTCATTGACGTCTCTTTGGTACACATGTGGATAGACACCAATAGCAGACTTCAAAGCCAAATGCAAAGCCTATAATCAATACTGGACATTGACAGAATCCACCTGTCAAGCCAATTTTTCCAATACCTTTGGTGCCCTGAAAAAGGGTTGTAATTTCTAAATGGTGGCAGGCATAGCAGGCATGGCAATTTACCGGATGCGGGTCCACCACCGAGATCCATGATGAGCGACTCAACAGGGTTTTCACAGCCCTAGCCAAGCTCACTCTCAATGACGACAAGTGTGTCCTCCCTGTGCCAGCCATTGGGTATGTGGGGTTCTGGCTGTCAGCAGGTGGCATATCTCCACTCCAGTCCAACATGGATGCCATTCAGGACATTCCCGAGCCCAGCTCAGCCGCTCAGGTCGCCTCCTTCCTGGGCATGACGGGCTATTACCTGAAGTTTCTGCCACAGTACTCTGCCACCACAACTCCACTGCGTCAGCTACTGCATAAGAATGAACAGGGTGTGGTCTCAGGCATGCACTGATGCTGTGAGTGCCGTCAAAGCACAACTTACCTCATCTCCAGTGCTGGCTCACTTTGACATCTCCAGCCCCTCCCTTGTCACCTATGACACTTCCGCCACAGCTGTTGGGGCTGTGCTGTTACAGATACAGAACGGAGTTGAGTGCCCTCAACCCGACTGAGCAGCGCTACTCTGTGGGTGAGTGGGAGGCACTAGCGTGCATCTGGGCCTGTGAAAGGCACTTATGCCTATGGCCGCTCCTTCACCCAGAGGACAGATCATCAGGCACTAACCACGCTGCTGTCCATTATTCAGATGCTACTGTACACACACCCCTCCAAGCCACTGTCTCTCTGCAGGAGCTCAAGGAAGCCTCTGAACAGGACCCTGTCCATTCCCAGGTCCGTACGTCAACTGGTCTCAGGAGAGTTCACCTCCTACCTGGAGAGCAAGGGCATCCGTCATGTCCACACTGCCTTTTATCATCCCCAAGCCAATGGAGGTGTCGAGTGTTTCAATTAGACATTGAAGAACGGCCATAGAGCGCACCTAGCCCAAGGGTGCCCCTTCAAACAGGCCACCCGCCACACTCTGCTGCATTACAGAGCCACACAGCACTCAACCACAGGGGTCTCCCCAGCCTACCTCATGCTGGGCTGGGAGCTCAACCTGACCATTGACAGGCTTCGTCTCTTCACACCTCAGGCCCCTGCCCCTGGGATCAGAGCCTCAGTCACCAGACAGAAGAGGCAGATGAAGCAACACTTTGACCAGTCAATGCCAGGGTGCCAGACATCACCGTTTCAGACTGGGTCAGTCCATAGGCCCCACCGGAATAATAAAATGGACTCCTTCTGGTCCTCTCCTCTCCAAGTCTCCCGTCAGCTGTCACCTACCTCCTCAACGATGGCACTCAAGCCGTCTCCAAAAGGTGAACAATTTTCAGACCATCATCAAATGCTATTTATTCTTAAATATAAGTAGTCGTGATTTGTATATAAAGACGGCATGAGCTTCACTTGTGAATGGATTCAATGATTGCAGTCTTCAAGAGCGCTTCCATTCAATTCACCAGTGTGTCATCTGTCATTATCGACAGGATGGCAGTTAGTGAAACTGGATGGGGCTAATTTAGTGATTTCCCTAAAAGCGATTTCTTGAATTGTCATAATTAAGGAATTTGGCAACCACAACCACACCAAAATGTAACTTAAGCATTTAGGTTGTCTTTTTTTAACACTATAGTGTTAATATACATGTACTGTAAGAATGATCGTAAAATGGAACATTTAGACTCATTGACATGTTTAAGGATGAGATACTTACTTATTTTTCTTTGATATTTTTCTTTGCGGGCATAGGACAAGGAAGTGCGTCACCGCCGAAAGCAGTTGGAAATAGAGCCCAGGTCGAAAAGTGGTGCACGCCAGGTACGATGACTGTGATGTAGTGGATTGACTTACTTTAGCCAAATATAAAGTGAAAAGCATCTGCTAAATGACTAACATGCAAATATGGAGTTCTAATGATGCAACAAGTGCAGGTCATTAAAAATGAACAAGTCACTGTAGTCCTATTTCTGATGAAGCTCAGCTAATATTTATTTAACAAAAGTTCACGATAAGGCAAATGGAACCAGATAGAAAATGTAATTATTAACAAATAAATAAATAAATACAAAAATAGTAAATAAAAGTACTGGCACAAATGATTTCCAAATCCATGCTCCTTTATAAATTATTTGTACTTGGAAATTACAATAGAATACAAAATAGTCTTTATTAATTGTTCTACAAAATTCATTCTTAAAAAATAAAAGAATGCATTTGCTGAATCTGTATAGCCTACTATAATCGTATCTGCCTCAAGGTTACTAAAATTTGGATTACTGTCATCACATTAAGTCAACCCTTTGTGAAATTTGTAGCTATTGTGCCATATAAAACACTGGCATTCCCGGAAACAACCATGTCTTATCAAGAGACAGACAGGCCTGCTCTTATGAAACAATAAGACTGAAATTTACTGTACATCACTGTCACTGGCAATAACTAGGGACCGCATGGGAACTACATATTTAAAAAAATATATATATACAGCATTGTTTTTTATATGAATAGCAATTTGCAGAACTGTGTGCAATTACTGTTGATTGTCAGTTGGGAAAAAGCATAATATTTCTACGTCAAATCGGCTTGACAATCCAAAAAAATAAAGTTTCAGTGTACATGCTAACCTGATACAACACTTTCCCCATATCACTCAAGTAAAATATGACACCAAACATAATCTCTGAGAAAGACAAGTGCTTCTTTGGGTTACTAAGGACGATAGCTCAAGATACATTTTAGACTGAGAAACAATAACATTTCCAATGTAAATTAAACTTAAATAACTACTGACATATTTAAGAGATAAATAACAACACATGACAACCCTAGGAGAACAATTTCATTCACTGAATATAACGGCCATATCACAAGCAGTACAAATTGCGATTTTGAAACATTCTCCAATGTTAAACTCTCACATTTGGTTGACACAAAAAACATACTGTATCAGTGGCACATTCATAACATTTCTGTAAATGTACACATTCACCATTCAGCAACAAGCAGTTGATGCCAAAGTATAATTGAACCTGACAGATACCACTGTGTAAACAGGGGTCAATAGAATGGCACAATACCAACCCTGCACTTAAAATAGAGCCAATCATACATGATGAACCATAAAACACCAACCATGGCTTATTTCACTGATGTCTTCATACATTCCCCTTAATTGTTTGCATCACTATGCCAGCCAAATAGTTTAACGAATGGTTATATTTTGTATTTTCCAAATAAAAGTGAATAAAAGGACAGTCATCTAATCAACAAAATGTAACTCCTTTTTGGTTTTGGATTTGGCCTTGAATCCATTCAAGCCAAATAGTCCTAACTAATTATTAATAGATTCACGTCATTTCAAAAGAAAATTAAAAAGGTCCAATAAGTCACTTTCCTATCCTTGACCCAAATATGCACATTATGTATGTAGTTTACATAATGTACATAATACTCTCCACCCTGGCTATAATCCCCTTTCTATCGTTTTTCTTTTTCTTCCGCAAATGTTCGGTCTGAACATTTTTGTCGGTCTGGAGAATAAGTTCTGTACCACACAAGGGATGTACACTCACTGAGCACTTTATTAGGAACACTATACTAATACTGGGTAGGGCCTCCCTTGGTCTCAAAACAGCCTCAATTCTTCGTGGCATTGATTCCACAAGATGTTGGAAACATTCCTTTGAGATTCTGGTCCATGATGACATGATTGCATCACGCAAATCCTGCAGATTTTTCAGGTGCACTTTCAAGCTGTGAATCTCCCGTTCTACCACCTCCCAAAGGTGTTCTATTGGATTCAGATCTGGTGACTGGGAAGGCCACTGAAGAACATTGAACTCATTGTCATGTTCATGAAACCAGTTTGAGACGACTTTTGCTTTGTGACATGGTGCATTATCATGCTGGAAGTAACCATTAGAAGATGGGTAAATTGTGGCCATGAAGGGATGCACATAGTCAGCAACAATAGTCAAATAGGCTGTGGCATTCAAGCGATGATTGATTGGCATTAACGGGCCCAAAGTGTGCCAAGAAAACATTCCCCACACCATTACACCACAGTGTACAGGTGTTCCTAATAAATGAGATGGTGTACATGTGTTCCTAATAAAGTGTTAAGTGAGTATATATCGTTCACTGTGTTTGGAATTTAAGCTAGGCAGCGATCAATAGACGTTTTTTGGAAAGTTGTGAAGAATAGAAAGCGTCTTCGGTCCCGCATGTTATCATTACTGTGTTTATCTCTCTCCTGTCCTCTGTCATGGTCCTCTCTTCCTCTCCTGTCCTCTGTCCCTCTTGCCAAATGGTATGTTCTGCCTATCCGGCACTTGCTATTACTCGCACTTCAAGAAGTTTTGCAATCACTAATTAATAAATGTGCTATGTGTCAATGTCTTTTCTCCAGGACTCTACGGGCCAGTTTCCTAGCCTTAATTAAGCCTGGTCCTAGACTAAAAATAACTTTTAATGGAGAATCTCCATTGAAAGTGTGATTTAGTCTAGGGCTAGTTCTAATCTGTGTCTGGGAAACCACCCTTGTACGTTCATTTAGGTTAGTATAAGCATGTGGTGTGTGTGTGTGTGTGTGTGTGTGTGTGTGTGTATATATATATATATATAAAAAAATAAATGTACATTTAGCCAACTTCAAATCACTTCAGGGAATACATTGGAAACTCGATTCATGAATTGGAAATACCCTCATTGAAAACAATGGATGACTGGCCAAATAACGAACAGAGTCAACTTATTGCCTGAAGTAAGTTGAGATGAAATGTACATGAAGCCCAGCCCTGCGTTAGCTGAGGGAGGGGACCTGCAGGACTGAGTTGTGCTCAGTGCACACTCTCTTCAGGGGTGGAGCTCCAGAGCTTTCCTCTTCCTCCTGTTTGGGACACAACAGTTTCAGGTGAAGTTATGTGCATGTTTAAGTGATGTGAATATATTCCTGGACAGGATCTGTGAGACAATGTCATTAGAGACAATAAACGGTTTAGACCAGTCTCTTGTTCGAAAAAAGTAATGCTGTGACCCTGTATACATGTGTCAGATGTGGTTTACATGTGTGAGATATGTGCTTCATGGCTGGTCTAAAACGGTTTAGACCAGCCATGTGACCCTGTATACAGGTGTGGTTTACAGGTGTGAGGTGTGTGCTTCACCTGAGCAGTGAGGTATCAGGTGTGGCTTATAGGTATGAGGTATGTGCTTCACCTGAGCAGTGAAGTATCAGATGTGGTTTGCAGGTGTGAGGTATGCTTCACCTGAGCAGTGAGGGGCAACAAGTCCTCCTTGATCAGGGTTGGAGGTTCATCAGCTAATTCACATGGCAATGATGACTCTGAAAATAAATAATAAATAAAGTGTTATCAGAAGATATATATATATATATACACACACACTCACCGGCCACTTTATTAGATAGACCTGTTCAACTGCTCGGTAACGCAAATATCTAATCAGCCAATCACATGGCAGCAACTCAATGCATTTAGGCATGTAGACATGGTCAAGACGACCTGCTGAAGTTCAAACTGAGCATCAGAATGGGGAAGAAAGGTGATTTAAGTGACTTTGAACGTGGCATGGTTGTTGGTGCCAGGCGGGCTGGTCTGAGTATTTCAGAAACTGCTGATCTAAGGGATTTTCACGCACAACCATCTCTAGGGTTTACAGAGAATGGTCAGAAAAAGAGAAAATATCCAGTGAGCGGCAGGGATAGAAAGGCAACAGTAACTCAAATAACCACTTGTTACAACCAAGGTATGCAGAAGACCATCTCTGAACGCACAACACGTCAAACCTTGAAGCAGATGGGCTACGAAAGGGGGTCCAACCCAGTACTAGCAAGGTTTACCTAATAAAGTGTCCGGTGAGTGTATATTCAAGCTAATTTATCAAAGTTGTCTGAATCATCAAAACAAGTCTGTGGCTGATGTTTTGGATGCTGTGAATTATTCCAAGCAGACCTCAATACTTGTGGCTGACAAGAGGCTTGACTCCTGAGGTACAAAGTCGTCCTACGAATGGCCTGAGCAATATTTGATTATCGACTGTTATACCTCATTCTAAACCTGAAGTCCTTTACTTCCATACCACTGTAGTTTGAAATAATCTACTGATAACAATATATCCAACTTTAATCCGCTGGTTTTGATGAAAACCTACCCAAACATGTTTGCTGATGCCGATGTTCACAAATTGTGGCTGACAACAATTCATTGCGTTGCAACAGCGCCAATTAGACAGGTGTGATGGTGTTGCTCAGTGAATTATTTCCAGTGATAATGTGGGAACGGTGGTGCATCAGGTCAGAAGATTATTTCAAAGTAGTATAGAAGTACAGGACTTAAGGTATACAACAAGGTATTGCAATCAGAAATCGAATAACGTTAAGACCATCCGTAGGACGGCTTTGTACTGCAGGAGTCACGCCCCTTGGCAGCCACGATAGGGGAGCCATTAGGGCTAGTTAGGGCTAGTTGTGGGTCCATTAGGGCTAGTTGTGGATATGATTATGTTCCATGACGATCATCAACATGCGTGTACTACACAATACACATGAGTGCGCATATTAGTGTGTGTCTTACCCTCCATGCTCTCCTGGCCCAGCGTGGGGGGCTGTGAGTCGTCTGTGCGGAAGTCACAAGCGTGTGCAGGGCTCACAGGCTCGCTGGGCTGGGGGCTGGAGTTACTGCTGCTGTCCACTTTGGGCTGGTACATATCAGAGAGGGAGCTCTGGTTACTGTTCTCATCTGAGGAGGAAGACAGAACATGCAGTGTTACTTTGAATACTTTGAAAAAGATGCTACAATTGTTGCCTACCTTATTTAGCAAGAAAAAATCCTCTAATCAGGTCAAAACATTAGCTGTGACATGTCCTGGGCCTCATGTTATTCAACCTTTTCACAGGCATAAGCACACAGCAATGGGTGGTTAGTTCTTGTTCCCTACCATGAAAATCCAGCAGAACCGAGTGTGTGTTTTCTGAGACAGGGTCTGTGGAGAAGTTGACTGTCCCAGTCGACAGTTTCTTGTCTTTCTAAAAGAGGCAAACCCATTATCAGATACTTTGCATTAATAACGAAATACAGTTAAAATCAACCATTAGAAGATGTCTCATCAGAGTCATAATCTAAACATAAAATACATAAAAAGTTATGCTTTGAAAATATCTCGCCTCCTTGGTGTCCACCACAGGTACCCATTTGAATATCCTTAGAGATGTGTCTCCAACAGTCACCCATTTCTTCTCCCTAGACAAGATGTTCATAAAACAGTCAGGTCAAAGAGAGGACTCAGCTTTGCTCCATCATCCTCGTTGATCTAGATTTGATGGTACCTACATGAGTTTATCATCAACAATGGTGATGACATCCAGATTATATAATGGCATGTTTATGTTTATGTAATCGATACTATCGTGACTCCCAAGGACCATAAAGCGACTTCACTTTCAACTCATGCCAGGACTAATATGAATGCCTGGCCTGCCACGACTATCACTAAGTGTATGGTAACCGCTAAATAACTGTCTGCCCGTGAAGTAGCTACGTAGCTAGCTATAGTTACATATCCTACAGAAGCATGTTAGCAAGCTAACTAACTAGCTTGACTGAGCTTTGCTAAAGTACCACTTTAGAGTCCCGCCCCTTTTTTGAAAAGCCACTTGTCTCGAGGGAGAGGGCTTTATGCTGATTCTCATTGGTTGTTCACTGCGTCTGTCACTGTCATTCTGTCACACCACGCCTCCTTGTCGCTGAACTTTCTGTCTCGAGAATCTTTCAAGATCTATCACACAACAAAAACAGTGTTGTACTCACCATCTCCGAACTCTCTCAATAGCCGCCATCACCTTCTTCATGTCATCTTTCGCCCGGCTCCGGGTCTCAGCGCGAACTGAGCGTCCAGACATAGCTATTTGTTCTTGGTTTTACTTTTATTCGTCTCCCCTGCCACTCCGATAGCTTGTTTAGCCTTCAGCTGTCCAGCCCCCGAATCTCGCGAGTTCTCGAGCACCCGTTCACTTCTGGTTCTTAGAGAACGCCTTTCGAATCCCCTGTATGCACTTACAAAAAGTTACCAGCTGGGTTCACTTGTTAATATCTGGTTATGAGCTCAACACTGAAAATGTAACTGTAGGCACAAAATACATCACAGCTGATTATTAGCTTCAGTAATAAAATGAACCCACATACACCAGCTTCCACCAGAGCAATGGCCAACATTTCTCTCTTGGTCAAAGTAGTGCACACTACACATAAACAATCAGGCTTTAGTCTTTTCTTTACAGAGACATTTATAAATTGTATCCCTGACTTCCTGCAGTCATGATATCGGGATATGATACAGGGATTCCTGCTTACTCTGGTCTCACGTAGCCATACCTCAGAGTGACGTTGTTCTCACCCCTCTTTTGGAGGTCTGGAGAATTTAGATTAGCCGTTCTGGCTTTGATTGATTGAACTGGACAGAGCGATGGGAGAATGTGCTCACAATTTCATTGGAAGTTACATTCCAAGAACCATCCCCAACATGCCCATAGAATGGTTGCTTGTTTTTATATGCATCATCTTTTCTGACTGGGTAGGACTGTTTTTCACAGAGTTGTTGTCTATGCTAGCTTGCAACATTGAAGAAATTGGAAGAAAACCTGAATTCAGTTTTTTTGTAGCTCCACCCAAACAAGGTATTTGATTGGTTTAGCATGTCACAAGGTGTCACACATTTCAGACGGGTTTCCTCCCTTTGTAGCTACTTTCTGCAAAGGATTTCCCCAGGCTTTCTGAACTAGGTCTCAACGAGGTTAACCCTGGTTCAAAACCTCAGCATGCTTTGGGTGAATGGATGCTATATACAATCCCGTCCTAAAGAACAAGTAACTTTGTGCTTCACAATCAGAAGTCCATCAGACACATCTTAGCAAGTGCCCCAACCTGACATGGCTGCATTCATCCATCCCACTTAAAGGGATAGTTCACCCAAATATCACTTAAATCACATATTTGGTTCCTTACCCTGAAAGGAGTATATGGACAAGGACAGACTTCAATCCACGCTGGTTCTTTTTATCTGTGGTACTGTTACTAAAAGCTAATTGCTAGCATGGTTTAACCAAGGTTGAACCAAAAACCAATGGAAGTCAATGGACCCCAAATAAGCATGTTTGAAATGTCATGCTCAAATCATCTCAGTCATTTAAATTAATTGAGTATTTTCAGAGAATTTGAGATGTTTTGGGCATGACATTTCATTTCATGCACATTTGTGGGTGAACAATCCCTTTAATGCAAGTAGTTATTACAAATAGATGGACTTTACCAAATCAAATCTTTAGGGACAAAAGGGCAGACATTCTGATAACAAAACAAATCCAAGCCCCTATTCCTTAGAAACACATCATGAATCTTTATTAAAACCAGCATGCGAATACCACTTATCCCTGACAGTGTCCATCGCAGGCCATTCAGTGAGGAGGAGGCAGTAAGAGAGGGGGAGAGAGAGATCAAACACACAGAGAGGTCTTTAGTCCTTGGGTGCGGCGTGCACAGCGTCCAATGCGCTCTGCGCGTTCTGTATCTGCTGCTGGAGCCTCTGGCGCATGCCCTCGTTCTGGGCTTTCTTCAGCATGGTCTGCATGTCCTGGATGGCGGCCCGGTAGCCCGGTGCGTTGTGGAACACGCGGATGGCCCGGTCCCCGCTGCACACCAGGAAGCGGCTGTTGATATCAAATCTTAGGTCAGTGATCTCTTCACTGTGGACGCCGTGGAAATCCTCCTCGAGCTCGCCGGTGGCAGCGCTGTACATGGCCACGTTGCAGCCGTCGGATATGGCTATGATGCGGGCGTCCGGGGACAGGGCCACGCGACTGCCCTCCGAGGACTTGCACGGCGCTGTCCGCAACAGGTAGGGGTCCTGCTGCTTCTTGTACTCCACATCCGTGTCCCATAGCCGCCACGTGCCGTCTTTGGACACGGTGGCCATCCTGGGGGATAGGAGAGAGTCATGGGAATTGATGGAGAAGTATTTATTGCAATTATTCACCTTACAAAGCTAAAACGAGTCAAAAGCGAACCAAAAATATATGGTCTTGCATAACCCATTTCTCTAGAATCGATCCAAGTAAGCTAGAGTGAGTGTTAAAATGTCTAGCTATTGCTATTAATTGCTGTGTATAATGTGTGACGTTTTGATGTTTGAGAATGACTTCCAAATCGCCTTACCTGCGAGAGTCATTTGAAAAGGCAAAAGAATGAACCCCTGCTGAATGACCCTTGAGATCGAAGGCTCGCGCCACCTCTCTGAATTCTCCGCCCTTCCCAAAGCAGACCTCCCACACCTTCACATCGGGTGTGAAGCCACAGGACGCGACAAATCTGAGAACAAAAGGATTCCGTGAACATCTGATGTCCAGGTGGAAGCATTTATTTCTTTTCATTTGAAACCCATGCTCATTGTATGACAGGTCTGTGAGTGCATAGAACATACATTCTCGTTTAAATTGTTTTTTTAAAGAGATTACCTCATCATTAAAAAATGTGGATGCATCTGCACAGGGATCACACAGACGTTTTGGTAGAAATGTCTCTGTATGATCCTCTGTGCAGATGAAAAACTATTTTTCACATTTTCAATTGAAAGAAAATGTGAACGCTACTGGTTTTTTTAATCTATGGGCTAATTGATTTTACACACCCAAAAAAACTTTTCAACCTGGCTGGGGGAGCTTGATGGCACTCATACATGTATGGATGGGTTAGAACATGTTGACAGTTGACAGGGTTCTACTGACCTTCCACAGGGGGAGATGGCAGCATAAGAATTGGTCATCTGGTTGGTGTTGATAGAAGCCAGTACCTCTCCTTTGAGGTCCCAGATCAGGATATTCGTGTCAGTGGAGGCACTCATGATAAACTTGCCTACAGCACATGACAGAGAATATAGTGATACAACAGAAGAACAACTCAAGACAAAATCATTACCACAGTGTCCAATTACCACTGACATTGAAATCACTCTGGCTTCAAATTACTCTAAAAAGAACTGCACATTGCACAGCCATATTTCAAAGCCTTTCAAACTGTATGGATTAATTAATAGTATTCATACCAGTCTCTGCAATGCCAATGTTTATAATATTGGCCTTGTGTTTCTGAGGGAAGTCTTCAGGAGCAGCTTTGAAAGTGAAGGACCCATCATCTTTCTTGATCATCTTGAAGATACGAATGGTATCCCCGTTAGCCAACCAGGTAATGAATGCCCTGCAGTGCACAGGAAGCACAAAAAATAAAGACAGAACATTCCAACCAGTCTCTACCATTTTCCTGGAGAGTGGAGTGTGCACTGTGTGTGTAAGTAATGTGTTTGTGAGTGTGTATACAGTAGTATTTGAAAGCATGTAAAAATTACACTAAGGTGTGCTTGATTAAGTTTACCTGACACAATTCAATCAATGGATCATAGTCCCTAAAGTGCAAACCCTGCCCATCAGACAATCTGGCATCACTAAAGCAAACGCTGTGTGTGTGTGTGTGTGTGTGTGTGTGTGTGTGTGTGTGTGTGTGGTGTCAGACATCTGTATGTGTACCGTGAGTCAGGGCTGAAGCGGACCAATGTGGCATGGTCCAGATCTACATTGGCCCTGAGACATTTGTGTTCTCGGTCCAGGAAGTCTTTGGTGCTCCAGATCCTGACCGTGCGGTCGTCGGCACAGGAGGCCAGGTACTTCCCGTTGCTGCTGAAGTCCAGGCATGTCACGTTACCACTGTGGCTCTGTTGATAATATGGGTTGAGAAACTTCAAGGGCCCGTTTTATACTGGTAGGCTTTTGTAGTTAGATTCATTATTTAAAAAATAAAGCTTCATCCATTATTTAAAACAAAAGATTCAAGACTCAGGGAATCTGATGACAAATGACTTGGAAAGTTAGGGCGGTCACATCAAATATGGAACTATGGCAGGGGTGCCTGACAAGACTAAGTGATTAAAACCGTGGATCATTCGACAACCTTGTCCGAGCATGGTGGGCCTCATCATCATTATCCAACAATATGAGCTGGTATTTTGAATTGATTAGATTTACATATACATCTTAATCAGCCTTTGCAATGATGTAAGCAATTACATCATTGTATATGGCAGATTATTCAATGCCTTATGTGGCTTATTGAAGGCAACATTCAAGAAGTTGCCCTGCATGCAAAAGGACTTCCCTATACATACACTAGGACTGTGTTGTTCTTAATGAACATTTGCAGGTCAAGCATGTTATTTGTAGTGTGGCTCACCTTTAAGGAGGACGCCAGGAGGGAGTGGCTGAAAGTGTGTTGCTGGCCTTTATCCTTGCGAGGACGCTGTTGCGGTTTCTGTTTCTTGGCAGCGGGAGCCTTCACTGCATTCTCCTCAACTGCAAGAGATGAATTGACAGCAGTTACACAAGACCGTCTTGCAGACACTTGGCACTTTCCATTGACAGAATCCTAAAGTAGGCCTAATTCACATCTAACTATAATGTTCAAAGTTATGTTCCTGTCAGTGGTAACTAAGCCACACTTGACACTTCTATGAGGCGTCCATATACGGATGCCGTTAGTCATCTACTGTTTCTTGACAGGCCAGTATACCAGTATATATTACAGTGTGACCACCACCAGTGGTCATGACATAGTCGCGTATGTCATGACAACAAAAGACAACAATCAGATAGTTACACCACAGTCAGCAAACAAACTAGCTGGAGAATCGATTCTAGTTCAGCAGTAGGTCTACTCTCGGAAACGGAGTCGGGAGCAACATGGTCGGAGTCTGACAGGCACTCTTTCTTCGCCTTCCACCGACTCTTGACCGGGACACTATCACAAACACCACTCCGCGTCCTGTCACTGAGTCTGCCAAAGCAACTCTTACCAAGTAGGTCATCTTTGTGTTGTATTTGTTCGCTTATTTCCCCCTTTTGCTTGCCGACTGCAACTGCAACCAAAATGATCAGGGCTCCTATTAATAACGTCAAAGCAATGAAGGCGGCTATCTCCATTTTCGGCAAGTTTGTGCCACGTTAGCACTGGCTACAGCTGAAACTACCACAGCTAGCAAGCAACATCCATTGACGCTCTTTGACCTTTGTGAAGAGAACTTCCGGTTTGTGGAAGTCTTCCTAATAAAACAAGTGAAAGCGCTCCCTCAAAATATAATTTCAGAATAGAACGCTTAAAAACAGATACCTTGCTGATATTGATGCCGTAACTAAAATATATAAATTGCAAACCCAAATCTTAATAAGTTTGAGTTACTCTTATCTGCCAAGTACACACAATCAGAAGAGAGGGGTATGCCATGTGTACAGGATAGATACGGTCTTAAGCAAAGTCCATAGTAGCCATACCTCCACGTCATGTTGTTCTGACGGGAGCCGATATATAGTAGCAAAGTTTGAGAAAAAAGAGATGTCCGACGCATTGCTGCTGTGTCTGATTGCAGGGCTTTCTTTTAAATCTTTTCTTAAAACTCATTTTAGCCTTTAATTGATGCTGCCCATATTCTTTTGAATGTGTTGTGTTTTACAGTTTTTCTACTTTTATTTGTGTTTATGATGCTGCTTATTCTTTTGAATGTGTCTTTGTTTTACTCTTTCTACTTATATTTTTGTTTTGATTTGCATATCTGGTTTTGTAAAGCACTTTGTAACATTGTTTTAAAAAGGTGCTATATAAATAAAGTTTATTATTATTAATATTATTATTATATTGTGCTCATCCTAGTTTACTCATCACAGATTTTATTAATACAAATCATTACTGAGACAAAAGAATAAAACTGATTTAAAGATGAAAAAACTTTATTTGATTGAGTGTCAGCAACCTCAATGCCATACATTCACCACATTTAATGTATTATATGTACACATGATTGCAAAAACATTTAATTCGGAGAAAGGAACGGGGAAGGGGGAAAATAGTACAGTATGATGACTGTGGAGGTAAAAGGATTGGGAGGTTAAGGAAGGACATCTGGTTCCTTTCTCTAGTTGATTTGTGCAATCAGCCCCTCAAGATCTGGACGTGCCTTGAAGCGTGCTAGGTAATCTGCCTCTGTGTGCTGGGGTAAAAACAGAAGGGCATGGTTGTTTATCAGAAAAAAATAAAAAAGATTTTTGATCAAGATAAAGTTTATTATCCCACATGTGCCATGCTTAAAACCAGACAGCATTAAAAAACATGAGCATCAACATGAACATTATGTGCAATAGTGATCTTCTATCCAGTTCCTTTGCCCTAACCTGTCCTAAAGTACTTCTTTAGCCTTAAAAAAGAAGTCTACAATATAAAAACAATACCACATATTGTGTACATTCTATCCATTATTTCTTGCAATAGAGTGCAGTTATAAAAGTGCCATCAGTGTAAAATAAAGAGCTACACATCTGTGCCATTGTTGGCACCCTCACAGTCAGTGAGGGTGGGGAGAATCATTTAGGATTTTATCTACTTTCTTTCTTACTTATTAGAGGAGTTCACCTGGTGAGTTTCAGAAATACAAATTAAAAAGGAACATCAAATGTGGCTCCACTCTCATGATATCTTTATTATGTTGACTGCTGATGTATAATTACATTCAAGAGTGCCAACTAAAAGTGCTGGCATTTTTTTCATCCCAGTTTCCCACTTTCTCCTTAGCATTACAAGATAATTGTGCAAGGAAAAAAGTAATGCAGAGGATAATACTTAAAAACATAGAACGCTCACCGGTTTTACATCGAGTTGAACCCCCTCGGGCTGATTCTTTAAAAGGACCTCCATAAGGATGGGGGACAGTGTGGCGTTTAGCTGGTGAAGCTATAAAACAAAACACATGACACTGATCAATTCTCCCAAAAATAAGATGCAAAACAAGAAGGGATAGAGGCCAAAGAGAACACATCACAAACGCTCTCGATGCTCTGTTACCTGGACAACTCGTTCATGGGTCTTAAGGGTGGTGTCTACATACATCTTGGTGCCTTGCTCCTGCATGAGCATGACTTCTGTGCTCTTAGTGGGTAATGCATAACTGAGAAGAGAGGAGAAAAGTGTGAGAGTGGATAGTGCTTCAAGCATCAACACATTAATTCAAACTTCCTAGAGAATGTATTATTCCATACAAGGGACAAGCCTGTGAGCTTTGTGACAGTGACATGGATTTTCTGTAATCAGAACTCCTGGAGGAAGCCATTTATTTTGAAAGGAGATCATTTCTTTGCCTCTTTATATTACTGGTGTAGCTTTTAGGGTACATCATAAAGCAATATTTAGTTAAAAATGACCTTGAAGAAACCCTAACTTAAGTAGAAACTTTAACTCTTCTGTGGCACAGTCTCTCGAAGGCTGCCTCTCACCTCTCGTCCACTTTGACACATAGTCGGTTGCAGAGGTTGTGGATGTATTGGGTGTAGTGCTCCACAAGGACCATGTCATAGCCAGACACTTTCACATTCAGGGTCCCATACTCTGTATCTGTGGCCATTTTGATCTGCTTCATCTGCTGCTTATCCTTCTTTTTCTTTGGCTGAAGACATAAGAGATTTAAGTTTGACCAATCACTATATATAGCAGCAGTGTAAGCTGGAGAGTCATAGAGAAGTGTGAAACCTGAGTGGGACATGCATAATGTACTCTGTAAAACGATTTAGGGTCAGGCGAGTCTTACCGCTTCTTTGGGTAACAGGTACTTATATCTGCCTATCCCATGCGTAGGCATGCTCCTGTACTGCCTCTCATTTCCCAGTGCCCAGCTTTCTGCAGAGAAAAAATGTCAATTTATCAAAAACAGCCACTTATTAAGTCATAAAACAGGAATAATTACCACGTTTACAGATGCAGGAATTCATGAATTATGTACATACCTTGAAGCGGATGATGGACTGAAACTGTTGCCCTGAAAATATACAACATACAAATGACATACTGTGGTGCACTCCTGGTGTCAAAATGAAATATGATGTCAACAGCCACTATCCACTATGCTAACCACTATATAAACACACAAATGAACACCAGACTTGGTCCTAAAATGGTCAAATGGCTCATCTCATTTGCGGTATAAAGGTTTAACCCCGTTTACCGACCTACCGGCGTAAAAACGCTGCTGCTGGGTCCAACGCACGCGAATGTTGCGAGAATGTAGCCTGTATCTGAGAAGAACAAATATTTGTTACACATGGACAACTGTCAAGGGTCGTCTGACGTCCATGTACTGTACTGTGGCTTGGGTCATTTTTATTTCGATACATGGCAAAGTCTCCGACTCCATCTGTCCATATAGGACTGCATAGAGGAGGATGCTATCCGGCTAGGACTGTACATGCTTGACCTTCTTCCTCGCAAGCTCGCTAGCTGGCTAACATAGCAAGCTACATAACAATAACGAGACCCATGTTCAAATGCATCATTTCTGGATCGAAATCTCAATACCTTGCAAATGACAGAATTCATTGCATCAAAATACACATATACGATAAAAGAAATATAGATCCACGAAGGAGGTGTAACAGACTCTTGGGGTGGGCAGGTGTGCACACAAACATCGCGTTTAGTCCGCCTTAAGGAAAATGTGGTATAAGAACAGTGACAACAATACTTTGGTTCCGCTCTCAGCAGACATAGTGAAAGGGTGCGTTTTGCTCAAGCAAAATGGGGCCCAGAATAAACCACATTGTTTGACCAGATATATTAGCTGTTTATGAGGAGAAAATGACGATAATAACAATTCCCTAATGGTGGCCAGGTAGGGGCAGAGTGTTCCATTAGAGGGGAGGAAAACATGTTTGGCTCCTCGAGCGCTTTTTCCCAGCAATCAATTCGGCGCGTCCATGACAACCAAAGACAGGAACCAGGCTCGTGTTATTGTGTAACTAGTTAGTAAACGACAACGTTTTTGTTTTAAAAGAAAACATTTTCTGTAAATAAAAAGTATATATGTTTTATTGTCCTTGTTTTTCAGAGATTCATTGCTCATTTTGTGTTGAACAACTATGGGAAGAGATTACTATGCAGCACTAGAAATAAATAGAAGCGCTACTGATGCTGACATCAAGAAGTCGTAAGATCTCAGACATCATGGCTTTTGCGCCTTTCTTTTATTAAATTGTAGCTAGCGTTGTAACGTAACATCGTACCAACATTGTAACGTAATGAAACGAGTTGCATGCTGCTATGGTTTTTATTTCTTATTTTGCAGATACCGACGAATTGCTTTGAAGTTCCACCCCCACACGAATAACAAACCAGGTGCCTATGAGAAATTCAATCAAGTAGCCGAGGCCTAAGACGTTTTGAGCGCCCGTAAGTACAAGTACTCCATACTCTGTGTGATGCATCAATCTGTAAGCCTGATGTGGTGTGTTGTTGCCAGTGCCAACATGGACCATCACAAAGTAATACTATTTCTAATGTAGCTCGGAAAAAGGCAACCTATGACAAGTTTGGGGAAGAAGGTCTTAAAGGGGGTATCCCACCTGAGTCGGGAGAGAATGGAGCTTGGTCATCTACCATTGAAACCCAGACAAGATATTCAGGCAGTTTTTTGGAGGTGACAATCCGTTTGCAGGTGGGTAAAGGATGTTCATTATTTTCTATCGTACTTTTCCCAAAGTTAAACCTACCACAATAATGACAATTCCTTGCATGACGACTTGTCTTTCCAGACTTCCACACAACCGATGGGAATGAAGTTGCCATCGGGTTTGGGGGCCTAAGAGGAAGGGGAGTGAAAACACAAGACTCCCCTATTGAAAGGGACCTCCACCTGGCCCTGGAGGACCTCTTCTATGGATGTACCAAGAATCTTCTTCCCGCAGGGTAAGAGCCACACATGGCTTATGCCTTATTGTTGAGATGCCCCTTGACCAATATAGGTGTACCCAGTAATGAAAAATTGGTCAAACTAATTATAACTTAAGAGACTTAATGAAGGCATTATGAGCCCTTTATAAGGCCTACACAGATGCTTCTCAATTCATTTAAGCAAATTTCATGCTATGTAGACCTAAAGGGGGGGCAAAAATGATATGCCACATTTGCCAAGGCACCAGATGTCGGGACATGTCATAACACCCTTTAGTATGAATTTGAAGAAGAATATACTTTTGGCCTTATGAAGGGTTTATTAAGACTTTTAAACATTATAATTGTAAACAGGGGGTGGGGCTTTGTTGTTCTTTGAATTCCAGATCGCTCCTTCAACACCACAATGCTAATTGTGGTAACCAATCAGAATCAAGAATACTCTGATGCTGTGGTTTTGGGTATATAGAAATGTTTACTGATGTTATTTATAAATGGTACTTTTATTTCTAACTGAGAAATACAACTGACAATGGCAAAGAGGACATATTTGTTATGACATTTACAATCACTATGAATGCGGTCTGTGTGTCTTGGGACACGGTGGTTCACATATACACCATTATGTTAAAAAAGACTTCCAGCAAGGTTGGGCACAAATCTTGCGGCATCAACTTCAAGAGATTTCAGAAGTATCATTTTTAATCTTAGGGGTTGCTGATGATCGTGTGATGATGGTGAAATACAGTGGAATGTGCACAGGACCATGATCACAGGGGACCAGCATGCCTATCAGGAAAAGCATCTCCTCTTGAATATTGCTTGCTGTGTCACTGGCAAAACAACCAAAAGCACCTTTAATCAGAACTCATACACACTCACACTTTGTTCCCATCAGACCCTCTCTCACTGTGTTTGACAATCACTTATTTCATCATCATTTGTGCATTCAACCTACAATGTAGGTTTACATCCATGTTGTATGTCTGTCTTTGGTTTCCATAGGCTACAGTACTCTGTGTGACTGCTAGCACAGAGCACATTGCATGATAATTACAATTCTGCACTTACTCACTTAGTCTGTTTTTCATTAAAAAAAAACATACAGTATTATGAGTATTGTATTGGGACTCAAGCAATTCACATTGTGCTTTTTTGCATTCCCTGTAAATGTACCTCATCTCTAAACCAGGTCATGAATGAAGATGGACACACATCCAGCATCAAGGACAAAATACTGACAATCATTGTAAAACCTGGATGGAATGAAGGCACCAGGATAACATTCGAAAAGGAGGGTGATCAGGTAAGACAATTGTCAAAATACCCTAAATATGTATTCTGTGCTTCACACATATCACTTCCCACAGGAGCTCAAACCTGTGACCTCAGTGTTTGTACATGGAAACAGTCTTGTGTCTTTTCATATGCACCAGCTACATGTTGTACGCAAACACATTCAATATGCCATGGAACAATTCATTACACACTTTATAGAAATGATGTAACATAGCTAAATTGAGGCTAACATACTGGATTCCGAACACTGGATTCCTGTACCCAGATTAAGTTTAGTCCTTGACTGAAAAGCGTTTTAAATAGACATTACATTGAAAGTGTAATTAGACAAGATTTTATCTGTGTATGGGAAACCGCCCCTGTATTCATGTACTGCTATCCAGTTCCTTTTACCTGACTGTTTCTCTTAGGGATTCAACAGTATTCCCGCAGATATTGTGTTCATTGTGCGGCAGAAGAGTCATCCCCGGTTTTCAAGGCAACACAATGATCTGGTCTACATGGCCCAGATTTCTCTGGAGATGGTGAGACAGCCTCAGTCTGACCCAATAGAAAAAACCAAGAGAGCTTAGTACACACTACACATAATAGTCTGCTTCGATGAACTTAATTCAATTAAGTCCCTATTAAGTAACTGGCTTGTTACAGCCTATAGTTGGTTTAAGATAGCCATTTCTAAAACTAATAATTCATTCTACCAAATAATGTCAAATAAAACCTCAGAAGAAAGATTCTCTCAAACAATGACTCACTATGCTGGAAACTACTCCCACCAACCTTGCCTGTTACTGGCTCATAAAGGGTCTTATTATATCTTGTATGCAATCATTGGTTTCTCAGGGACAGTGGTGGTTGTAAAGTCATAGCTAAATGTACAGTATGTTAAAACATGGCAATGGTAGAGAAGGCAGCCCATGGTGCCTGTCATAGTTGGAGAATATCATGTTTTGGATGAAGCTATATTAGCATAGAGTTTAGTCTCCCCATGACACGTTTATTCCTTCCCCCAACAGGCCCATACAAGTATACAAGGGACAAGCCTGTGAGCTTTGTGACAGTGACATGGATTTTTTGTAATTAGAACTCTTGGAGGAAGCCATTTATTTTGAAAGGAGATCATTTCTTTGCCTCTTAAAATTACTGGTGTAGCTTTTAGGGTACATCATAAAGCAATATTTAGTTAAAAATGACCTTGAAGAAACCCTAACTTAAGTAGAAACTTTAACTCTTCTGTGGCACAGTCTCTCGAAGGCTGCCTCTCACCTCTCGTCCACTTTGACACATAGTCGGTTGCAGAAGTTGTGGATGTATTGGGTGTAGTGCTCCACAAGGACCATGTCATAGCCAGACACTTTCACATTCAGGGTCCCATACTCTGTATCTGTGGCCATTTTGATCTGCTTCATCTGCTGCTTATCTTTCTTTGGCTGAAGACATAAGAGATTTAAGTTTGACCAATCACTATATATAGCAGCAGTGTAAGCTTCTTTGGGTAACATGCCTATCCGTAGGCATTCTCCTGTACTGCCTCTCTGTGCCCAGCTTTCTGCAGAGAACAATTGTCAATTTCTCGAAAACAGTCATTAAGTCATAAAACAGGTATAATTACCACGTTTACCGATGCAGGAATTCATGAATTATGTACAGTGACACAATTTACCTTGAAGCGGATGGTGGACTGAAACTGTTGCCATGAAAATACACAACATACAAATGACATACTGTGGTGCACTCCTGGTCTCAAAATGAAATATTATGTCAACAACCACTATCCACTATGCTAACCACTATATAACCACACAAATGAACACCAGACTTGGTCCTAAAATGTTCAAAAGGCTCATCTCATTTGCCGTGTCAAAACCATCTCAAAACCGTGTTTGGTCCCTCGAGCGCTTTTTCCCAGCAATCAATTCGGCGCTTCCATGACAACCAAAGACAGTAACCAAGCTCGTGTTATTGTTTTACTCGGAGACGACCAAGTTTAAACCTTTGATTTTGGTTTTAAAATAAACATTTTCTGTAAACAAAAAGTAAATTTTTTAATATTGTTTTTCCAGAGATTACTTGCTCATTTGATGTTGAACAACTATGGGAAGAGATTACTATGCAGCACTTGAAATAAATAGAAGCGCTACTGATGCTGACATCAAGAAGTCGTAAGATCTCAGACAATATGGCTTTTGCGCCTTTCTTTGTTTTAAATTGTAGCTAGCGTTGTAACGTAACATTGTACCAAAATTCTAACGTAATGAAACGAGTTGCATGCTGATGTGGTTTTTATTTCTTATTTCGCAGATACCGACGAATTGCTTTGAAGTTCCACCCCCACACGAATAACAAACCAGGTGCCTATGAGAAATTCAATCAAGTAGCCGAAGCCTATGACGTTTTGAGCGACCGTAAGTACAAGTACTCCGTACTCTGTGTAAATCTGTAAGCCTGATGTGGTGTGTTGTTGCCAGTGCCAACAATCCACCATCACAAAGTCATACTATTTCTAATGTAGCTCGGAAAAAGGCAACCTATGACAAGTTTGGGGAAGAAGGTCTTAAAGGTGGTATCCCACCTGAGTCGGGAGAGAATGGAGCTTGGTCATCCGGATACATCTACCATGGAAACCCAGACAAGATATTCAGGCAGTTTTTTGGAGGTGACAATCCGTTTGCAGGTGGGTAAAGGATGTTCATTATTTTCTATCGTACTTTTCTCAAAGTTAGACCTACCACAATAATGACAATTCCTTGCATGACTACTTGTCTTTCCAGACTTCCACACAACCGATGGGAATGAAGTTGCCATCGGGTTTGGGGGCCTAAGAGGAAGGGGAGTGAAAACACAAGACTCCCCTATTGAAAGGGACCTCCACCTGGCTCTGGAGGACCTCTTCTTTGGATGTACCAAGAAGATAAAAATATCCCGCAGGGTAAGAGCCGCACATGGCTTATGCCTTATTGTTGAGATGCCCCTTGACCAATATAGGTGTACCCAGTAATGAAAAATTGGTCAAACTAAGTATAACTTCAGAGACTTAATGAAGGCATTATGAGCCCTTTATAAGGCCTACATAGATGCTTCTCAATTCATTTAAGAAAATGTCATGCTATATAGACTTAAATGGGGGCAAAAGTGATATGCCACATTTGCCTAGGCACCAGATGTAGGGACATGTCATAACACCCTTTAGTATGAATTTGAAGAAGAATATACTCTATGCCTTATAAAGGGTTTATTAAGACTTTATTACATGTGTGTAAGTTATAATTAGTTTACTTTATGACCAAAAATCAAATCATAAACATTTATTATTCTTAAAGGGGCTATCTGGGATTTGAACATTCATTTTTTTACTTTTAAAATAATGATATACAGCCATTGATTCTTGAAGAATAGCCTGTAACTTATAAATGTCTCATAAGCTTAGTTCAACTGTTTTACCCCATCAGAACCCTAAATATAAGCTTGTTTTACTCCATTGTTTGTGAACATTGTAATTGTAAACACACACTGTATAGCAGGGGCTGTGTCTTTGTTGTCCTTTGAATTCCAGATTGCTCCTTTAACACCGCAGTGCTAACCGTGGTAACCAATCAGAATCAAGAGTACTCTGATGCCTTGGTGTTGGGTAAAATATATAGAAATGTCTACTAGTGTTTGATTTATAAATGGTACTTCTTTTTCTAACTGAGATGACCATGAGTGTAGTCTATGTGTCTCGGGACACAGTGGTTCACATATACACCATTATGTTAAAAAAGACTTCTGCCATGTTTTTTTGTTTTTAAAAAAAAATGTTTTTAGGGCATTTCTGCTTTATTGGGATAGAGACGGTAGAGATTGACAGGAAGGATGGTAGAAAGAGGAGGGATGACATGCAAGATGTGTCAAGGGTCGGAATCGAACCAGGAACCTTGCGACTACGTGGTATGCGCATTAGTGTGCTACGCCACTAAGCGCCCCGACTTCTACTATGTTTGGCACAATTCTTGCGGCATCAACTTCAAGAGATTTCAGAAGTATCATTTTTAATCTTAGGGGTTGCTGATGATCGTGTGATGATGGTGAAATACAGTGGAATGTGCACAGGACCATGATCACAGGGGACCAGCATGCCTATCAGGAAAAGCATCTCCTCTTGAATATTGCTTGCTGTGTCATTGGCAAAACAAAATCACACTTTGTTCCCATCAGACCCTCTCTCACTGTGTTTGACAATCATTCATTTCAAATCTTAGTAAAATAAATAAGGCCAGTATGCATTCAACCTACTATGTAGGTTTACATCCATGATGTATATCTGTCTTTGGTTTCCATAGGCTACAGTACTCTGTGTGACTGCTAGCACAGAGCACATTGTAGGAAGTGTAACTGCATTAAGAACAATTCTGCACTTACTCACTTAGTGAGTGTTTTTCATCAAAAATGTATAGTATTATGAGTATTGTATTGGGACTCTCAAGCAGTTCACATTGTGCTTTTTCGGGTTCCCAGTAAATGTGCCTCATCTCTAAACCAGGTCATGAATGAAGATGGACACACATCCAGCATCAAGGACAAAATACTGACAATCATTGTAAAACCTGGATGGAATGAAGGCACCAGAATAACATTCGAAAAGGAGGGTGATCAGGTAAGAGAATTGTCAAAATACCCTAAATATGTATTCTGTGGTTCACACATCACTTCCCACAGGAGCTCAAACCTGTGACCTCAGTGTTTGTACATGGAAACAGTCTTGTGTCTTTTCGTATGCACCAGCTACATGTTGTACACAAATCATTCAATATGCATTCCATGGGACTTTATAGAAATTAGGTAACATCACTAAATAGAGGCTAACATACTCCTGGCTTCTCATTTTGGGTATAACACTAGAATCCTGTACCCAGATTAAGTCTAGTCCTAGACTGAAAAGCATTTTAAATAAACATTTACATTAAAAGTGTAATTTAGTCCAGGACTAGATTTTATCTGTGTATGGGAAACCGCCCCTGTATTCATGGACTGCTATCCAATTCCTTTTACCTGGCTGTTTCTCTTAGGGACCCAACAGTATTCCTGCAGATATTGTGTTCATTGTGCGACAGAAGAGTCATCCCCGGTTTTCAAGGCAACACAATGATCTGGTCTACATGGCCCAGATTTCTCTGGAGATGGTGAGACAGCCTCAGTCTGACCCAAGAGAAAAAGTCAAGAGAGCTTAGTACACACTACACATAATAGTCTGCTTCGATGAATTTAACTCAGTTTAGTCCCTATTAAGATTAGATTTTAGATTAGATTCAACTTTATTGTCATTGTGCAGAGTACAAGTACAGAGACAACGAAATGCAGTTAGCGTCTAACCAGAAGTGCAAAATAGCAGAAAGTGCAATGAACAGTATATACAGGTAGTGCAATATATGAGCAGTAAGTAGTGCAGTATAGTATAAGTAGTGCAGTGTAAGCAGTATATGAGTAAGCAGTAGCATTATAAGCAGAATAAATAGGTTGCAGTATGAACAGTGTAGCAGCATATGAGCTGTATAGGTAATGCAGTCTAGCAGTATATATGTATTAACAGTAACATTAAGGTAGATAGCAGAATAAATATAAATATGGAATGCCGTATGAACAGTATAAACAGGTATGTACAGTATGTACAGATATGTGCAGTGTATTAACAGTAGTATTAAAGAAAATATAGGGATATGTGCATTATGAACAGTATAGACAGATTATGGACAGTATAGACAGATATGTACAGTAGAGCAGTGCTATTGAGTAAGAGCAGTGGTACAGTAATAGTGCAATTGTCCGGGTGGGGGGGGGGGGGGTGCAGGGGTTGCAGGGGTTGGTAGGTTGTCACCTAGGTGCAGTGTTCGAGTTCAGTAGGGTGACAGCCGCAGGGAAGAAGCTACCTCTGAACCTGCTGGTTCGGGTGCGGAGAGACCTGTAGCGCCTGGGGTGAACAGTCTATGGTTGGGGTGAGAAATGTCCTTGACGATGCTGCGTGCCTTACGCAAGCATCGTTTGCCCTGGACAGCCTCGATGGAGGGGAGTGAGGAACCGGTGATGCGTTGGGCAGTTTTCACCACCCATTAAGTAACTGGCTTGGGCTATAGTTGGTTAAAGATAGACATTCCTAAAAACTAATAATTCATTCTACCAAATAATGTCAAATAAAACCTCAGAAGAAAGATTCTCTCAAACAATGACTCACTATGCTGGAAACTATTCCCGCCAACCTTGCCTGTTACTGGCTCATAAAGGGTCTTATTATATCTTGTATGCAATCATTGGTTTCTCAGGGACAGTGGTGGTTGTAAAGTCATAGCTAAATGTACAGTATGTTAAAACATGGAGAATATCATGTTTTGGATGAAGCTATATTAGCATAGAGTTTAGTCTCCCCATGACACATTTATTCCTTCCCCCAACAGGCCCTGACTGGTTTCTCTGTTGATGTGGAGACACTAGATGGCAGACTTCTCAACATACCTGTCAATGACATTGTGCAGTGAGTGGTGCTTCACTTCAGTTGTGTTACTCAGTGGTTTATTTTCTACATGCTGAGAAATACTAAAATGATTGTGTAAAATGCTGCTTTAACTGGAGACTAAAGATGTAACTTCCCCACCCAGCCCCAAACACAGCAAGGTGGTGTCTGGAGAAGGAATGCCTCTGTCCCAGAACCCTTCCCAGAGGGGAAACCTAATCATCCAGTTTGACACGCTCTTCCCCCAGAAGCTGTCTGCTGACAAGAAACGACTGATCAAGCAAGCCTTAGCTTTCTAAAAATCAAACACCCAGGAAGATTGCTTTTAAATAAAACAAGTTTCTCATTGATCCTCAATTTTTATAGAACTGTTCCTATACAGAGGGAATTCTACCATAGCCATTAGTTACTATCCAGTTGAAATGACAGATTGAGAAGAGTCCCACACAATTATTAATCAACTTTATTATTGTCAGATGTTCTAAAGGGATTAAAAGACAATAGAATAAGACTAGCTTCAGTCTCAGGGCAAGACTAAAGTGAAGTGGAAAAATGTGGTTTAAAATGGCAACTACAAGAGAAACATTGAATAGTAAACTAAAATGAGTAACGGCAGCACAGCACCACCCTCCAGCTAATGCCCAGGTCGACAGAGGGGCCTAGTTGTGACAGGCTGCCATCATGGCACGTTTCAGCTGTTCATACGTGACGAACATCACCACGTTCCAGGAGCCCAGCCGTAGGAAAGAAGGCATGAACCTGGAGGCAGAGAATAGAATAGACAACTCAGATCCAAGCATAGGTTTAGACCAACCTGATGACTTTCAAAGCCCATTGCCAGCCTTGCTCAACAGACTGGTTTGAAGCTGACCCGCCTGAACAGGAAACAGCAACAGGAAAGGGTAGCCTATGCACAGAGACAATCCTTTGAAATCCATCTACTTCAGGACATGACCCCAGCTTACCCCTTGTAGAAGGCATGGGGCCCCTCCTTAGTCACCATTGCAAGAGCACAGTTGAGGGCACTACTGTACTGGCCGTGGGTAGAGTTCATGTATCTTGTCTTCGCCACATCTACAGGAGAGGCAATCACAGTGGTGCAAAAGCCTGCTCCAAAAGCTGATGTAAAGTGGCACAGGAGGTCATCTGTAGTGCAAATAGTAAGGATTGAGGAGAGGCACAGCAACACAATATCCAGATTTGAGTATTATAAATGCATAAAAACACAAATCAATAAACTCAGTAGATGGCAATGCAATGACTCACCAGTCAAGGGTGTGGTCCTAATAAGTGCATCCTTGATGAGGTCATAAGTCACCAGTTCAGTGCAGTTGACAATTGCATTGCGTGCAATATTCGGGGCAGTACCTGCAATTAGGGATTGCAAACATTAACACTTCTCCCAGAACTAAAAGTGCAACATGAAACATTCCCCCCCAAGCCTCACCTCTCCACAGGCCACGAACACCCTCCTCCTTGGCAATAGTCTTGTAGGCATCCATTGTGCCTTGGTAACGCCGGCTTGTCCCAGAAGAGCTTGCCTGAGCCTGGAAGCGGACCTTCACCACATCTGTGGGTTGGGCCATAGCCACTGCCATTGCCCCGGTGGTACAGCCCGCAAGCAGGCAACTGCCAATCCCTACATCTGATGAACAGGGGAGAGAGGGGGGGGGGTGTCAAACTTTCAACTGACAGGTGGGGGAATTGGCCACCATGTTGGCATGGGGAATGTGTTGGACCCAAGTTGACTCACGGTCAGAGCCTTTGGTGTAAAACTGCTTGACTGAGTCGTAGAGGCCGATGCGGACGGAGGCGAAGCTCATCTGCCTCTGTAGCCCTGCCACCAGGCCATTGTAGAGGCTCCGGGCCCCCTCCATACGCACCATTGTGGTGATTGTGCCAAACACACCCCGATACACGGCTGTGCCACTACCAGTAGCCCCTCTGGCCTCCCCCTGGATCTGTACAGGACAAAATGGGCATGGAGAGACTTTACAGACACTAGGAGGGGAGGACACATAGGGAGGGCACTGGAGGATGAGTGTTGGGCAGGGGGGTCCCAGCAAAAGCGTCCATGATGCAAGGTCCAGTGTCAGCAAAATCCTAGGGTTTAACAATCACCTCCTGGAACCGCTTAGCCTACCAGCTGGGAGGAAGTCAGGAGAGAAAATTGGAAGAATAGGAGTTGTCAGTCTTTATGTATGCAACCAAGTCAGTACTATTAGCCAAAAAGAGGGGCATCTGAGAACCTTATTCAGACCAACCTAGTTGTGGTTTAAGCTCGAGCTGAATCAGGTTATAGTAAGTTTGGTTTGTCTTCTTGGGGGAAACCAATTATTAAAAGTAGTAAAGAGTATATGGAATCCTAGTGTTCTTGGTGATGCAAGCCTTTTCGCAAGTGAAGCTATATGACATAGCAGCACAGTCTCAAATACCCCTTTGAGAGACTGCTGTCAGAGTCCTTGTGGTTTCCTGACAAGAAACAATAACTTTGACTGCATACACTTCCTGGCTTCCCATCTGCATCATAAAACCAGGTGGTGACAACAGATGGACCCTCCCCCACAAACACATTTAATCAAAGAGCCCATAGACAATACCTGTAGGCGCACTTTGGCTGTGTCCAAGGGAAAGGTGAGCAGGTCAGCGATGCAGGCCGCTGTTCCAGCACCCACAAACTTAACAGCAGCTGTGGGGGGCACATCAGTAGGTCTGAATCCAACCATTTTCAGCCTCTTCGTAAGATCAGTGGAATGTGAAGATTTAAAAAATGGACTGAAGACGACAGTGAACTCTACCCAACTGTGAAAGGGGAGCCAGAAAGCAGTTACAGGTTACTTATTCATAATAAGGACTGTATGCATTAGACATGATCTAAAATAGACAGATAATCACAATGTTGTTCGGCACAATTCCAAATAAGGTGTCAGGTTAGGGCACAGTTTGAGACACATGTCGCCAAACAAGTGAAAAGGGGCGGGCTATAAATTGTTCCATTTCAGATAAACACATTGGCGGAACAGCAACGACACCCACCCCATTGTGGGACCTGCCTGTGCCATGTCAGTGCTTGACTAAGCAAATGAGTAGGCCAAGTGAACCGAACAAAGGAAGAGCTGCATCCGTGTATTTGTGATGCTGAATCAGACCGCCTACGGCAAGCTATTCAGCTGGCCCCTGATGCAAGGTGTAGTCTACCGCAAAAGCCAACAATACGAAATCCTCAGGGAATCCTAACATGTAACACATGGCCTAAAGCAATTAAATCTCAATCTACAATTTAATTCCTTGAGGCCTGGCTGTGTCAGAAACACGGCTTAACCAAAACTCAAGAAGTGTTCATACCTCACTCAAGCGACTCAGGAAGGCAAAAACAAAGATCAGGATTCTCTAAAGGCGTCCCTCTGGTCGAAATTACTTTCAGATATAATTTGGTTGCCTTGTTGTTCCATAGAAAAGCGTTCAAAAGTGATGTATCCAAAAAACATACTACTCCAAATTCTGAAAAAAACAAGAGCGCAACAAGTTAGTCAGCAGTGGAAACACTGAGCTCTCAGTAAATCGAATGGAGAAAAATAAAACAGACGACTAAACTTCTCAATCTTACCGTGGAATGAAACGTGAAAATTGAATTATTACCAAAAATAGCGTTATTCGGTGAAGCGGATGCTGCGACAAGGTGAATTCTAGCCGACACAGAAGACTTGGTCAGGGAAACAGAACAGCTGCTTTTATATCCTTATTAAACAGCGTGTTACGTCATGACCCGGCAGCTGTGTTTGTTCTCCTCGCGCTGCGTGGCTCTGTCCTGTTCTCACACTCAACACATAGCCGCTTGTGATTGGACCAGCGGCGATTGGCCTTCAAATCTCCCCCAATCAGACGTTCCTTTGGTTAATTAGATGATTATTTAATTGCCTAATAGATATTAATGTTGTTGTAAATACAAACAATGGTATGGAAGAAAACAACAATTCTCAAAACCACATAGTCTCTAGCATAACTCGGTAACATGGTATTGTATTAATTCGTTATTACCAAGCCCAAGACTGTCCAGTCCCACAAAGAGTCAAATCATCAAACCCACTTATAAACATCGGTAAACAACTTATATACAACATTTAGTTTAATGGTCTTAGTCTTTGTGCACCCCTGAATATATTTGGTGGTAAAGAGACATTACTTACATTGGACTTTCACCAATGCTTGCTATCATTATTTGATTTAAATATTGTCTGTTTTTTTTTGTTTTGTTTAATATAGTGTGTACATAGACATTTTTAAATAGGTTTGCTTATCTTGCTGAGTCATGATGAGAATCCAGCAGGCCCTACACCCCTTTAGGATAATGACATCCATATGTGAAACCTCCAAGTAGTGAGCTGCGGTTAGAGCTTTAAGGCTGTTTGTTGTGCACGGCGGACTCCACCGCAGATATTTACTTTGCATTTCATACCTCCCCCTTCTAAAGGTCCCTTCTTCAGATCTATTGCTACTTGTTGTGTGAAAGGATTTGTTCTATCCATCAGTTTAATAGAGAGGTGAAGGGACTGTATACTCAAATAACTTAAGGTCAGGGGGGGAGGCTTAGAAGGCAAGAGGTTTTCTTTGTAGAAAAACATATTATTGTATCTTCTTCTGGTTGTTCTGAAGATGGACAAGATGTGTTTATAAGAAACTAATTCATTTTACGAATCAGATCAAACAAATATGCACAGATGTTCTTACAGATATGTGGATTTACAAACTTTGTTTTCACAAATGTAGACACAGTACTGGTGCGATAACCACCACCTCAACACATGTTTCATCATCAGGCAACATTACAGAGTTACAGAGGCTTTGTAGAGGACATTCTCAACAGACATGTTATTGCTGCCTCAATATAAAAAACAAAAGAAAGTAAAATGTGATGCATTTACAGCAAGGCGTGTCTGAAGAGATTAAATTCTCTGACAGGATGAATAAGTAAATTATTTTAAAACATGAACATAGATTACAGACAACATAGGCTATCCACTCTTTCCACTCTCTATCCATTATTTTTGTGTTACCAAATTTGAGGTAATATGACACAGACCCCAGCATAAATAAAATGCCTTACTTTCCTATGGGTTCAAGGGTAAAAGAAGATATCTTTATAGAAGATAAAGATTAAAAAGCCCATATGTAGGTTGTTTGTTCGTTATAAGATGATTGTCATGTTGCTGATTATCTCCAGGCCACTCAAGCCATGCAAAAAACTAGCAGAGTACCCCAATTATCTTACATGATGCTGAAACTATTGACAACTTATCTGCCCTGGCTTTTCTTCTTTAGTTTATGAGATACACATCAGGGGAGGCTGGTGGAGGTAGAAATATTGATACCATTCCTGATTCCATTCCATGCATTACAATGAGCACATCCTTTGATTTCTACCTCCACCAGCCTCCAATGACACACATGCATCCTTTTTTAGAATCTGTTATTCCATTGAATATGACCAGCTCTTCCCTCCATTCCTGACATTACCTGTCACTTGTATGTATCCTTGTAAATAAGAGAACAGATTTGGGTTATTTAATCATGGGTTTGGTCATCAATTTGAATACATAGATTAAAGGATATCGGATGTAAACATGCTCTCTTTTGTGAATGAAAGATGATTGTTAGGTCTTGAGGGGTTTCCATATTATTGAACACACTAAAGAAAACTCTGATTAACTGTTCAGAAAGACATTTAGATAAACAACCTGTGTGTGACAGCAAGGTTTATTAAATTAACAAAAGTCATTCACCCTTGTTATTACGTCTACCAGTTCCTACCATTTAGAATTTAATTTAGACAGAAACAGACAACAATATATGCAGCTTTATTGATACCAACAGTACATTTTGGGAAGACACTACAGTATCTAGGCCCGTTGCATTGTAATATACAGATTTGTTGGTTGGTTATGAGTGATCGACCAGCGATTCACCAAGCTTTCACATCTTAATGAATAAACCACATGTAAACAAAGTAACATAGAAAGACAGACTATTGCATTTTGTGCTGTAACTACTGTAAACATTTCTTTACACAGTCAAAGGAAAAGAATGAGGAGGAATATGAAGAATGTGTGGCTCTGCTTTCTAAAGGTAGCCAGTGAATAACAGGTCATTTGCCGCCAGACCTATTCTGGCCTTGTCACCACTCTGGCCCCTGTGCTCCCACTTCAGCACAGGGTAGTGTGGTCTCAGTCCCTGAAGTGGTTGGAATCTTATCCTGGGGGGCCTCTTTTGAACTTCCACCTGAACTAATATTGGGGTGGATGATCCATTTTGTCTATCAGCCTAAGAAAGAAATACCATTGTATTCTAGAATCCCGCACAAGGATTCCATTTCATGGAACCTAGGGGATCAACAGGCATAATATCCATTGATATCCCTGTGGTGAAGCCTTGGCCTCCGCGCCTGCACGGCTCTGTCCAGAGAAACACATGCTGAAACCACAGAGAGATCAGAATGGTGACTCCCAGGACTGCTGTGCTCTTGTCATCGCCCGCTTGATCTGCTCATAGGACACAAACATCACAATGTTCCATGACCCAAGACGCAGGAAAGACGGCACAAATCTGAGACGGAGGAGAGAAGAGTGTAAGAGGACAGTGCAATAGTGTATTCCATTTCATGTGGGCCAAACAGTAGACAAGTCCTTACCCCTTATAGAAGGCTGTAGGCCCCTCCTTAGTCAGCATAGTGATGGTACAGTTAATAGCGCTGCCATACTGGCCTGACGCTGAGTTCATGAACCGGGTTTTGACCACATCTACTGGGGAAGCCACAATGGTAGTGCAGAAACCTGCACCGAACGCAGCTGTAAAGTGACACGGTAGGTTATCTGGAAGAGAAAATACATCCTCAACATTAATCTAGTGTGCATTAAATGTCATACACCACTTACAGATTGTACACTGCGGTCTTATGTTGTTTATCTTAATTCACACACAGAATGCAACTGTTTATTATTCATCTTTATTACAAGTAATACACACAATGTGATATTGTCCATCATTAGTTGTTATTGCAGTCTGGAGTCATCTATTTGTTAAGTTTTGTTATGTTAAACTATAGCCGACATTAACCTCACCTGTCATGAGGTCAAACTTCAGTATGAGTTCCTTGATGATGTCGTAGGTTACAAGCTCTGAACAATTTACAATGGCGTTGCGTGCTATATTGGGTAGGCAGCCTGAAACAAATACACAGGGAAGTAGTCAGAATCAAAAATCAATGATGCTAGAGTAGCAGAAACATCAAACAAACAGAGCTTGGCCTTGGAAAGCAGCAGTGACAATACGCTCTTGCTCTAATCTAATACTTAATTATCAGACTAAACAAATGGGGGACTTGCAAATGCAAATGTGTTTTGTCTCCAGTTTCCCTGATTATTTTAGGGCCAACATTTTTTCCTAGCTTTGAAATGAACCGTGAGGCTCATAACTCACCTTTCCAAAGCCCTCGCACCCCTTCATCTCGTGCAATGGTCCGGTAGGCATCCATGGTGCCATTGTACCTCTTCCCCCCGTCAGCCAAGCGTACTTGGGCCTGGAAACGCACCTTCACCACGTCTGTGGGCTGAGCGAAAACCACAGCCATCGCTCCGGTGGTACAGCCTGCCATGAGCCGGGTAACGATGCTAGCAGCTGGAGAGAGGTGAGCACAGTCAGTGATTCTCACTGAAAGGACTGGAGTGCTAGTGAGAAATAGCTCTGCCAACTGTAGCATGCACTTTGTTTTCTACCCTGTTATTAATCAGTGGATAAGTCGTCAAAACAAGAAAGCTCACTCTCATTGCCACGGGAGTAGAATGCCTTCATGGAGTCGTAGAGGCCAATGCGGACGGAGGCGAAGCTCATCTGCCTCTGTAGCCCTGCCACCAGGCCGTTGTAGAGGCTCCGGGCCCCCTCCGTACGCACCATGGTGGTGATGGTGCCAAACACGCCCCGATACCTCACCACATGGGACCCCTGCGCCAATGAGACCTCTCCTTGGATCTGAAATGGAAAGCAGCATGTTAGCTGTCACCTGAATGGGAACGTCAGGGCTTTCAATCTACATTTGGGCAGGTGGAATAGTATGAAGTATTTAAAAAGCAGCTTTAAACAAAGCCACCAATCCATTCTCACCCCTCACCTGTAGTCGGACCTTGGCCGTATCCAGAGGAAAGGTGACAAGGTCAGCGATGCACCCTGCAGTGCCTGCACCAAAGAATTTGATGGTAGCTGTTGGTGCCAGGTCTGTGGGTTGTATTCCAACCATAGCTGTGCTGGAGGCGAAGATGAACTTGAAGTAGAAAAATAACAGCCGAATTTCTGTGTGAACCTACCCAGACAATATTTGGTTCCCTGATGGGACAGGACACAGGCAGAATGATCTCAACAAGCAAGGACTTGAATCTCACTGCTGACTTATTGACTACACTATGTGTACATAATGTGCTCACCCAAACTGACATTGCATTTACCCATGCTGGAAATGATGCAGTCATTGTTAATCACACAGTCATATTACCCACTAATTCACGGACTGTGTGACTGAGACATGCTTTCAAAATACTTTCAACACATCCATGAACTCTCAATCGACTGTAGTACCTGTTCGTGAAGACAGAAGAGATTTATGTCTCTTCTACAAGTAAACTTCTTGTTTGAAGATGTTTTCCTGTTAAGATGCCTTGTGCCATACAACCTGCCTGGACAAAGCAAAGCAGCATTCCCACTACCTGTGACAAACCATTAATGATTTTAATATTAGCAATGATGGTGGTGGTTGTACAACCTTCTTTACTTTCACTCTACAAGGACAACTGCATGTATTATTCAAATGCTATGTATTATCATTATTAATTAATTACCATACCATTTCTGATATTGCCATCACATTGCTATGTCACATAGAACCACTGTTTGTTACATTTCAAATTTACATCAAAGCCTGGTTTAAAATTAATTGTCACAACATTGTACTTCTGCAAAACAGTTAGTGTATACCTTTACCTGATCGTATTTTGAAGGAGAATAATATCCAATAATAATATTTGTTATTATTATAGATTTGTATTAATAATAATAAAAAAAGGAAAAAGACCGGTAATCCAGAGTGAGTTAATCCGGGTGTGCTTTGCCCCGTGTAGTGCATGAGTACTGGTGTTGCGCTAATGGGCTCCCCAATTTATAGACGCATTTTGAGCTACAGGCAGTCTGTCACATTGGGTCAAATTGCGTATGCGGGTGTGTCACACATGATGCTATGTTTATCTCGTGTTTACGGTGGGACACAGTTCGTACTTGAGCAGTTGTTGATCTGCACTTAACTGTAAACAAGCAAATTCAATTTCATTACAATAATCTTGGCGAGCGGAATTGTATAATGGCAAATTTAAAGGCCATTACATTTTTGGAAGTTTCATAAATTCATCATAAATTACCGGGTGCTAGATTCATTTCACGTGAAATAGTGGGCATTATCATTATTATGTCACTTTATCAAAACGGAGAACATATTTACATATTACCTAACATGCACACACATCTGTCATTTTATACGAAGTCGTTTCTTATTGGTCACTCTGTATGGCCAATCAGGAGGAGGGGCTTGTCTGGATTCCGAAAATTGCATCTCAAAACCTGTTTCTTGGGTGCCATACGGACCACATGTGGTAAGGCAATGGCATAGAGGACAGTTTCCCACTACATATGTAGCGTTTTCTTTCCCGGTGAAGTATTTAGCAAGAAAAGTATTGAAACTATGTTGTATTAATTGCACGAAATGCGCAAAATGTTCCAGAATTGTTCCTGGATTCTGAACTGTCCCATGCTGACAATTTAGGCTGGTATTCACTCCCCTCAGCCTGAGCATAATGCATATTCTCCTTCCAAACAACAAGAGGTTTGCAAGACTTGTTAGACGTGTTCTTAGAAAAAGAACAGAAAAAGAACAGTATGTACATTCTTTCTCTTACCCCCCATACATAGGGCTGAGGTTGGTGGAGGTGCAGGGCATCTGTATGCAATCATCAGACCACCAGGCATCTGGAGAAGGAACCTTGTCACAGAGGGATTTGGGGTTGGTATTTACCAGTCGTTGTATTCAACAGGTGGTGGTAAGAACGGTTCTCTGTCTTAAACCTGCCAAACTTGTTGTTGTTTTCCTTATCCCCTTAATTACAGCTATTCCCTTCTCTGAGTGTTGCAATGCGCCAATGATGCCACACATGATAACCACTCCCCAGGGACATATTTAGTGCATCAACAGAGCAGTTGACAACCTCCACACCATTTACCAAAACACTAATGGGCTACAAAAAAAATCTGATGAGTGCTTCAGATGTGTTATGTACTAGCAATGTGAATTCCTCTTCAAAGGTATGAAAAGAACATTTCTAAATAAAATTACAGAACATTTAAGATCACAAAGAAAATTATTTCTCAATTTAGTAAAGATGACTTTAGTATCTCAAATTAATTTGAATTGCTGGTGTGAGTAAAGTGAGAACTTGAGTGACCTCAACCCCAGACATGGAGAGACTGCTCACATCCTGACTGCTCACATCGACATTTTCTTCTATATTTAAATAGAAGTACAAAAGAACATTACATAAGGCGTCGCCATTTTCTGATTACACTGTGTGAAATATTTTCTCTCTATGGACTGCCGCTGTGTGTGCGCGCGCGTGTGTGTGTGTGTGCGCGTGCGTGCCTGTATGTGTGAGAGAGAGAGAACGAACAAAAGAAAGAATACTTGAAAAGTCACATTTGGTTGGTGAGGCAGCAGTAAAGGAGGCTTGACCTCTGTGTGCCTGAGGTGGAGGAAGGCACTGGTGAACAAGCAAAAGCAGGAACACAGTCAACTGCCACCACTGCACTTTATAGCCTTGCCTTTGTCTGAGCCCCACAAGGCTCTGCCTCAGGTATCCCAGGCATGCAGCTGGGTACACTGTGACACGTTACAGAAGCTGCTGCTGACGGCACCTGCTTGTCTCAACTCCGGCTGAAACCGGTTTTCTCAACAGATCCTGCGACCTTAGAGCACAAACTCTGTCTGGTAAACAAGCAACTCCTCCAGGCCCACCCCACCCTCACCTTCTCCCTCTCCCACTGAAACTGAATACCGGTATGGCAGTCTCACACAAATCCCAGAAGCCTCCCCCCCCCACACACACACCACCATGCGCCCCTTCCCCAGTACCCTCAAGACTATAAATACATCAGTCAGTACATCCCTATGAGGTTAGTAGAGCACACTGAGCTAACGGAAAACTGTGTGTGTGAGTGAGTGGGATTTTCTTATGTGTTTATAAGTCTGTGTGTGTGTCTGTGTGTGTGTGAGAGAGCCTTCCTTTTTTCTGACGGTACTGTGTATACCTGGTCGCTACAGGATATTTTGTATATATCAGCCACTAGTTATACGCTTACAATTAAAAACAAATCCCTGTTTTACCTGACTGGACAGAGAGGGGCACACCTCCCCACTCCAATGAGCAATGATGACTCCAAAATCGACTATTATTATATCATGAACCGTAAAGTCAACACCAAGCCAAGATTTGATGCAAATAATTAGTGACAACAATCATGTAGTATCTATTTAATCACCACAGTGTGTGTTGTCTGTGCTGTGGCTGTATCTAATTGCTGCTATGATTTTATGTATTGCACTAATACAAAAAAACTGTTATGCAAAGTAGAGGTTTGATCCCCCAAGTCTGTTTACTGGGAGCAGTGACGCATGACTTTAGAAATATCTGGGATCAGGTTTCAAGTCTCTTGGCTGTCTTCCATTACATCCAGTACACAACTGTCTTACTATTCTATTGGCACAACACACAAAAGACTGCATTCACTTTGGTGTCAATTGTCACAGTAACAGAGAGAGCTGGGAGGGATGCCCACAGAGATAACAGGCTTAGGGGATTGGCTATAGGATAGCAAATTTGTTTAGGGCTTCATGAAGAGGGGTAGGGATGACTATTTTATTCCCATACCTCTCCGGCTATGCTCCTTTGGCCAGACCTTTTCCAAAGGTTAGGGCAAATGCTCTCTGCCAAGTCATGCCATTGAGCTGCACCTGCCTGGCCCTCAACCCCTACCGTCCCCCCTACCTCCCTCCGTCCTCTCCACCAGGGGCTGTCAATATACCAAATAAGGTAGCCTACTACAATGTCCATTACCCCAATCTCACATATGTGTTGGGTCTATAACCCTTCTAGTGATGTCGTTGTGAGAGTACGTTAACAAACTTTTTGGCTGCCGGTTTTTGTCACGAAAACTTTATTTCTTGCTACCCGGTTGATCATTATTAGAATTGACCATTTGTACGATCTTTACCGAATAGTGTTGCCTTTTTTTGCCTACTGAGTGGATTACAGAGAGCTGTGATTGCTTTCTATGGATTGACAATAATGGATTCTATCTGTTTGACTTCACAAGTGGTGAGAACCATGTAGATCCTACCTTCGAACATTGCCATATTGCCTCTCGCTGGAATCTCTGTTGTGTTTTTACAACCAAATGTGAGAAACCCTAGGATTACCCGCTCTCTTGAATCTCATACAGCTCGGTGAAGTGCTTGCCTCCTTCCTCCCTGCTTGTCTGCCAGCCTGCTCTACAACTCCTTCCCTCTAAAATACTTTTCTCCCTGGCCTTCACTTGTAATTCAGCCTTCACTGCGTTTGTTAGAAACTGTAAGGTACCCCTCCTCTCCACAAGAAGACACCAATCAGTGAACTTGTGGTAGGACCTCCTCCTCTATGTTTCCTTTTGACTGACCGTTAATGTAAGTTCATTTCTGTTTGATTCTATTGGATTGATTTCTTTCTATTGACGTCGATATTCTGATGATGTATTGTGACATGATCTCTGATTTATTCTGTTACTTATGATGAAGTAGGCCTGTGTTTGGTCAGTCATTGTTTGAAGTATGTAGGCTATCTTAAATGCATGTGATCTATGCTAGATTTATGATGGTGTGGGGGGAAATGCGGCGTTCGGCCTGTAGAGGGAGCTACAGGACCGTGGCCAGGGTTACGTCAGCGAGGCTCCGTTGCACACCTGTTGCAAATGAAGCCTCGTTGACTAGATGGTTTAAGATGTGTGTGCCTCGGCGTTCGAGAGAAGAAATTACAACCATTTTTATAATAAACAGGACATTCCCTTACCACCACACTGCGTCCGCCTATCTGTGAGCAAGGCCACTGTAACAAGTCCCTTGCCCACAGATAGGCGGACGCAGTGTGGTGGTAAGGGAATGTCCCGTTTATTATAAAAATGGTTGTAATTTCTTCCGTTGGCTTTCCAGCCTCCTCCAAACACTCGGCGACTTTCCAGTCGCCGTCCTTCTCTCGAACGCCGAGGCACAGTTGGCTCCAGTTAGAACCCTTAATCCATAACAGCAATGCCGTCTGATGGGCCCTGGCAGTTAAATCGCATTGAGTAAGTCTCTGCTCTCTCGTTGCTGTTTGCTCTGCTGGCGAGAATTGTGTTTTCTGACTGTGGGTCCTAGTGCTGGCTAGTTTCAAGTCTGTGGTCGGGCTCTGGCTTGCTGCATATACGTGGCTTGGAAACAAGTCTACACCATGCCTCCACTCACCTCTCCACCCGGATGCAACAGCTGCCTCCACCTGAGTCAGAGGATCGTTGAGCTGGAGTAGCACAACTCGATGGTTGCCTTAGCAACATCCAGGCTGGCTGAAAATGACATCACTCTCCCCTGGCATGGCACTATCACCATTGCAGAGCCAGAAATAGTGAAAGCTCCACCAGGAAGATCCCTGGCCCAGCCTGGGGGCTAAAACAAAGAACCTGCACTGATCTACTCCCTCTGCCCCAGAGCCCTGGATTGTTGCTTGGGGAAATAAACATTGCAGAAGGTGTTGCTCTGGGGCCTGGACCACCACCTCATGAGGACAGTGGAAAGGCAGTCACTGCCTCTCGCTCCTGTAGTCCTTCACCTCAGCAATAAGTTCCATGCTCTGGAGCGGTTACATACATCCCAGCCCACCCAGCCTGCACCTCTTGTTGGTTTTCCTGATGCCTCAGCTGCCCCTCCAGTGCCCAGTCCCACTACTGGGGCCCCTGTCGTTCCTGCTCCTGCCCTGGTGTCTACTGTCCCTGTGTCTGTTGCTCCAGCTGTGTTTAGTTCCAGCCCATACACAACCAGATCCCAGCATCCTCAGTCCAGCATATCCTACAGATCTCACAATCCACCTGGTTCATCTCAGCAAGACCATCCTCCCCCATCGACCATTGTCCTCGGGAGCTCCATCGTGACGCATATTATAGGGAGGGGGAGCCACACCTACAGTTTTCCTGGAGCCTGTGTGTCAAACATCCTGGAACAGCTACCCACAGCACTACAACACCACCCGGAGTGCACCAGGCTCATTGTGTATGTTGGGTTGAATGACACCAGGAAACAGCAGTCTGAAATGTTAAAGGGGGATTTCAGACATCTCCTGGCTATACTCCTGTCCACAGGTAAAAGGATTCAGATTTCTGGTCCAATTCCAACTCCTGGACGTGGCTATGGCCACTTTACCAGGCTTCTCTCTCTCCACAACTGGCTCAAGGCAGAGTGCGCAACCCTTGGAATCCACTTCATTGACAATTTCAACCTCTTCTGGAACCGTAGTGAATACTATAAGAGAGATGGACTCCATCCCAACCGCACTGGTGCATTTTCTCTCTGCTAACATGGACTTTGCCATCCTACACACTGTCAGAGTTGACTGAGGAAGTCCATGCCCCCACAAGGTAATCACATCACTCATGCCAATAGCAACATGTGAGATCCACTAAACATCAGTTAAACTGTACTACTCGTGGTATAACTACAAGTAATCTGATCTCCATCCCATTAAATGTTCCATGTCCTGCACTAAGAAAGACTGGATGGGGAAAAATGGATATGGCACTTCTCAATGTTTGATCACTAACTAATAAGACTTTTTTTATTAACAAACTAATATAGAAGGCATGGTAAAAAAAAAAAAAAGCAGCTGTAGAAATATCCCTATTGGTGATTTTTGCTCCTTTGAACATCATGCTATACTGTTAAAATCCCAACCCCCTGTGCTTGTTATAACAATATATAGACCCCCAAACAGTGTCCTATCTTTTTAGATGACTTCACTGAAACATTATGGTCATAGGTGATTTTAATCTTCATGTGGATAATGCGGCCGACTCTGAAGCCGCTGAGTTCCGAAATGTGTTGAGCTCAATGGATTTTATTCAACAAGTTAATGGGCCGACTCACAACCGCGGTCATACGTTGGATATAATTATCTAAGGATTGATGTATCCTCTGTAATTGACTTGGCAATCTCAGACCACTACTGTATTTTTTTCTCTGCATTCATATCATCACCAAGCTTTGTTACTGAGTAGGTTGTTAGGAAACATTATCTTAAGTTGCTGACAATTTCATAACTCATATTAATAACATACCCCCATAGATCTTTCCTACCTCTTGTGATGATTTAGTCAACAATTTTAATAATAAGCTGAAGACTACCATTGACGCTATAGCACCAGCCAAACTTAAGAAGATTAGAGAGAGGAGCATTTTCATTCTATTTTATCATTAATTACATTCTCCTTATGCAAGACAACGTATGCATTTCTATACTCCCGGAGTGTGAATACATGAAGCATCGCATTGCAGTGGATTACGGAGAGCTGTTATTGCTGTCTATGGAATGACAACAACGGCCTGCTGCGTTAGCCTCCGAGGCTAAAAACAGACATCGTCTGTCTCCACGACCCTGCCTGCTGCCTTCTGAGGGTCTAAATTCTTTGATTCAACACCGCAGTGGGCTCCATTCTCGGAGCCCTCGCGTGTAAATACCCTGTCTTCCCCTCCTTAGAGCCTCCTATTCGACAAACTCTAACCCTAACCCTATTCCATTCTCTGAGCCCTCGTGTGGTCCTTCCATTCGAGTCATCACAGCAGCGTGATCATGCCGTCGCTCTCCTCTCCATCTGGATGCAACAGCTGCTTCCACTTGAGCCAGAGGTTTGCTGAGCTGGAGGGGCGAATTTCAACTCTTCACCAGATCAGGGAGGACGAGCAGGACATCGACTCGATGGTTGCCCTGGCTACATTCAGGATAGCTGAAGATGACACCACTCTCCCCTGGCTTGGCACTACCACTACCGGAGAGCCAGTAATAATGAAAGCTCCACCAGGCCTACTGGAAGACTCCTGGCCCAGACTGGGGGCTAAACCCAAGAACCTGCACTGCTCTACACCCTCTGCGCAAGAACCCTGGATTACTGCTCGGGGAAGCAAGCATCACAAGCAACAGATTCCATGCCCGGGAGCAGCTACATACATCCCAGCCCACTGAGCCTGTACCTCCTCCTGATCCTCCTGATGCCTCAGCTGCCCCAGTGTCCAGCCCCACTACTGCGGCCCATGTCATCCCTGCTCCTGTCCCAGTGTCTACTGTTCCTGTGTCTGCTGCTACAGCTGCATCCAGGCCATACACAACCAGATCCCAGCGCCCACACTCCAGGAGATCCTACAGACCCTGCAACCCACCTGGCACTAAGCCTGACCACCCTCCCCCATCAACCATAGTCCTAGGGAGCTCCATTGTAAGAGACATCAGAGTGAGCCCCTACTGTTTCCCTGGAGCCTGTGTGTCAGACATCCTGGAACAGCTACCCACTGCACTACAACACCACCCAGAGTGCACCAGGATCATTGTGCACGTTGGGTCGAAAAACACCAGGAAACAGCAGTCAGAAATGTTAAAAGAGGACTTCAGACATCTCCTGGCTGCACTATTGTCCACTGGGAAAAGGATCCTGATCTCCGGTCCAATTCCTACTCTTGGGTTTGGCTATGGCCGTTTCACCAGGCTACTCTCTCTCCACAACTGGCTCAAGGCAGAGTGCACAACCCTCAGAATCCATCTCATCCACTTCATTGACAACTTCGACCTCTCCTGGAACCACAGTGAGTACTATAAGGGTGATGGACTCCACCCCAACCGCAATGGTGCACACTTTCTCTCTGCTAACATGGACTTTGCCATCCAACACACTGACATGGCTGTCTGAGAAAGTCCAGGCCCCCCACAGGGTAACGACATCACCCATTCCAACAAACCAAAGTCAATCAAATCAGTTATCTTGTGTAATTACTACAGCCTGTCATGGTCAACACAAGGGTCCCGGACTAATTAAGAAACACTCACTAATTTCTCACAGTAGAGTGTTTTCATTCTAATACCATCCCAGTGTAAATGCTGTAATACTGAATGTGCATAAGCCCCTGTCTTTGGACACTATCACTCTGCCTAAGGCTGCTATGAATGATTTTGCTGCTGTTGATAAAGTAATGTTCAATTAAAACCCTCCACCTGCTCACTTGACCCTATCCCCACCACCTTTTTTAAGACTGTGTTTAATTGTCTAGAGGATGAAGTGCTAGTGATTGTAAATCATTCATTGCTGACTGGTGTTTTCCCCCTGGCACTGAAAACTGCTATTGTGAAACCTGTCCTAAAGAAAAGTAACCTGGATCCTTCAGTACTAAACAATTTCTTTTTTAAATAAAATTCAAATGAGAATGAACATGGATGAGAAGAAACTCTCAATATTAGTACTTTTAGACTTAAGCACTGCTTTTGACACAGTCGAACATGACATCCTTATTAACAGACTATAGAAGTGTGTTGGCCTCTCTGGCTCAGTTTTAGATTGGTTTAGGACTTGTCTGTCCGGCAGAGACTATTTGTCTCCATTGGTGACCACTCCTCGGCTAACACTAGCATAACATGTGGAGTTCCTCAAGGCTCCATTCTGGGACCTATGTTGTTCAGTCTCTATATGTTGCCACTGGAAAATATGCCAATGATGCATAACTGTATCACCCAATGACATCAGCCCTATTGAAAAACTGGTTCAATGCATTGATTGTATGAACTTGTGAATGTCACATCATTTCTTGCAATTGAACAAACATAAGACAGAGGTTTTAATTATCGGAGCAAAGGTCCAGAGAGAGATACTGTGGACACTGTAGAAACTTAAAATCCCTGGCACAAAACGCCAAACCCCTAGCAAAAAATCTTGGCATGCTTCTAGACCCTGATTTGAATTTTAGATCACATCAGTAATCTCACTAAAACTGCCTTTTATCACCTTAGAAATATTTCTAAAGTGCAACCGTTTCTCTCCCAGATACTGAGAGACTTATGCATGCTTTTATCACTAGCAGGCTTGATTACTGCAATGCTCTCCTTTCTAGTCTACCTAAGAAAGCTATAAATAAGCTACAGATCATTCAGAATGCAGCAGCACATGTGCTGACCAAGACCAGAAGGAGAGCACACATCTCACCTGTCCTAAAGTCCCTTCATTGGTTGCCTGTCAGTTTTAGAATAGATTTTAAGATCATGTTATAATCACTCAATGAACTAGCACCTGAATACTTGTCAGACATGCTTTTAATATATGCTCCCTCTAGATCACTCAGGTCCTCTGGCACTGGCCTTTTAGTTGTTCCCTGGGTGAGGACAAAGAACTACAGGGAGGCGGCATTTAGTGTCGATGGTCCTTGCCTCTGGAACAGCCTGCCAGAGGAGCTGAGGGCGTCACAAACACCTTTAAAATAAATCTTAAGACATACCTTTTTAGTTTAGCTTTCTCTTAATCCATCTTATTTTAATCTACCCTCTTCTACTGTGCTACATTGGTCTCTTTGTTCTACACTGTTTCTTATTTCTTATACTATCATTACCCTTTATTTTCACTGTATTGTTAAGCATCTTGTATTGCAATTTTGCACGAGAAGCGCTATATAAATAAAGTCTGATTTGATTTGATTTGATTTGATTCTTGTACTCAGTCCTAATGTTGGTGCCATGCTCTCTGGCCTCCAGCCTTTGCTGGGTCAGCTGGAGGGGGTAAGGGGGCATGGTGACCCAGCTCCACATTCTGTGCCAACCCTTCCCTGCACAATGACAGAAATAGTTGGGCTGTGGCAGGACAGGCTGACAGTGCACATTAGGCAGGCACTAGCTCATGAAATGAAGGTCATTGTAGTACATTGGGTTGAATGTATTTTGCATTGATTGTTTTTATTTTTCATATCAAATAACAATACAATACGCTAACAGTAGTGTACTATAAACTGCTAAATGCACTGACATTTTAAACATGATTGGATTAAAACTCATTATTAGTGACCTTGCTTCAGCAATCTATCTATCTATCTATCTATCTATCTATCTCATTCATCCTTCCAACCAACCAACTGGACCCAGGTGCGGTGCATATAATGAGGCAAACAAAAGAAAGGCAGACAACAAAAATAAACAAAGAATTACTTGAAGTTCTGGTTAACACAGGATACAAAATACAAACTTTACACGAAAATCAAATGGGAGAAAGCAACGTCTCCAAAACAGAAATTGTAGGTAACTAAAGGCAGCGGACTTAACTTGAAAAATAAAGAAAAGAGAACAACGCCTCATTACTCGAACTTGAAATATCAAAGGCTTACTTCTCTTAGGTGAACGTACAAACGATGCACACACTGTGAAGACTGAGCAGGGAGTGCAGGGGAGTAAGGGCATAAAAAGGCATAGGTGACAATCAAACACAGGTGGACAGGAATAAGTCCATAATGAGTGAGGTAGTGAGAGGGTGAGGCGGCACAGTGAGCGGCCAGAGGGGCACCTCGGGCTCGCACTGGGAATTGCGACCCCATCCATAACACCAACAGACTAACCAACCAACCATCCAAATCAAATTAAATTGTATATGTCACTTATATCTCATACAGTTGTAATTGACAAAGTGTATGTTGATTACATAGTTGAGTATACTGAATGTGTGTTCCTGTCAGTGTATACTATGTCTTCGTATGAATACCTGATCTATGAGTATCACTGCAGCTGTGAAGTTCTGCTTGATGTTTGAAATGCATGTCCATGTGCACCTGCCCACTGTGTTCATAGGGCACTGCCCCATCTGCTAGGCCACCACCCTGGGTCAGGTGTACCCTAAGTCCCAGGAAATGCCAGCAGGCCACTAATCCCAGAGGAAAATAATTGACCACGGGAGAATTTCACACAACACCACGTCTGTCTGCCTCTTATGCAAGTGTGCCTTTCACTCCTTAACTCTGTCTCTATGAGACACCAGAGAAGAGACAGTGTTCCAAACATGGAACAACACATTGACCCTGGCAAAACAACAACTGAAAGCACCAGTCATTCGTAGAGCAGATTTGCTGTCTTTAGAAATATACTTTATATGGATATGATGGGATAAAGTAATTTAATGATCAATGAATCTGGTCATAGATTATTTAGAGAGTAATTTGAGTCTAGCTCTGAGAAAGGAAACTAAAAAAGGACATCAAATGGGGCCACAAAGTCAACTGGGTAGCACATTCCCATTATGAGTCAACATTATGAGTGTCATCTTCCATAGGTCAGAGAGAAGTAGGTGGAATTGTTCACTGATGTTGATTGAACAGTGGAGGACATACTGTTTGAGGGAGGGGGATACAGAAAGGGAAAAGCCTGCAGTTTCACACAAGCCTACCACTCTCTGTGCCTTGGGTTTCAAGAGTGTGTCTCCCTCCGTCCGTCCACTGTGCCACCTCAATCACAAACTCATCACCAGCACCTGTGTGTAATTGACACTCATGCTATATGTACCCTTACTTCCCTTCACTCCCCACTTAGTCTTCACCGTTTGTTGGTCGCTTTGTGAGCATAAGTTATATGAGTGCTATTTTGAGACTGTAATCTCGCCTGTGATTTTGTATCCTGTTTTGTCTACTCTTCCTAAGTAAAGATCCTTTTGTTTGGTACTGCTAACTACACGTCCACCTCCCTTTCTCTGCACCGCACCTGGGTCCGCTTACAACACCAAAACCTTACTTCATAATCTACAGACCATTGCCGATGCCCTGCACTAGCTGACCACCGTCAGGTACTGTTTAACTGCTCGTTAACGCAAATATCTAATCAGCCAATCACATGGCAGCAACTTAATGCGTTTAGGCATGTAGACATGGTCAAGACGAGATGCTGAAGTTCAAACCGAGCATCAGAATGGGGAAGAAAGGTGATTTAAGTGACTTTGAACGTGGCATGGTTGTTGGTGCCAGATGGGCTGGTCTGAGTATTTCAGAAACTGCTGATCTACTGGGATTTTCACACACAACCATCTGTAGGGTTTAGAGAGAATGGTCATATCCAGTGAGCAAAAATGCCTTGTTGATGCCAGAGGTCAGAGGAGAATGGCCAGACTGGTTTGAGATGATAGAAAGGCAACAGTAACTCAAATAACCACTCGTTACAACCAAAGTATGCAGAAGACCATTTCTGAATGCACAACACGTTGAACCTTGAAGCACATGGGCTACAGCAGCAGAAGACCACACCAAGTGCCACTCCTGTCAGCTAAGAACAGGAAACTGAGGCTACAATTTGCACGTGCTCAGCAAAATTGGACAATTGAAGATTGGAAAAACGTTGCCTGGTCTCATGAGTCTCGATTTCTGCTGCGACATTCAGATGGTAGGGTCAGAATTTGGCGTAAACAACATAAAAGCATGGATCCATCCTGCCTTGTGTCAACGGTTCAGGCTGGTGGTGGTGGTGCAATGGTGTGGGGGATATTTTCTTGGCACACTTTCGGCCCCTTAGTACCAATTGAGCATCGGTTAAACTTCTCCTCACTTCCCTTCACTCCCCACTCAGTCTTCACCGTTTGTTGGTCGCTTTGTGAGCATAAGTTATATGAGTACACGAGTACTATTTTGAGACTGTGATCTCCCCTTTGATTTTGAGCATTGAGTCTGTGTTTTTGTATGCTGATTTGTCTACTCTTCCTAAGTAAAGATCCTTTCGTTTTGTACTGCTAACTACTCGTCTGCCTCCCTTTCCCTGCACCGCACTTACAACACCAAAACCTTACTGTTTTTACTGGAGAAAGGACAGGACTCCAACACAGGGAAGTTGTGAAGACGTGACAGTATCAAACAGAGACACTGCTACACTCTTAGAGAGCAATAGTTCTTGTGAAGAACGCACACCCACACACCCACACACACACACACACAGTTTGGAGTCTGATGGCAGGAGAGCCAGAGGATTAGAACCTTCCTTTAGGGAAGACTGTTACAAAGGAGAAACAAACAAACCATTCCCTACCTCCATAGACACCCAAGGAACGGTGGTGGTCAAGTTGAGGTCATTGATGCAGAGCCACATCTGTTAGAGAACGCATTCTATTGATGGACAGAGGAGAATCCAGGAGTGAGAGTGCCATTTTGTTGCACAAATACACCAGCACTGGGTTGCAGTGTTGTGGTAGGATCACTTTTCGTTATCAGAAGGCAGTATGAATAATCTGTCAAGGCCCATAAGTGGGTCATTTTCTCAAAATGTAGCAGTTTACCAAAAAGCTGTGCTCCAACTGAGGCTCGAACTCACAAACTCTACATTGTTGAATGGTGGAGAGGAAAAAGCACAGTCGCAACATCATCTCAGTCACTCTACAAAATTGGTCTATAACCAAGTGGCCGAATAGAATCCCTTAATCGAAAATAATCTATTTCATATCCATAATTGTGTTTGCAACAATGAATTCAAATGATAGAGCAAAGAAAGTGGCTGGAAATGTGTTTATTTAGTTTTACTACAAAGCATTACGTTTGGTGCAAATCCAACACATGCAATGCAGTTTCCGCACCATTGCTCGTGTGAAGAATAGCGGTAGCTGCATCAAGTTATGGGTATGTTTAACACCGGCAAGGAATGGGGAGTTTGTCAGGATCAAGAGAAAATTATGAAATTTGCTGAGTTGGTAGTGACATCCTTATCCACACTGTGCAATTGATTCCTATGCAAATCAGAAACCCTATAAAAACAAAGATATTCATTCCAAAATTACATGAACTACATTACTTGCATTAAGATGGACTCAATTCAACTTATTGAGTGATTTGTTGATGACATTTTTGCATTTTAGCTCATTTTAAGAGTGTCATAGTAAAGGGTCTGAATACTTACACTCACCGAGCACCATATTCGGAACACCTGTACACCATCTCATGGTGGAGGTGGTGTAATGGTGTGGGGAATGTTTTCTTGGCACACTTTGTGCCCATTAATACCAATCAATCATCACTTGAATGCCACAGCCTATTTGAGTATTGTTGCTGATTATGTGCATCCCTTCATGGCCACAATTTACCCATCTTCTAATGGCTACTTCCAGTATGATAATGCACCATGTCACAAAGCAAAAGTGATCTCAAACTGGTTTCATGAACATGACAATGAGTTCAATGTTCTTCAGTGGCCTTCCTAGTCACCGGATCTGAATCCAATGTATGTGTATATATGTGTGTTTTTGTGTATGTATATATATTATATATATTATGATCTATATTACTGCAGAACTGAACCGGAAACAAATAAGACAGAAACGGTGCAACATGCTGTCACGGAGGCCCTCCACTCTGCTCAAGCTTCCTCCCTCTCCTCTGTTCTCATTCTTCTGGACCTGTCCGCTGCATTCGACACAGTAAACCACCTGATCCTTCTCTCCACCCTCTCAGAATTGGGCATCTCTGGCTCTGCACTCTCCTGGTTTGCATCCTACCTGGCCAATCGCTCTTACCAGGTGACGTGGAGAGGACAGCTGTCCCCTCCACGAGCCCTCACCACTGGGGTCCCCCAGGGCTCTGTCCTAGGACCCTTACTGTTCTCCCTCTATACCAAATCTCTTGGCTCTGTAATTTCCTCACATGGTTTCTCCCACGCTACGCAGATGACACTCAACTCTTTCTCTTTCTCCCCTTCTGACTCACAGGTGGCAACACGTGTCTCTGCGTGCCTTGCAGACATTTCTGCTTGGATGTCAGCCCACCACCTCAAGCTCAACCTTAACAAGACTGAGCTGCTCTTCCTCCCAGGGAATGCCTGCCCTCTCCAAGACTTCTCCATGACAGTAGAGAACTCTACTGTGACCTCCTCCCATACAGCCAAGAACCTTGGGTTGATCCTTGACAACCACTTATCCTTTGTGGCGAACATCACAGCGACAGCACGCTCCTGTAGATTCTTCCTCTACAACATCAGAAGGATACGTCCATTCCTCACCAGAGAAGCAGCACAACTTTTGGTCCAAACACATGTGATCTCTCACCTTGACTACTGCCACGCACTCTTGGTCGGTCTCCCCGCCTCCACCATTAGGCCTTTGCAGCTCATCCAGAACACTGCCGCCGGTCTGGTGTTCAATCTCCCCAAATTCTCCCATGTCACTTCCCTCCTCCACACTCTTCACTGGCTCACGGTAGCAGCTCGTATCAGATTCAAGACCCTGGTGCTCGCTTACCGGGTGGCAAAGTGAACAGCCCTTGCAAGCAATGGTCAGCCCTCAAACCCCTCACTCCACTCTTCCATCTCGGCTGGCCGCCTGGCACCGCCACCTCTACGTGGATGCAGCAGCCGCACTACTTGGTCACAGCTTTTCACTGTTCTGTCGCCCCGTTGTTGGAATGAGCTTCCCACTGCTGTCATGACTGCAGTCACTACCAATCTTCCGCCGTAGATTGAAGACCCATCTCTTCAGGCTACATCTTAACGGTCCCTCCTAAAGACCTCTTCACCCCCACCCCTCTGTACAAGTTTCTCTCCTGTTAAAAAAAAAATTCTTCTTCTAGCATTGTGACTGCCAATGGCCCCTGATCTGAGCATTGATTACTTTATCTTACGATGATAGATAGATAGATGCTTCACTTAATTAAACAAATGTATTTGTTGTAAGTTGCTTTGGATAAAGGCGTCTGCTAAATGCCATAAATGTAATGTAAATGTAAATCATGTGATGCACTTGCTGAGGTACAAATTAAGGACATCTACTGTACAAATGAAGGACATGTTCATAGATAGTCTGCATGGTTTTTGTAAGTGTCGAGAGTGAATACAATTCACCACACCACGGGAGGCTGCTGGAAGTACAAATCAGAGGACCGGCTCATTGTAATGCATGGGATGGAATGAGGAATGGTATCAAACATGCTAATTCCATTCCATGCTATTGATACCATTTCTCAGTCCTCCAGCTCATTTCTACTTCCACCAGCCTCCACCACATGAATGGAAGTTCCCTCTCTTCTATAAGGGCTGAATTGTAATCTCCAGATTGAGTCGTTTCTTACCATGATGTATCTTGAAATGACAATACTGTACAATACTATATTAATAATGCAGTACTGTCTAGTGTAGACTGGCATGAGAACAGGTATCACATCAGTATCTCAGACTAACTGTTTAGTTCAGATTACCTGTTTAGTTCAGACTTCCTGTTGAGTTCAGACTAGCTGTTGAGTTATGTTATGTTGAGATAAATGTGGTGGTGCAAATGCTGCAGATTAAGAATGCAGAGCACTGTGGTCTGAAATGTGGAATTTAACTTCGGGTTTCAAGGTACAATCTAGAATTCAAACAACAACAAGGCAGGGTCCCCGCACTTAGCTGGTAGACAGATCGTTGGATGCAAGGATTGACCCTCCATGAGATGAAAATATATCTAAACAGTAGATATAATGAGTAGTTTAAACATGTCTGAGATACTGGTTTAGTCTTTGTGACAAATAATAATTCCAAGATATTGAATGAGACAAAAAGCCAAACCACGAGTGCTTCTAAACTTCAGATCACCTTAGGTTTACTCACGTCAATACTCGTACCTCTCTACTCAGGCTGAAAAAGCTTTTATCTCATTTAATTTTCCCTTTTTGTCGTTTCGTAGACTCTATTGGCCTGTGGCGTGCTGCCCTCTACTGGTGAGCTGTGAGAAGTCCCAGTATCCACATTGTACTATCTACGTGGAATATTATGATTGTGGTTCACACATGTTTGTTAATATCAATCTATCACGAGCAGAGGAAGTGATACTTCAGCAGAACCACAGTTGCCCCCCTCCGCTCCTCGCAACATCGCGTCACTATGACGCCATAGAACGTACAGTTACAAAAGTTGCTGCTTGTGTTGCTTACCGTTAACTGTTGGTCACAACTCTGATCAGTTGATTAACGAGCCGTAATTCCCCTACACCCCGACTAGTTACCGAACTGCCAATCAACGGAAATACGAATAACAAGAAGGTAAGGATAATCAAATGGACAAGGCTAGCATCTTTTGGACTGGGGATTTCTGCCCAATTAGGCCTATAGTTAGGGTTAGGGTTAGGGTTAGCGTGTGGTGTACTTGTACTTGTATATTGTACGCTGTTGTAGTGGAATACATTATATTTTATGCCTGTATATTAATTAAGATATTTTGAAATTGACCTCCAATTCATTTTAGAATCGCTCCTCACTGTACAATTATCATACTATGTTAATCTCTGCAATTAATCGATGTTGCAAAATGCTTCAAGCATTAATGTGTAGGTCAGCACTAACGTGTAGGCTAAAAGCATCCTTCCTACTATATCCTACACTGTAACAACAGCTGTGCAGTAAGCAGGTGTCCTATTTGGTTGAGGTGTGAATCAACAAATTGAATTTGGATTGTGTTTGATCCTCCTTGATCAAGATGTTGGCATTGCACATAATCTAGTCCTACATCCGATAATCAGATTTTATTTGGACAGTTTATGATTAACAGCTGTTATTATGAATACATGGGCCTTAATATACGGTATGTATGAACATCGTATATTACAACGAAAATGCATGTTGCTTAGGCTAAGTGTTGGTGATTTTCCTATCCAACTTGAAGACAAATACACGAATTCTGTGAAATATTATAATTATCATTATTATTAGGTTTCCTATTATTAGTATCAGTATTAGTAGTATTAGTAGTATACAAGTTGCATGTTCCCGTGGTCACCAAGGCACCTGCTATTACATCAGTAGGCCTACAGTTCAAAAGCCGTCACTGCTTTGTCAAACGTATATTACGCTAAACTAAAACCACTCTCTACGGTTCAACGGCGTTTCCATATTTGCTTTGACAATGCCGACCAGAAAATGAGACTGGATCTTATCATGTGTGATCTAATCCGTGTGTTTTCTTGAAGGCTCAAAGGAAGAGTAGTGGCAAGCAGACCATGGTTGAGAAGGCCACCAACACAGGTTAGAGATTCTCTTTAGAATGTTACAATGCTTCTCTGTGGTGGGGAGATTGTGTTGTTCTATTCAGACAGTTTACAATCCACGCAATTATTAATTCAGATGATGTGCAGTTGGATGGAAGACGTTTATTAGCAATGGTGCATACCAATTTGGTCAGTATTTATACAAGATATATTCTATCATATAGAGGCCATATATATTGTATTTTGACAAAACTGTTATTTTCTATTTGAAACATATACTGTAAATCATAGATGTGTAGTCTTTAGATACAACTGTATATATTTCTCCTTGTATTTGCCAGCAGCTCCCTCCCCTCCACCTGGGCCTCAGTCTCCAGACAGGTTTGAGAACCGAGCTGCAGTGATTGAGCTCCTGGAGGAGAAGGTACATCAGAGTGCCGAAGAAGAGGTCTACCCCATCCTGATCAACTTCCTGAGGAATCTGACTGATAAGTATGTTTAATGTCTCTCTGTAATGAAGGGATCTCTCATTAAGGGGACTGGGACTTAGGGAAGGCTGGTGGAGGTAGAAATTGGAGGACAGGCTCATTGTAATGCATGGAATGAAATGAGGAATGGTATCAAACACACATTACAATGAGCCCATCCTCCGATTTCTACCTCCACCAGCCTCCCCGACTGTGCTGTATGTGCTGGATGTTGCTCTGACAGAACTGTTGAGTGTGTCTATAACAAAACCAGTGGACATTATCTGTGTTGGGGTGCATCTGTTTTCACTACTGTTTTGTGTGCTGCGTGTAGCTTTGTTGTTGTTATTGTGTGCTGTGTGTATTTTTGTTGTTGATATTTGTGTGCTGTGTGTAGTTTTGTTGTTGGTGTTGCTTGTGTGTAGCTTTGTTGTTGTTGTGTGTAGCTGTGTTGTTGGTATTGTGTGCTGTGTGTAGCTTTGTTGTTGTTATTGTGTGCTGTGTGTATTTGTTGTTGTTGTTGTTGTTATTATTGTGTGTTGTTATTTTCATTTAAGATCATATATGGTTTGGACTATTTGTATACCCTTTAGTTGATTGTAGGCTTAATTATGTTGTTTTGTTTTTAAGATGAACCTTCATCATCTACTGAGTGCAACAGTGATGAGTCTGAACCATCCCTCCTGTGTTTCATTGTTGACTGTCATACTTAATTGATACCACCAGATGGCGCATCCTACACCGGGTGCCTTTCTTCTTCTTCCCTTTACCCGTCTTCACCTACAACAGAATCACCCTCCATAACAAAATGAGCGGACAAAAAAAGCGTAAGATTGACAGCGAGTGTCAGGGTTTCAACATGGATTGGACTGCAAAATATTTTTTCATTGAAATACGATCAAAGGCCATATGTCTCATTTGTCAAGAAAGCGTTGCCGTATACAAGGAATACAACATTCGCAGACACTTTGCCTCCAAGCATGCTAACTATGTTAGTAACTCCTCATCTGAAGAAAGGGCCCCTACTGCTGCAAGGTTAGCAGCCAACTTACAGGCTCAGCAAAACATTTTTGTTCGTCAATCTACTATTCAAGACGTCAGCACAAAAGCCAGTTATTATAAATAGTCCAAACCATATATGATCTTAAATGAAAATAACAAACATATTATTGGTGGCTCTTACACATTATTCATGTGGGTTTTGAGTGACCCCTTGATTTGAACTCAATCTGACCTCGATTTCCTCTTTTCCAAGTCACAGTCCATTCTAAAATGATATGTGTAAGGTAAAGTTATTTAAATTAGGCATGTCCGCCTCTTTTTTCACTAACCTCCGCACACAAGTGCAGCATAGAAAGTTCTTTGAAAATAGCTTCTCAATACATAAGCGCAGCGTGGGCGCAGGAAAATGTGCACGTACGTCAGCTTTTAAGTTTCTTTGAAAATCACCCAATTGATGTATAAGGTGGCAGACAGGATATAGTATGATAGTATGAAGTACAGAGTATGGTGCTTGAAGTTTTAAATGTGGCAGTGGGCGAGTTACAGCACACGTTGAGCAGCCTGTTGAGCCATTGTTGTTGGGGATGGGCAGCACGGTGGGCTGGTTGATCTTGGAGAAGGCGTACCTATAATCACAGAGTTAAAGGCAATCAGTTATATTTATTAATTATTTGCTGATATGTTTGTCTAATGTCTGTTCGAGAGTTGGATAGGTGGGTTGTGATAATGTAATGGTGGATGCTAGAAAGATAGATTCATAAAAGCGGTGATCCATGCATGGATGGTTGTGTCATATTTGAGTAAAACATGTGTTGGATGTGGTTGTCACGGTCGGAGTGGATCTGCTCGTGGAACACAGATATTTGGCATGAACTGAGATGCAAGACAAGGTAGGAACTATGGCTTCAAATATTTACCTAGGCAATGCTTTTATGTTTTATATATTGTTTTTTATGGAATTCTATATACAGCAAATCAACCTCAGAATGATGATGTGCTTTAAGGCAGACCAAACTGCATGAATTGTGATGTTGATTGATCAGAAGTGTGACACCACATACCTGTTCTTAGACTGGATGCTAAAGTAGTTTCTCTCAGACTTGTGGGCCTTGAAACAGATGCAGGTAGAGGAGGCGAAGGAGTCAAGTCAGTTATTGACTTTACCATCTCAAATTATATATTTAATCTTTGATTAGAATTAGTGCCACAGATACCCAGTAAATGTATACTTACAAAGGTGGTTGACAATGGCGTAGAGCATGTAGACTTTCCCACCATTGTACTGATTCCCTACATACAGCCACAGGAGGTGCAAGGATCCACAGCAATGTCGCCCATCAGTTCAGGCTCGTGAAAGTCGGGGGCTGGAACAATGAATAGTATTAATCTCAAGTCACCAGAAGATATTCATTTTACACAGAGACATAGAACACCTATGACACCCATATTGCCACATGTTTAGGTCATATCGAAAATCTTTGAAAACTTTATACTATACCTATAGGCTAAGCGAGAAAGGCAGGGGCAGTGTATCTGTGCAATCTCAAGTGCAATTCTGACTGCAAAGCTTGAAAACATGGCGGTGACAACATGACAGTTATTGAAATCCTCAATTAAATGCCTCTTTGAATAATCTTTGAATAATCACCACATAACACTCCACTGAACATATACACTCACGGGCCACTTTATTAGGTACACCTATTCAACTGCTCGGTAACGCAAATATCTAATCAGCCAATCACATGGCAGCAACTCAATGCATTTAGGCATGTAGACATGGTCAAGACGACCTGCTGAAGTTCAAAATGAGCATCAAAATGGGGAAGAAAGGTGATTTAAGTGACTTTGAACGTGGCATGATTGTTGGTGCCAGGTGGACTGGTCTGAGTATTTCAGAAACTGCTGATCTACTGGGATTTTCACGCACAACCATCTCTAGGGTTTAGAGAGAATGGTCAGAAAAAGAGAAAATATCCAGTGAGCAGTAGTTCTCTGGGCGAAAATGCCTTGTTGATGCCAGAGGTCAGAGGAGAATGGCCAGACTGGTTCGAGATGATAGAAAGGCAACAGTAACTCAAATAACCACTCGTTACAACCAATGTATGCAGAAGACCATCTCTGAATGCACAACACGTCGAACCATGAAGCAGATGGGCTACAAAAGGGGGTCCAACCCAGTACTAGCAAGGTGTACCTAATAAAGTGGCCGGTGAGTGGATGTGCAATCAATAGATCTCTCAAATAGCATCATGATATACACTCACAGAACACTTTATTAGGAACACTATACTAATACTGGGTAGGGCCTCCCTTTGCTCTCAAAACAGCCTCAATTCTTCGTGGCATTGATTCCACAAGATGTTGGAAACATTCCTTTGAGATTCTGGTCCATAATGGCATGATTGCATCACAAAATTCCTGCAGATTTTTCATATGCACTTTCAAGCTGTGAATCTCCTGTTCTACCACATCCAAAAGGTGTTTTATTGGATTTAGATCCGGTGACTGGGAAGGCCACTGAAGAACATTGAACGCATTGTCATGTTCATGAAACCAGTTTGAGACTTTTGCTTTGTGACATGGTGCATTATAATGCTGGAAGTAGCCATTAGAAGATGGGTAAATGGTGGCCATGAAGAGATGCACATGGTCAGCAACAATACTCAAATAGGCTGTGGCATTCAAGCATGATTGATTGGCCAAGAAAACATTCCCCACACCATTACACCACCTCCGCCATAAGAAGGTGTAAAGGTGTTCCGAATAAAGTGTTCAATGAGTGTACATCCTACCACAGTATACACATCGCGGCATATGCTTTTCCTGTCAAAAAAACATTCATTATTGGCCATGAAAAGTACCTTCAGCAATCAAGGCACTTACTACTTCATGCAGTGTGTGAGGAGTAACTGCATGAATCCACAGCAAGTCTGACAGATTTTACCCCCATCATGCAACAGGTATTCAAGGGTGCTGATCTGCACTTATCACTGCTGGTCGAAAACTGTTCAAAAGTGATCCTTTCAAACATACTATTTGCCTCTAGAGTGGGCGTACGCATGGTCAGAAGTTTTCGTGAAGGTAAGCATATTCTCACGTCAAGTTCAAGTTTTATAAATGCCGACTTTTGCGTGAAAACTGGAGCACGCATGTTTTGGGGTCTATTTAGTGCATACGTAACGGTTATAAATGAGGCCGTTGATGTGTCCTCCACCACAGCAGTCTCTGGAGAGGGAGAGTTATTTGGCTACATGAATTTCTGCTCTAAAGTGCATGTGGACGTACCTGCCTACATTGGGGTTGGAAAGAGAGTGTGTCATAGTAACAAATATGCAATGATGGAAATCACAAAGAACCACAATTGGACTAATATAGAGTAATGTAGGATATTTTTAAGGCATAGTTCACTCATATTACTTACAATATTTGGTTCCTTACCCTGAAAGGAGTCTATGGACAAGGACAGACTTCAATCCACAATTTAGTTATTTTGATCTTGGCAGTGTCAGTAATCACTAACTAATTTTTAACCAAAACCATTGGAAGTCAATGTACCATAAATTAGCATGTTTGTTTGTTTACACCTTTCAGGGTAAGGAACTAAATACTGTATGTGACCTTGTAATTTCGGTGAACTATCCTTTTAACTGGTAAAATAAAGTTCAGTGATTTTTAACCCATTACAGCTCTCTTACCTCTTCTGCCCAAGATGCAAACACCAGCAGCTGGGCCAGAAGACCCATGGTGAACTTGAACTTAGACATGGCAACCAGAGACATGCAGTTTTAACATTCATGAGTCATTACATCAACAAGGCAGTCAGCAGTTTGCATTATAGGAGCACTATTTCCTTATAATAATAAAGTATAAATATTTTGTAGGGCTGTCAGTTGACCCTTTATGTGATCTATGGACAAAGCGATGTGCAATCCTACTTTCAGTACACGTGTATAGTTATAGTTGCATACTGTATGTTAAAATGAGGGCACATTCACCTCAATTGCTTTTTGATTATTGACGCCAATTTTACATTTTCATAATAACAGAATCCAATCCTCTATTTAGTGATGGATCGGCCATGTGATAAAATATTTGGGCAACAAATTATCCAATTATCCAAGACTGTATGTAAGAACAGATGTGTTCTTCTACAGGCTTTGTCTTGTTCATCATCAACAAAAATGACAGCTTTACTCACTCAAACATTATTTTTATTTTTTTTAACAGAGTGTGATTGGCAGTGAATTGTGAAATCCCGATTGGCTGGTCCATGAAACCACACTTCCAAGAAACAAATCTCATTCTTGGTTACATTTTTTGAAAAGGAGATGGAGTCAAATGGTGTAAGGGTTATTAATGTTTAATGTTCTATTATAGTTGGACAACTCAGCTCACTGGCTGGCATAGACACTACCATCCGATCTGGCCTATAAACAAATGTACGATGGCCAATGTATGAATTTGTATATTTGAAAGTAATTCTAGAACATGAACGTCATGTTGGAAGCTACCTAATTTTGGCCAGGAACAATACTGACTCATTTGCCAATGGAATTACATTGGGATTTGTCTTTTTGGGCAGAACTACAAGTGAGAACTACAACAGTAGTGGCCACTAGGTTTGGCAGCGTGCCCACTAGATGGCTGACTGATTCCTAGGTTGAGATATTGCCAATGATGTGGAAATTCCCACAAAGACTGTTCCAACTGTTATTGAAGTTTATGAAGTCAAAATAAAGTATGTTGTTTTCAACATATTTTGACATTTGAGTGGGTTTGAATTATGAATTCACTGAGTGTGTGGACACATTTGAAGCCAAGATGAGATGCTTCTGAAATAAATATACATGGATGGTGCCTACATCATAACATTGTTGTATAGACTGGGTGATTCATATAATAATCAGCCGCAAATAGGTGACATTTACAATCACTTGTATACAAAATACAAGTATACAAAATAAGCAATGATTCTGCAGTTTGCTATATCCATAGTCCATGGTTACTTATAACTATATCTATAGTAATTGTACTGTAAGCATAACAGTTTTATTTCTTGAGAATGTAAAAAGCAATAAGCTGCACAAATCCATGCCCGGCCTTCTTAAATCACTCACATGGTCATCCTGTTTCAAACAGAGAACAAAACAGCAAATACAGTTAGTTAGAATTGAGGGACATGAAGCTGCCTATGGTGTAGCCCTTACTCTTAGCCCTAGACCCATTTTTTTGTACAAAGCTTTCTAGCACTTACCACAAGTGTAGAGACGGTTGATCCGGAGAATATCATTGGCACTCATCTGAGTTGCCCTGCCGATAACTACGTTCTTGTCAGGGATTGGAATAATGGTAGGCCTTCGGTTTTTAGAGAAGGCAAACCTGAAAGCAAACAAAACAGGCCAGAATGCCACTATGCTTTTAATTGAAATGGGCAGATGGTATGATTTCACTTTTCATCATTACTCTGATGACAGAAAAATGTTTGCCTTGTATATTACAGCTGTTATTGGTGTAAAGCTTCAGCTATACCAAAGGGATATCCGGCTGTACTATACAATTTACCTGCCATAGTGCATGACAGAACCATAGTCATATGGAGTCCCCAAGTTGTTTGTTTGAACCTTTTCGAAGTTGCCTTCTTTTCCTTGGAGGAAACATGTATCACTTTCATGTAGACACTTTCTCTTTGATTAAACCTTTTTTGTGATTTTCTGATATTAACATCACTCCCTTATCTTTGTTGAAATGGACTGTGATTATATAGACAGTCTATTTTATGCAGAATATATTTTCTATATTCATAATAAGTTCATAATAAGAATTTACAGCCAGTGTTCATGGAGGTAGAAAGCACTCACCTTCCTTGACATTCTGCAAGCAGATGCGGACGTTTTGGTCGCGGTCACTGCGTGTTTGCTCGTGTTTAAAGCCCAGAGCGTGCAGCAGCTCATGCTGGATCACATACTGGAAGACACATCCACTTCTGGCTAGAGACACCACCTGGCCATTTCCACGGCGCCCCACAAATGAGTAACACCTACAGACATAGACAAGCAAGACATAAAAGTCATGATCACCTAGTAAAAGATCTAAGATCTACAGGTGGTCATTTAGCAATAAAATAATCAATAGATATGATATACAAAGGGTATTCAGCACATTGTATAGATATGTTTCCTGGGTTTACAGAGGAGGGAATGACCACAAATATCAAAGATAGGCAAACAAGTGTGGTGGAGGAATGTTCTTTTTACCCTGATCCAGACTTGATGTCCAGAAAGTCCCTCTCTCTGGTTCTTGGTGTGAAGCGAATGCAGGTCGAGGCAGCAAAGGATTGCATTCCTGCTTTAATGACGCCTCTCTCACGTCTTGCTGCACAACAGTGCATAAGGAAAGTCAGAAATACATGATAGTGTTTTAAGTCAGCACAAAAGCATTCCAAAGACTATAAATTAGTAAAAACATGTTAAAAAGCAAGCCGATGAATATGAAGCAATCTACCAAAATATGCCATATAGCTGACGTTTTTATCCAAAGCAATTTACATTACAGTGAGTGCATAAATTTTTTGTACATATGGTCCCAGTGGGAATCATACCCACAACCATAGCATGCTAGTGCCATGCTCTACCAATTGAGCCACAGAGCATCAATGGGAAACTAAGGGAAATCGCATACTTACAAAAATCAGAAGAGATGACATATGGCACACAAACCCTCCCATTAGAATCTTTGATCCACTTGCAGCCCCGAGCTGTGCAGGGGTCAGCGTTCTGGAACCCAGTATTCATAGCAATGTCCCCGTACATGACAACTGGATCATCAAGCTCTTGTCCTTGAAAACAACACCAAGTATACAGGTCATGCGATGGTGTGTTTAATTCATGCTCTCATTAGTATAAATAATAATGACCTAAGTGTATACAGGCTGCCTTACCAACATTTACGTTGGCCAACTCAATCAGAGTTGAAGCTGAGAGATCCATTTCTTCAGTGCTATTGTCTGTTGAATTGAAATAAGACATAACTAATTAATTATGCATGAGTTGCCACTGATATATTATAACACTTTTTTTTTCTAAATGTGAACAATAACAATAAAGAATGGTAATAACAAATAATGTACACTGTACAATATTATAGGTCTACTGTTTACATAATTGAGACACAAAGCTGTTTACCCATGTCCTCTGCTGTCCTGTCAAATGAAACCTGCTATATGGCAAGAACAGAGGAAAACATTACATTCCATTTCAAAAGTCAGTTCACACAAAAACTGAGAGAGAGAAAAAAACACATTTTTCAGACGTACGTTTCAGTATCAGTAGACATGAAATACAGTTGATGAAACTGATTCAAGTAATAATCTGCAAGTAAAGTAAGGTCACTGCAGTAGGTTAACAAAAGGTTAGATTAACTCTTTTTGAAAAAATGTTTATTGTAAACAAAGATACATATTCTTCCTTCAATTCATTGAACCCTACCTCGATAGAACGGCCATGAACCAAACAGAGAACAGTGATGAAAATGGCAAGCTCAAAGAAGGGTGACATAATGAATGGCTGCAGGGTGTCTGGGATCAGTCTATGGAAATAAAAAAGCTGTAGTTTATATACTTTATGTTGACGGATGCTGTGGTCCTTACCATAATAGGTCAATTGCAAAAGAGCCGTGGTTACTGACCAATTCAACCCAACACTTGCTTGCAGATCTTTCTCAGGACTAACTGTGGTTTGAATTGTGATCTTTTGCAAATATTCATCAAACAATTTTGAATTGGCATCAAGCTTAGGAAAATCTTTGGGCATGTGACCATTATGTACAGTGGGGGAAATAATTATTTGATCCCCTGCTGATTTTGTTAGTTTGCCCGATTACAAAGAAATGAGCGGTCTATAATTTGTATGGTACTTTTATTTTAACAAATAGAGACAGAATATCAACAAAGAAGTCCAGAAAAAAAGTATAAATTAATTTGCATTTGATCGAAGGAAATAAGTATTTGATCCCCTACAAACCAGCAAGAATTCTGGCTCATACAGACCGGTTATATGCCCATGAGGCACACAGATTAGTCCTGTCACTTTAGGAAAAGTACTCCTAATCTCTGCTTGTTATGGGTATAAAAGACACCTGTCAATAGAATCAATCTCTTCCATTCCAACCTCTCCAACCTTATTTCCTTCGATCAAATGCAAATTAATTTATAACTTTATATAATGTGTTTTTTCTGGACTTCTTTGTTGATATTCTGTCTCTATTTGTTCAACTAAAAGTACCATAAAAATTATAGACCGTTCATTTCTTTGTAATCGGGCAAACTAACAAAATCAGCAGGGGATCAAATAATTATTTCCCCCACTGTAAGTCAGTGCATGTGACAACCATTGAAACAAGTCTATAATTGTGTGCTTCTCACAAGAATGGTTCAGGTTGATTCTACTTGAACCTATAATCATAAAAGTACAAAATGCTATATATATTAAAAGAAAAGGTCCTTACCACTACTGTGAGCCTGATATGTACATGCAACTTCATAATAAAACAAAAGCTGATAAAGACTGCTTGACAATGTACCTTTTCATTTTTATTGCTTTATCTTGAAATATAGAGACATATTCTGAAAGATTATTACTGAAGATTATTATATCCATTGTGGTAGAAATTACTATGTATTATTTGTAGTATTTGTATTATTACAAATCACATAGTAAATAGTGATATCACAATAATAATCTTTTGATAACTTGTTATTTCTAGTTATTATATAGGAGCATTGTCATATACTGTACGAGTTATTAAACAAATACTGACAAATTCATTTTGTGAAAAATATGCTATATAATGCTACCTCAACATTGCTTTAGGTTCAGCATCCATCTAGCTTCAACTGCTTAAAATCAACATGTGCTTTGTTTGTTTTCACTCTAATATGACCAAACAGGAGACAATAGATACATTTTCCCATGACCAATGTTATACAAACATATTGTAGATGGTTTTTGAAACACTGTTGTTGTAAAATAAGAACCACAGCTTTCAACAGCCATTCTTGTATTCTGAAAGAGCTTAAACCTTTCAACAGTAGATCACACAACACCAGACCACACAAACGGTTTCTCCTAAACGTGTTGGACTGAATTCAAATGCTAGTGTTTCGAAGTGTCATTGTGATGAGACGGATGTTGAAATGCTGGCCATATGTGTGCATATTTCTGTGTCTTTCTTCCTGTTTTGCCTAACTATGGGAACTGTTGCAAAATATTTAAAATGTTGAGGTTCAAACAGTGACTTGCAAAGACACGCACAGATAAAAAAAAAATATATATATGTTATCATTATACTGATCCTATACCAAGAAAAATATAACATGATAAACCATGAATAACATCATGGAATATGAGTCACTCGTCTGTGGTTCATACAGCAACTTGAGAGTTGTGGTTGTTAAGGCATTTCATCCAGATAAGACATGTGGAGACAGTACTGTCCTGTGTCTTGTCCACAGCAGGTCTGGTCCTGCCACAGCACATTGCAAAATGAAATTCAGAAGCAGATTATATAAAAAGTCAAGCCCTATAGCCTTTCTTCTTTTTTTCATTTCTTTCTTTAATTGTTTGTGAGGGACCATGTGCATTGCAAACCTTTGACGAATTGCACAAGATTTACAACTGAAGTCCCTGATTAGGCTACGTATCACAGCAGTTTCAAAATAATAGAGAAATGGAAAAAAAGATAAACATTTTCACAAATTGTTATTGGTTATCTTAAGACATTACATTACAAATGTTTACAAACTGTTAATCTTTTTAGATCTCCACTTGTCTTCTCAGTACTACTGTATTCATGTTGAAACTGTATGCAGCGTTTCAACCTGCACAACTGCACACATTAGGTCACAATAGTGCTAGTTGTATAAATAGAACGATTTCACCCCAAAATGATATACAACAGAACTCCATCACCAGACAGGTATTTTATACAATGTTTTCAATTCCGAACCAGTTATAGTTGAAAGGAAAATCCATCAGAACTATGTACTCTTACTTACAGTACTTTAATTACTACTAATTCAGTCATGGACAGTATATGAAGAGGATGAGTGTCACCTTCATAAAATCTCTATTTGAGTTGGTGAAGTCAGTGAAAATCTCTATTTCGGTGGGAGAAGTGGTCAGTCTTGGTCAAAGTGTACAGTTGAGGCATGGAAAGCATGTGTATGGTAAAAAAAAAAAAAAGGGTGTTTAAATATGGATCTTTAAATCTGGTGCACAAACTTGTGTCTAATGATAGAATATGCCAAATGTTGTCTCACACTCTCCTGGATGGCCCAGGAATGAGGGCTGTAGGTAGTGGGGCACAGGACTGAGACCGTTTGGGTTTTTTTCACCTGGGATTTTAAGCACTGGAGTCTGTCTTTCTTTTATATATTGTTTTGAAATGCCTATTACAGTGTTTTATTCAGTACTTTCAATTACAATTTATTTCACAAATTTACTGGAATTTAAATGATTTTGAATAATGATTAGGCCTGATTAGGAAAATAAATAATAGGCCTATATATCATTTTGATATATATTTGGACCCATGATATGATCTTGCTTCATAACTATTTTGGAAAAAGCCTAAACATGGTGGTAACTGAATCGCCACCGGCACACCTCAACCCTGCCATACAGATATACCTTGTGATTAATGTACCCTAATGTTATAACTATATGTAATATAAATATTAATGTGCTCAAGTCCCATTCACTAATGTTATGGAAAATACATTCATAGAACTATTTTCAGGTTATACACTTTCATATGACTGATACAACTTGTGTAACTACTGTGATTACATTTTCTCTTGCTACACCTCTAAGGTTCTATAGCCATTGTTCTGAGAAGCACTGTATGATTTACTCTATGAACAGCGGTGATCTCTGAGGGAGTGGTGAGAGAGAGCAATAATGGGGGGACAGGCGCATCCTGCCGATAGGTGTGAAATGTTGAACGGCGATTAATCAGTAAGAAAGCGCTGATTGATCACTAAGGGAGTCTCCCCATTGTTCATTCTCTCCCGCCCTTTCTCACGTAAGCACAAGCCCATCAGCCGATAGCCTTGTAGGCACCTGGCATGATGTTTAAACTGTATAAAAGACGAACCTGATCATTGTCTCTTTAGGCTTGCGCTGAACGGATCCCCGGATCTTGTCTCTTGTTTGCAAGCAATAAATACCGGACTCATATATTGTGGCTACTCAGGACTTGTTTCTTGATTCTTACCTCCGAAGAGCTAAAGTACAGAGTGGTAAATCCTAGACTTCCACCACAATTTGGGGGCTCGTCCGGGATCGCCTGCCCTGAGTTTGTCGCCTCTCTGCCAAGAAGGTCAACTCGTATACGGTCAGGATATATTCCTGGAGCCGAAATCCTCCCTTTAAGAAGTTCAGAACACAAAGGTTGAGAGAAAGGCGCCTGAAAGGAGAGGGACAGAGTTCTCAGGCACGGCGAGTCCATAAACACATTGAACTCGGAAGAGGTAAGACCACAATATTTGTGAATTTAAAAATCCTAGGTCCCGTGGCCTAGGTGCTAGCGGTTTTGGGTTAACAGTCCCGTAGGTTCGAGTCTTGTAAATACTGTTCTGGGTTAACAACCCCGCAGGTTTGAGTCCTGTAAATTCTGTTCTGGGTTAACAGCCCCTCAGGTTCGAGTCTTGTAAATTCTGTTCTGGGTTCCCCTCAGGTTCGAGTCCTGTAAATTTGTGTTGTGTGTTAGAGTTAAAATCCCTAACCATGTTAGGTCACTGTGGGTAAATTCCTTGGTTGAACCAAGGTCGACAGTTTGAGAAAATCCTAGCGGGCTAGGTCAGCTGTCTAGAACAGTTGACAATCCTAAACCAGGTTTAGATCTGCAGTTTGTTGTTTGTGTGTGTTTCTGTTTTAGTTTTTTAATCTAGATAAACTTGTTGCTGAGAGCCGACGGGCTAACACATTAACACATTAATCGCGAAGAGGTGTCAGGGACACTCAACGTGTGGAAGGCACACATATATGAATATATATATATATATTTTCTATTATAATTTTTTGGTATACCTAATAATTAGAATTTGTATGAAATGCGTAAAGACCGGTGTGGAGACAAGTGGATAAAAGGTAAGGAACTCACTCACTGACAACACTTAACCTTTCTAAAAATACCTAAAAAAAGTTGCTATACTAATTTGATAATGAGGAAAGCGGCCAGTAAAGCCAACTGCTGCGGGTAAAATAAAGAAGTTACAAAAAGGGTCACGTCGAGTAGATTGGAAGGCGTTTTGGGCATGGAAAACGGAGGCAGTCACAACAAGAACAGGCTGAACAGCTTAAGAAGGTAAAACAAGTCGAATTAGAGAAGGTAAAGCCAGTTGAATTCAGGAAAGGAACCACTAGTTGAGTCAGATAGGCCAGGGCTTTCTAACCAGTGTCCTATAGTATTCTTGTCCGAACAGGTTGATGCGGATCTCGACTGCTCCTCTGTCCTACATCCACCCTACAGACCCCTGACAGCACGACGGGCAGATATGGCTCGCCCGAACCCAGCGTCGACCTCGCCGATATCTTCGAGAACGAGACAACACCATCGCGACCCGGACAGCCAGGGCTCTTTCCCCATGGTGGAGGTGACTAATCCACAAGCCGGGGTGAATGGTCAGCCAAATACTGTCCTGGTGTATCGCCCCTGGACGCCTGCCGATCTGAGAGAGGTCTGGCCATACATTAAACATGCCGAGAAAGTGATAGAAAACCGGAAGGCCAAAAAGGGGAAAACTAAAGAGAACAGGGAAACGAGGTTGCAGTTGGCTCAACTGAGTCATTACGACGGAGCTAGAGGCAGACGCAATCGAAGGCGAGGAAAGTTTGGAGGCGAGCGTGACAGGAATGGTGATTACACGCGCAAAGGTGGGTGTCATCTCTGTAAAGCAGAGGACCACTGCCAGAGAGACTATCCCAAGCGAGTGGAAAACGAAGAGAAACGGAGCTATAAACAAGGGATTACTGTCAACAATCCGAGGGGAAGGGAGCGAGAGGGCGATTGACAGTCAGAGGAGGCGGTAGAGGTCCTATCGACAGCATTACCCGGTGAGATAAAACCAATACGCGAGCACACACGTACACCACAACTAGACATACAGGCTATTAGGAAAGGAAGTGCATATGAGGTATTACCTAGAATAACATTGAAGGTGGCTGGCAGATCGGTTACATTTTTTAGTAGATTCAGGAGCAGGGTACTCTGTCTTAAGAACAGAAGATTGGCAACCCCCACCGAAACTCAGTGGAAGGGTAATCACCATAGTCGGAGCAGAGGGAAGAGGGGTAAAAGAGAGATTCACAGTCCCTCTAGCGGTGTATGATGAAAATAGTTATCAATATAGTAAACATTCATTCATATTATCTGACTGCTGCCCAATCAACTTACTAGGTAGAGACTTGATGTGTGGGATAGGACTAAATCTGTGGTGTTCAGAAGAATTAGAATAGAAAGATGTGTAAATGCAAAATATATCGTTGGGTAATGCACCACTAAATTATTTTTACAAATGGAACTTGCCCGTCTCTCGGCTGAGATCAATTGCACAGAAATTGTTGGCGGAAGCCGAGCTAAGAATTAGAAATTGTATGTTCACGGATAAAGATAATTTTCATTGTACAGCTAAGGTCTCGGAAATTCAGGATGAGTGTTGGAAAAGTTTGGTTCAGAGAGAAGCCATAGATGATATTTACACTAGCTTTTTAGGCATTATTGGAAAGAGGCATTATTGTTGCATGTCCTGACAGCCTTTTGTCGTACCCTCATCATCCCCGTAAAAGGCCAAACAGGAAGGCCAGCCACAAACCTGACGCTTTGTTCGGGATCTTAAAAAGGTTAATGAAGCCGTCCAAGTGCGCACCCCTATTGTTACGGATCCATATACTAAATACACATATACAAAGTAATGCTACATATTTCTCAGTGGTCGACCTAGCTGATGCGTTCTTCAGTATTCCTGTACATAAGGATTCCAGTTCTGGTTCACATTTCGCTTTAAGGATAAATGATATGATATAATATATATATATATATATATATATATATAGGTATAGATAGGTATAGATAGATAGATAGATAGATAGATAGATAGATAGATAGATAGATAGATTGATTTATAGATAGATAGATACATGGTCTAGAGCCCCTAGGGGCTATGTTGAAAACCCAGCAGTATTTGGGCAGCTATAAGAGACATCTTTATAACTCTATTTAGTAAGAATTTGGTGTTGAAAGGGGGTAGGCACCCTTAAAATATTTGGCAGAACAGAGCCACAAGGCACGCTTGCAGAGATTACTATTTGGAAAGGTTGTTGCTGTTGTTGTTGCTGTTGCTGTTGCTGTTATTGTTGTTGTATTGTTGATCCCCGGATCCTCACTCTCTGCACGATTTTCAGGTCCCTATTTGGTTGAGAAGAAACTAAGTGACACCGACTATGTTGTGCAGACCCCAGATAGGAGACGCGCGTCTCGAGTCTGTCATATTCACATGTTGAAGCTTTATCATGCCAGAGATGTTCCCCCTGTAAACTCCACCGATAAGATGGCCGGGCCCGCTGTCTCTTCGGTGGCCTCTGACACGTTGGTAGCCGATTTTAACATTGTTAATGGTCTTGATGAGGATGGCTTAGCGTTGCATAATGCGCCCCAGCAGTGCGTGCGTTTGTGCAACACCGAGATGCTGTTGTCTCTCCTGTCTCACTTAGAGCATTTGGATAGTGAACAAATAGCCGATACTCTAGTTTTAGTAAGCGAATTTCCCTGTCTATTTAGTGATGTCCCCAGTCGCACTACTGTCCTGGAGCACAATTTGGATGTTGGCGATGCTGCCCCAATCAAGCAGCATGCGTACCGTGTAAATATGTTGAAAAGGTCGGTCATGAAACAGGAGGTGACATATTTACTGTGGAGTTCTCCCTGTATTTTGATCCCTAAGCCTGATGGTACAGTTAGGTTTTGTACGGATTATAGGAAAGTGAATGCTGTCACGGTGCCAGACTCTTTTCCTTTGCCTCGGTTAGACGACTGCATAGATACTATTGGTTCAGCTACATTTGTCAGCAAGTTAGACTTGCTTAAAGGCTATTGGCAAGTTCCACTAACTCTGCGTGCTTCGGAGATTTCTGCTTTTGTCACCCCTGACAGTTTCCTGCAGTATACGGTTATGGCATTTGGAATGCGCAATGCACCTGCATATTGTACTGGCCGGTGTTTCGAATTGTACCGCTTACCTGGATGATCTAGTTGTCTACTCTGCCACCTGGTCTGAACATCTGAGTTCTTTGAGAACTGTGTTTGAGCTTTGGCTAAGGGGTCATTGACCTTGAACCTCGCCAAGTGTGAGTTTGGGAAAGCTACGGTCACATATCTTGGTAAACAGGTGGGGCGCGGTGAAGTCCGTACACTTACTGCCAAGGTCTCTGCTATAACATCTTTTCCTCCACCCACCACCCGACGTGAATTGCGTAGGTTTCTAGGCATGGCTGGGTATTACCGCAGTTTCTGTCTAAATGTTTCCAGTGTTGCTGCACCTCTGACCAGTTTACTCAGCCCGTCTGTATCTTTTTGTTGGTCAGCTGAGTGTCAGAGTGCGTTTGACGCCTTAAAAGCGCTGCTTTGTAGTTCTCCTGTTCTAACTGCTCCTGATTTCCGTAAACCATTTAAATTAGAGGTGGATGCAAGTATGGTTGGTGCTGGTGCTGTCTTGCTGCAGGAAGATGCAGATGGTATTGATCACCCCGTCTGCTACTTTTTGCGCAAATTTAACGACTGTCAGTCTCGGTACTCCACCATTGAACAGGAGACTCTTGCTTTATTGCTCGCCCTACAATGTTTTGATGTTTATGTTGGTTCTAGCATTCTCCCTATCGTGGTGTATACAGACCACAATCCTTTAGTTTGTACAACCACAACCACCGCCTCATGTGGTGGGCATTGATGGTACAAAGTTATAATTTAGCGATTAAACACAAGAAAGGTTCTGAGAATGTTTTGGCCGACGCGCTTTCTCGCGCGTAGTTTTGTTTTAGTTTCATTGTACAATTTCTGTTTTGTTGAAAGGAAAAAAAAAAAAAGTTTTTTTTTGTATCGCAATACCTACAGGTTTGCTCTTTATGGGTGGGAGTGTTACGTCCCCCACATTTGTGTGCGTGTGGTTCGTTTGTCTGTTTGTTTTTCCCTCTGTCTCTCTCCCAGGTATTGGTTCATCCCCCTGTCAATCATCGTTTCGTCCGTCACTCCCCCTGTTGCCCTTCGACCAATGGGTTCACCTGGCGGCCTCCATCCACGTATCGGACCATCGTCCGTCTCTGTTTAAAAGTCCCGCGCACTCTTCAGGAAGAGAGAGGGGTGTGGTAGCATCGTAGCGTTTTTTTTCATCTGTCAATTGTAATCCTCGTATCCGACTGTTCTGTTAGTGTCTGTCCTACCATTGTGTCCGCTGCCACACCTGTAGTTAGCCCCAGGGGAGGGCGAGTTAGGCAGGTAAGACGCCCATGGGCTTACACCTCCATCACGCAGGTTGGTTTTGTTATATACATTAGGTTAGTTTCCCCAGGCGGGCGCCACCTCTTGTATTTTGGGTCTACGGTAGACGGGCAAGATTTAGTTAGTTAGTTAGCCGACTTTTCGTAGTTAGAACAGATAGGACTAGAAATTAGCTTTGGGGTTATTTTTGTTTTCATTTATTTGGCGCCGTCCGGCGTCCTCCCCTTAGTTCCCTCTCTATGTTTCCCCCGTGTTGTCTGGTTGTTTGTTGTATATATTTCTAATAAATCTGTCCTATTTTCATTTTATACTCAGTAGTTGTGTGTGTTGCACTACCACCGCACCAGCGGGTCTCAGCCGCATACACAGATACAGTATGTTATGTTTCTCCCCCCTTTTATATCCCTAGACATAGTATCTGGGGGGGGTTCGTAACAGAAGCGTACTATTCAGGCAGTACACATGTGCCAAAGCCCAAATACTCCAAAAAAATTTGCCAAAGTAAGTATATCTACTGGCATACAAACTAGCAAAGGCAAGCAAGCCTTTCTCTGAAGGAGAGTTTTTGAAGGAATGTATGGTAACAAAAGTAAATTTGAAAACATAAGTTTATCACGCAGAACAGTTAGTCGCCGCGTAGAACTAATTGACGAAGACTTGGCAGGGGATTTGCTCAGGGAGGTGGCACTGAAAATACAGTTGCTATCCCAAAGCGACGCCCAAGATGGCTCATGTCAGGGAGGCTCACATTCCTCCATCGACCAGCCCGGTGGATGTTCTAGCAGGAGGCAGAAGGTCTACTCTGCCACGTTGAGGCTCTACAGCAACCTGCAGAGTAAATTGGCAAATTTCTTCAACATGAGCTCTGCCACCGGTGGAGCACATGTGATTACGTCATCACCCGTCAAGGAGCCCAGACAGAAGGTCAGCTCTGAGGACGTAGAGACCCCCTCTCTGAGGGAGTGTTCCCAGCCGCTTAGGGCTGGATGTGACTCCCAAACCCACCTTGACGAGAGCACCAAGGAAGACATTGGAGGAATGCTGATTTCTTTTGATTTAATGGCAAAAGTGGAGTCCGAGTCCTCTTTCGGGAGGAGCTCGTCTGAGGAATCCCTCGCGGCTGGTGTTTTTGTGGGGGATGTGCTATCCCAGCTAAGGGTTTTCACACGCTCAAACAGCCCCTCCCCCTCAGAGGATATGCTTGCTAGTTCTGAATGCTCTTACAGATTGTCCCCCGAAGTCTGTGCAAAGCCGAGTTTTACCAGCACCAAACTCAAAACCAAACAAAGCGAAACCACTGCCCCCTTGATTGCAGCTATTGATAGACTCTGTAGTAAAACTAAGGCCACCAAGTCAGTGAGCGAGGTGTTTCTTAGATCTCCCAGAGATCTATATGCCCACATCTTCACCTTAGGTCTGAGCCGTCAATCCGTCTGCCAAGCCAGACCAGCCTGAGCCCCCTGGTTGTGGAACGTGAGGTCTCAGCAATCATCGAAACGTTCGCCTCTGACTTTAAGGCGGTTTCCCAGCTTGGCCTGGTAAAAAGATCAAATCTTTATCCGTCGCTATCAGTCTCTTTAAGAGACTACAGGGTATGGTAAGAGGGTTTTATGCACGTTATGGGGTTATGGCTCAGGATCAGGTCCCACTTCAGGGAGAAGAGCCTCTGGCATCGGTGGAAGTTAATGCTGCCTCTGTTTTAAATTCAAATGCAAAGTCCCCGCAGGCTAGCATGAGCCAGCCTATTTTATCAGGGGTGGGGACAGGGGTCATGAGAGGTCAGGGGTCATCGGGAGCGGTGTTCCGTAGGGGGCGTAGCGAACCTCTCAGAGGGTCCTCCCAGGTCAGTCAGGTGTTCCTGGACACCCAGACTAAAGAGGTGGTCCGCAGGCTTGTGGTGTTGGCTAGGCCTGACGTGTCAAAGGAGGAGGAGTCCTCCTCTGTGCCAATGACATGGTCAAATGAATCCCTGCTGATCTCACAGTTTGTCAAGGGTATTATTGGCTGGCAAGAGGACATCTCCTCCGAGTCTACGTCCTCGGAGCGTGTGAATCTTGCTCCAAATGAGGTCATTAGAGAGCTGACCTGCATTAAGTTTAAGAGGAGGGGAACTGGCGCTGTGAGGAAAGTCCTCATTAAGTCCTCTGAGTCCCTCACCGCAGGGGTCGGCCGCTCCTATTTGGACCTTTTACAAGGTTCCTCCACCACGTCCGCTGCCGGTACGGACTCTGCGGCCGCGGATATTTTTGGCACCGTTGTTGATGGTGTAAAAGGCCTTTTCCAGAGAGGCGAGTCTCCTATCACTGTTGGGCCCGCAGACTCTGGCCTTCTGCTGGGCAGCTTTAGAGACCCGGAGGCCTCTGAGAGTGGGGTTAGCGTGTGGACATTTGGTCCACGGCACAAAGGCTGTACAACAGTCTGCGGCATAAGTTGAGCAATTTTCTGTCTTTTCGTAAGCAGCCCCAGAACAAAACCCAAATAACGCAGGCCAAGAAAAGCCTTAGCCAAATCCTGGGTGTAGTCCAGGAGGAAATATCCAAATCAGACCTGTTGAATAGGACAAGGGAGCTCTCTGGGTCATATAGCATGGTGGGAACTATGCTGGAAAACTTAGAGAAGGTTTACTGTGAAGATAGTGAACCGAGAACCACCTCCTCCATTTCCACGTCCTCCTCTAAAACGTTGAGGTCCGAGAAGACATTGAAAGCTATGTCTTTCACACTCCCTGGGACCCCATCTCCATCTGAGCTCCAAAAGGTCATAAATTGCCCTATTGTGCGTAGCTCAACAATTGATATGAGCGATCATGATCATGATCATGATCAGAATGATTCAGTGCTGGAATCATCATTGGCTGGTGCTAGGGACACCATGGCTGCCATTGTGGACACCATGTTCAATCCTGCAGAACTGCAACAGGCCTCGTCCCCATCATCTGACCTCACTGCCCCTCTGGGCAGACTGGAGGAGCTCCTGTCCCAAGGGAAGGTCCAGGCTCTGTCCCGTGACCTGGTCAACCGACTGAAGAGCCTGATGATTGAACACAGAAAGATCTCTGTGCACCATGCGGGAGCTGGCAGAAGTCTCTCAGACTCTGTTCTCTTAAAATACACTCAGGGAGGGAGAGTAACAAGGGGGCTCTGTCCCTCTGAGCTGATCTACGCTTTTGCTGAGGAGTTGGTGAGGCGTTTGTTGGCTCCTCTCCTCGTCCCTCCCACGTCCTGGGGCTTGGATCAAAAAGCCTCCTTCTCCAGCGTCTCCTCCAACCGCGGAAGCTCCATGGTCTCCGAGAGCAGCTCACAGATCTACAACCAGACTGTGAACCTGTTGGTCCAGCAAGTCATGGACACGATTTCTGTGGAGACAGAGTTGCCTGTGGAGCCAGGGAGGGTGACAGCTCTGGGTGAAGTGATTGATGGTTGTCAGCCTGTCGCATGTTCCCCATGCCCCATGCTCTTTGGTACCAGTGGGTGCCAGAGTAGCGTGAAGGCGAGTGGCTCTGTAGATAAAGGGTCAGTTAATATGTGTGTGTTGCCGACCGGGTGTGATGCTGAGGCTGAGAAGGCCCAGGCTGAGCCCAAAGAAAAGAGGCGGTCCAGGTTCCTCACGTTCCTCCCAAAGCTCAGCCAGCTCAAGGTCGGCTTCAAGGTAAACACGATTTTACTATACTTAATACATTACAGTCCGAGTTTGTCAGTTTGACATTTAACTGTCTCTGTAAACATTAAGACTGTTAAATGTTATCAGTCATCTATATACACAATCTGAAAGTGTGTAAATATATACACAAAGTGTTTTTTTGTTATGGTGTCTTACCAATTCCATTTATTACAGATAGGCCTATCATTGCCATGTTATTTTTAAGTTATGTAATGTTATTAAGTTTTGTAATACTTGATTCTTTCACAGCACTCTAAGAAGAGCAACCGGAAGGACGGCCTGGCCCTAGAGGCAGGACAGGAGCCGAAGGTTGAAGGCTTCATCCGTAAGTCTATTGATAGGAAGATCCTTCTGCTATAGGGTTGATACTGCATGAATCAGCTAATCAACAATATTACAACAAGCATCAATCCAGTATGAGACAAAATGTAACACTTGTAAAACATAAATTCTGTGTTAAGTTAATGTCATATCTCTCTCGCTCTCTCTCTCTCTCTCCTCCCTCTCTCCCTCTCCTCCCTCTCTGCCCCCTGTCTCTAGCGGCCCTCTTCAGGAGGATTGGGTCAGCTGTCAACAAGGGCCTGTGTAACCCCTTCAAGAAGACCTCCAGGAAGACCCAGAAGCCCACCTAAATGATTCACTAAATGTGTTGCATCCAATCTATTGTTTTCCTTGTCTTTTCTAATTTCACAGTTGGATTTAATCATGCACATTAACAGTGCGATTCATTGACACCATATGAAGAGGAAATACTCCTACATTTACTGCTTACACCCACCAGAGGGTGCTACAATGACACCATTGTGTGGGTCCATACACTTAGGGTGAAACACACTCAACACACACCACCCGCACACACACATCATTTGCTCAGTTTGTAATGGCAACCTGATCCACACAGTGTGTAATTGATTCCTATACAAATCAGACACCCTATAAAAACAAAGATATTAATTACAAAATTACAAAATTAGGGGAACCTAACCCTTAACCCTAACCCTCAATTCAATTTATTGAGTGATTTGTTGATGACATTTTTGCATTTTAGCTCATTTTAAGAGTGTCAGAGCAAAGGGTCTGAAAATTATGTACATGAGGTATTTCTGTTTTTCAATTTTAATAACTTTACTGAAATTTCAAAAAATGTGTTTTCGCTTTGTCATTCTGGGGTATTGTGTGTAGATTGACAGCTAATTCTTTGAATTTAATCCATTTTGAATTGAGTCTATAACACAACAAAATGTGGAAAAAATTAAATGGTCAGAATACTTTGCGAAGGCACTGTACTATCACAAAGCTCCACCCTAAATGTCCAACCATTCACTGACTTTTTCCCTACTCATGTCCAAATCCCGCTCTAATCAACTCAGTCCCAATAGAAAACGGATCCATCCGTGACGCAACTCCAAACTAAATAATCCCTGCGTATTTATAATCCCAAAAAACTCCCCAGGGGCGGAAATCTTATTGTCATCCCACCTCTAGGCAAACCCTATTTTCATGACTTTCCATTTTCCCATCAGTCCGACAGTCACATAATATATTATATTAAATAGAAAAACATAAGTGAAAACATCATACATACAACAGACTAGACATACCCTTCATGTTAATTGGGAAATTTACTTGACCTACTAGTTAGGCCTTATATGAAGGGGCTCCTTTTCCCCCATAATGATAATGTGTGACCTGTACAGGTTATACACTACATTTGACTGATACATGTCACAAGGTCACCAATTGGTTCTTGCCCTTGTTAATACCAGTGAGGATAAATTCAATGCCTTACCTATGAGATAAACCGACAATGTAAACAGACCAAGCCTGTGACTCAACATTCATAATGCAAGCTCTTTTGTTGGAATACAAATATGCAGGACGAATAATCTGTCAAGGCCCATGAGAGGTTCACTTTCTCAAAAACAAACGTGACTCTGCAAACTGCCATCAACCTCAGATCCCCCTTGAAAATTTGGCCAACTTTCAGTCACTGCAAACACCTGACCACCATCCAACTGGTGGTCATTCCATCGAAATGCACAGAATAGCACTATTTGATTGTGCATGGTCTCTCTGAAGGGAAGGAAGCTTTGGAATTTTTTCAAGTGGAATCTGCGGTGCTGAAATGAAACACAATGTTTTTAAATGTTTTCACAAAGTTCTGTAGGCGCTGTGGCTTAGCTGGTGAAAGTGTCTGTCTTCTAAAGAGGAGACCCTGGGTTCAAATCCCAGCAGTGCCTGCTTTATGACAGATGGTTTGTTCTCTTGCACGCTTCGCATTGTCGGCCAAAGTCAAACAGAAGGTCACCAAGTGGTTCTTGCCCTTGTTAATACCAGTGAGGATCAATTCAATGCCTTACCTATGACATACGTCGACAATGTAAACAGACCATGGCTGTGACTCAACGTTCATACTGCAAGCTATTTTGTTGGAATATAAATATGCAGGACGCTGCATACATTGTTATGAAACAGGAAGACTTAAATAGCATGAAGTACAATAACTTTCTAGGATACACTTTTCGTAATCAGAAGGCAGTATGAATAATCTGTCAAGGCCCATGAGAGGGTCATTTTCTCAAAATGTAGCGGTTTACCGAAAAGCTGTGCTCCAGGTGAGGCTCCAACTGACAACCTCAGCATTGCTCTGCTACATACTGTTGTATAAGAACTGCGCGCTAACCGATTGCACCACATTAGCCTCTTGATTTGAAAATCCCAATCATAAAACTTTGTTTGAAATTATTCCAATAATCCTTCATCTCAAGGAGGCTCTCTGCAGTATCAAGTGGCCCGACTCCATTAGTGTCCATTAGCAGAGCCAATCGCAGTGCGTGTGTGACTAATGTGGCTTATGCCTACAATCACATAGATACATGCACAATCACAATATCAATCAACCTAACAATCACAATATACTCTCCTGGTGTACTCTACCTTTCCTCTCCCTCACAGTCTCTGTCCAGCCCTGCTACTACCTCTGCTGGTATTGCTCTGTGAGGACCCCCTCCTCTGTACCCAAGACCCTGTCCAGCCCACTTACGGCCTCCATGAGGACCCCCTCCTCTGTTCCCAAGTCCCCGCGGATTCGAACCGATGACCGGATCCACACTTCCCCCCCATTCAAAACATTTTTTATTTTTCTTTAATCGTTTAGAACACATACTGACAAATAAACTAATAGATAATGGAAAAGAAGCCTCAATTTCTCTCTCTCTCTTTCTTTTCCCTCTTTTCTCTCTTTTTTCTCCTTTTTCTTCTTCCTCCTTCTTCACCCCCCCTTAACAGACTATTGTTCCCCAGCTTTGGCGCAAATACAAAACCCCCCAACTAAAACACAGAGGAGTCACGCCCTCTTCCACCGATTTCGTGAGGCTCTGACTACCGGCCGCGCTCTCTCCGTCCGAAAAACAGCAGACTTGTGCTTCTCAATACAAGGCAATGCAATGAATGAAGCGTGACAAAAGAGCCATTGATCAAAGATTTCATAAACATATTTGTTTCCCCCATGCCATATGGCCTAGAATACGCAGCGCCTTTAAAATGGCACTCAGATCTTAGGCTCTAGAACCTACGGTGTCTTCCCATATGGTCTAGCGGTTAGGATTCCTGGTTTTCACCCAGCGGCCCGGGTTCGACTCCCGGTATGGGAACTAATTGTTGTCGAATAATCAAGTATGTTCTTTCAATGTGTAGAACAGAAGTCATCGAAAACTCACTACAGGTTGCATCCCTATGCACTGTATTTGTGTAGTGCCTTTTGTTTTGTGTGAAGAACAAAAATATATGGTGACCACTCTGGCGAAGTCAATCTTATGCTTGACTATGGGTGATATCTTTTTGTTTTGTTTGGATATAAAGGGGATCTTGGGTGTTTTGGGAACATTATTAGAAATATAAAGAATCCAATGATTAGAATGAATATTGTAACAATCGTTTTTATTTTCATCTTTCTTTTACAATCACCCGTCATCTACTCGAAGAGGACGTATAGCAACAAAAAAAAAAAGAGAAGAAAAAAGGGAAGGAAGTCTGTGATTTGTCAAAATGTAAACAATATATATTTTCATGAACCCCGAAGAAATACTTTCAACACAAATGGTATGGTTTGAACAAAGAGTAAAATAACCAAACAGCACAAATGATGATATTTCCATACATACACAACCCAAACAATAAACTCTTAAACTCTTTCAATGTCCAAGAACCTTATGTCTCTTTTGGAGTGTATTTTTTAGTTCATATTTAGTTCGTTCAGCTAAATTCCTCACAAATAGCCTGTCTTTTAAATCATCGTTCACTGTAAAAGAAAAGACGTCCGGCAAAGGAAGATCATGGCAAAATGTTTGCAAACAAAAATCGATCTCACCCGGGGAAGAGGAGACGCGCGTCCGCGTTCATAAACGTTCGGCTCTGATCCGGTGAGTCGAATCCAAAACTCACAGCGCTGCAAAGGAAATAATCCAATCGCTATTATTCCAACCACGATGCAAGTGCACAATTGTAATTCAATACGGATCATTTCAACTGCTTCTTGCCAAAATGATTTGATCGAGTGGAGCACAGGACACACACCGTCCAGCTTGGGATACCAGTGTAACATGCCGTGATCGTATAGTGGTTAGTACTCTGCGTTGTGGCCGCAGCAACCCCGGTTCGAATCCGGGTCACGGCAGCTTCAGAAAGAAGGCTCTATCATTTTGAAGTAAGCTCAAACCAAAGTGGTACTTCTATTCCAATGATCTGGAGTGATTTCCTATGCCATTCTGTTTACACACACACACCAGAGGCTAAATTCCAGACTATTTATCCCCCTACTCTGAGGATCTCATCATGCCCTGCTAGTAGAGGGAGAGTGGGCCAGTGGCGCAATGGATAACGCGTCTGACTACGGATCAGAAGATTCTAGGTTCGACTCCTGGCTGGCTCGGTGTCGTTTAGTTTCAGCAGTACAAAACCCCCCAACTAAAACACAGAGGAGTCACGCCCTCTTCCACCGACTTCGTGAGGCTCTGACTACCGGCCGCGCTCTCTCCGTCCGAAAAACAGCAGACTTGTGCTTCTCAATACAAGGCAATGCAATGAATGAAGCGTGACAAAAGAGCCATTGATCAAAGATTTCATAAACATATTTGTTTCCCCCATGCCATATGGCCTAGAATACGCAGCGCCTTTAAAATGGCACTCATATCTTAGGCTCTAGAGCCTACGGTGCTTTCCCATATGGTCTAGCGGTTAGAATTCCTGGTTTTCACCCAGAGGCCCGGGTTCGACTCCCGGTATGGGAACTAATTGTTGTCGAATAATCAAGTATGTTCTTTCAATGTGTAGAACAGAAGTCATCGAAAACTCACTACAGGTTGCATCCCTATGCACTGTATTTGTGTAGTGCCTTTTGTTTTGTGTGAAGAACAAAAATATATGGTGTGTGACCACTCTGGCGAAGTCAATCTTATGCTTGACTATGGGTGACATCTTTTTGTTTTGTTTGGATATAAAGGGGATCTTGGGTGTTTTGGGAACATTATTAGAAATATAAAGAATCCAATGATTAGAATGAATATTGTAACAATCGTTTTTATTTTCATCTTTCTTTTACAATCACCCGTCATCTACTCGAAGAGGACGTATAGCAAAAAAAAAACAAAAAAAAAGAAGAAAAAAGGGAAGGAAGTCTGTGATTTGTCAAAATGTAAACAATATATATTTTCATGAACCCCGAAGAAATACTTTCAACACAAATGGTATGGTTTGAACAAAGAGTAAAATAACCAAACAGCACAAATGATGATATTTCCATACATACACAACCCAAACAATAAACTCTTAAACTCTTTCAATGTCCAAGAACCTTATGTCTCTTTTGGAGTGTATTTTTTAGTTCATATTTAGTTCGTTCAGCTAAATTCCTCACAAGTAGCTTGTCTTTTAAATCATAGTTTATTGTAAAAGAAAAGACGTCCGGCAAAGGAAGATCATGGCAAAATGTTTGCAAACAAAAATCGATCTCACCCGGGGAAGAGGAGACGCGCGTCCGCGTTCATAAACGTTCGGCTCTGATCCGGTGAGTGGAATCCAAAACTCACAGCGCTGCAAAGGAAATAATCCAATCGCTATTATTCCAACCACGATGCAAGTGCACAATTGTAATCCAATACGGATCATTTCAACTGCTTCTTGCCAAAATGGTTTGATCGAGTGGAGCACAGGACACACCGTCTGGCGTGGGATACCAGTGATAACATGCCGTGATCGTATAGTGGTTAGTACTCTGCGTTGTGGCCGCAGCAACCCCGGTTCGAATCCGGGTCACGGCAGCTTCAGAAAGAAGGCTCTATCCTTTTGAAGTAAGCTAAAACCAAAGTGGTACTTCTATTCCAATGATCTGGAGTGATTTCCTATGCCATTCGGTTTACACACACACACACCAGTGGCTAAATTCCAGACTATTTATCCCCCTACTCTGAGGATCTCATCATGCCCTGCTAGTAGAGGGAGAGTGGGCCAGTGGCGCAATGGATAACGCGTCTGACTACGGATCAGAAGATTCTAGGTTCGACTCCTGACTGTCGTTTAGTTTCAGCAGTACAAAACCCCCCAACTAAAACACAGAGGAGTCACGCCCTCTTCCACCGATTTCGTGAGGCTCTGACTACCGGCCGCGCTCTCTCCGTCCGAAAAACAGCATAGTTGTGCTTCTCAATACAAGGCAATGCAATGAATGAAGCGTGACAAAAGAGCCATTGATCAAAGATTTCATAAACACATTTGTTTCTCCCATGCCATATGGCCTAGAATTCGCAGCGCCTTTAAAATGGCACTAATGGACTAATCTGTGTGCCTCATGGGCATATAACCGGTCTGTATGAGCCAGAATTCTTGCTGGTTTGTAGGGGATCAAATACTTATTTCCTTCGATCAAATGCAAATGAATTTATAACTTTATATAATGTCTTTTTTCTGGACTTCTTTGTTGATATTCTGTCTCTATTTGTTAAAATAAAAGTACCATAGAAATTATAGACCGCTCATTTCTTTGTAATCGGGCAAACTAACAAAATCAGCAGGGGATCAAATAATTATTTCCCCCACTGTATATATATATATATATATTTTATATATACACTCAACAAACACTTTATTAGGAACACCTGTACACATTCTCATGGTGGAGGTGGTGTAATGGTGTGGGGAATGTTTTTTTGGCACACTTTGGGCCTGTTAATACCAATCAATCATATTGCTTGAATGCCACAGCCTATTTGAGTATTGTTGCTGACCATGTGCATGCCTTCATGGCCACAATTTACCCATCTTCTAATGGCTACTTCCAGCATGATAATGCACCATGTCGCAAAGCAAAAGTCGTCTCAAACTGGTTTCAGAAACATAACAATGAGTTCTGTGTTCTTCAGTGGCCTTCCCAGCCACCAGATCTGAATCAAATAGAACACCTTTGGGATGTGGTAGAACGGGAGATTCACAGCTTGAAAGTGCACCTGAAAAATCTACAGCAATCGCGTGATGCAATCATGTCATCATGGACCAGAATGTCAAAGAAATGTTATAAACATCTTGTGGAATCAATGCCACAAAGAATTGAGGCTGTTTTCAGAGCAAAGGGAGGCCCTACCCAGTATAGTATAGTGTTCCTAATAACGTGCTCGGTGAGTGTGTATATACAGTGGGGGAAATAAGTATTCAACACATCAACAAATGTTTAATTCAACATATTTCCATTGCAGCCATTCACATGAAATTTAGATCAGACATAGGTAAAACTATTCAGCTAAAGAATTTGTAACACTCCAATCTATAAAAAAAGTTGTGCAATTCTCCAGGGGAAGGAGAAGGACTGGAGAGGAGGGGGAGCCCAACGGGCCTGCCGAGCCAGAGAAGAGCCACTCCAACAGCAGCACGCTGTCCGACTGGCGGGACAACATCATCTTCATCAACGAGGTCTTCCACCAGGTACAGCTGGCCCTGTATCCCCTGCTGCAGTGTTGACAGGAGGCTGCTGCTGAGGATCCTCCACTGCTGCACTGCCTCACACATCCTGCTGGGGGGCAGCAGCAGAGCAGCTCAGAGCTCTGCAGCACAGGCTGGATTTCTCCTGCTCCTCCTTTGTGGACCTGTCAGCATAGGAGCAGAGGGACACAGCACAGAGCTCATCCCACTTAGACACAGTCCGTCTGGGGTAAGGACAGACACACTGATCTCTGATGAGGAGGAGGGAGGAGGATTTCTCATTGTACAATGTACGCTCCCTCCTCTGTCTCCCCTCAGCTCCAGCAAAGCCCTCCTCCTGCAGCTCCTGTACCTGGTCCCTGTGGGAGGTGAGAGGGGGGCGGTGAGGCGTGCTGTGTCCCTCTGCAGTGCCCTGGGTGGAGAGCTGGACCGCAGTGAGACCACAAACCAAAGTTATACATAGTTTGTATATAGCTGGTATATGATTCCAATTCTCAGAATGAGCCATGAATCAGGAAATTTGGTGTTTCACATAATTAGCTATGTTTTTTTGAATTGTTTTTATGACTGCCATGGGAGTGGCTGTGGACAGAATCTGCGATGGCCCTATATACAATTACATTTTTGAAGTCCCTCTCTATCAGAAGAGGTTTTATGCTCTCATCTTTAAACCCAGATGAACATGTATTTTAATTTGAACTGTCCTAGTCTATTAAATATAACTTGAAATGGTGACTGACTACTGCTTGAGTTTGTTTTGTGTGAATCTGTAATGACACCAACTCTCATTACAGACCATTATTGACCAATAAGACACTTTACTAAATTTCTATTTCTATCTCTCCACTGGACGAAAATCATTCCTATGGGATTTCCCATAGAGTGAAATAGGGCAGATTTCTTGACAGATTTCATGTTGACAGACATCAGTAGCAGACTCCAAAGTGTCAACTACCCAGCTTAAGCATATTGAACAACACTTATTGGATTTGTGTTCTAATGGTCTACTCTATGTTACTACTCTAACTCTATGTGATAGGTGTTGGGTTTTAATAACGGAGACTGAAGCCAGAGCTAACTTCGGAGCGTGCTTTCCATTTTATTAACCAAAATGCCACTAATTAAAAAACAGGTACGGTACGTGAATCGCACGCTGCCGTAAAACACACTGCACTGACGCAGCAGTGCCAGATGTAACAATAGGTTTGGGAATTGTTATCTGGGTTTCGTTCTTCCTGGTACATCATCTAGGACTACCTTCTGACTATGTGCAACACTCACACACACATGCTAGATATTCTGCCCGATGGGAGAGCAGGACAGTGATTTCAGGTTTGTGTGGACATTTGATTGTTGTTGTTGTAATGCCTTAATTACACCTTATTTGGCTCTGTTCTAACCTACCACTCTAGTCTTACACACACGTTGCTGGGGAAATGGCACAAGAAAGACGCAATCCTAGCAATGACAATTGTCAGTAGCACTAATTATTCTGCTCTTCATTTAATGCATTGTTTTTAGCACTCAATGTTATTTATTTTGTGTTTGCATGTCTGTCTAATTTTTTGGCTGTCTAATTTATTTTCTGTTTGTGGCTATCTAATTTTGGTTAGATACACTTGAAGGAAGACAGTACACTAGACGTTTACTTAAGACTGATGTAATATTCAAACTGTCTCACACTACAGGTATTCAACATTTTCTTCTCTCTGTTGTAGCTCCTGTAGGTGTTTACTATGCCCTGACTGATATCAGGACTTTGGCAGAGGAGATGGATAAATTGGCTAATGGTACTACGTAATCACGAGAAATGTTGGGAAATGAGACTAATATATAATAATATATGCAATTTAGCTACCGCTTTTATCCAAAGCGACTTACATTGCAGTGAGTGCATACTTTTTTCAGTATGTATGGTCCCAGCAGAAATCTAACCCACAACCTAAGCGTTGTTTGCGCCATGCTCTACCAACTGAGGCACAGAGGACCAGGAATAAAGTCCCAGAGACCCAAATTGTCAACATTCTAGAGCACCAAGGGCGACTTCATTTTGTAGCCAATCCAAGTATTATTGCTAGGTGAATACCACATAAAACACTTGGCACTCCAGGTGGTGAGTGTACCGGAATTCTTTGGCAGTGAGTGAGTTAAACGCAGATGACGGTTCAAGATACAGCATCAGTAGACAAACATGTTTTGCAGCGCTCACTCAGTCCTGTACATCATGCATGCTCATGGTGTCAACTCAACGTATTGTATGTGTGAAATAGGACAAGCAGATCTCACTCACTAGTAAGATGAGGAAAGTGGTTCTTTTATATTTCCTGTTGTAACTCATGTTTTTATTATTCATTTTGGTAATTCTTGATTATTATACTTTGTTTAAAATAATCAAAGAGGGGACTGTTGGAATTCTACAATATTCTATGTGCCTCTCGACCTTTCACCTAGTGGTACCATGCCATAACCAGTACACAATGCAGAGAGACATGAAATCAGATGTTAGGGAATGGGGGGCCTAGGACCTGTAGCCCTCCAAGGCCAAATTCCATTGCAAGTCCATATATTCTAGTAGTAGTGTTACTATACTGGTACACAGTACACAGTGTGTCTTTATTCTTGATGTAAAGTTGGAGGACATTACATATGAATTAGTTTAGTTGTGTTTACTTAATGTGGGGATGAAATATGTTCCTCTGACACTAGACACCAAAATCACTACTATAGAGAGTGAAATGTTTGATTCTGTCTTTGAGATTCTTATAGCCCAATTTTGTGCAATAATATCTATTTATCTAAAATCTGATCTTTAAGAAAGATATTTTTCTCCCTCTTTACGCAGTCTTGGATATTGCTCTGTTAAAGAGAAACAATGTTTCTTCTGGAACTTTTTCAAGCTTAATTGTGGTATGATTTCTAAGTAGTTTCTTGACTATTAAAGTGATTCTACGAGATAATTTCTATAATCTCAGCCTACAGTTCTCAACGTAGCGCTAATGAGTTGGAAACGGGTCCCTGTTACATGCCCTCAGTGTGGTGCGTATGTGTGTGGATTCCACGTAGACCAATGACATCGACACACTTAACAGTAATGCTGGTTCTAAAGTTGGCGATGATAAACTAGGGAGTCTGTGGCTGAATGAGAAAACTGTGATTCAATTGATTATATTTGTACAAACTATGCATTGATAATTCAGACACAAAATAAGAGGTTAAATAATACAGAAATAGTTATTGCCATATCCCGTAGCTTCTCTTTAATAATTCATTCATAGATAGTGACAATTCAAATAATTAGAAAATATGTGGCTGCACTGTTACTAATGCTATAAATGCAACACATGCTTATAATGTGCAAACTGAATTATAAACCCATTATAAAAGGAAACCTTAGTGTTAAGTGTCACCAAAAGAAAAGAAAACACAGAGACATTAAATCAATTTGAGATACTCTATCACTCATTTATTTGCAAATATATGTAATAAGTGTCTGTAAGTAAAGACAATGAGACTCCTGTGGCCCTGCATATCAGAGAGAGAGAGGGGAAAGGAGAGAGGGGGGACATAACAAGAAGGCATGTGAGGTTATTATTTAAACTTTAACTAGAATACTTATTGGATTTCACTGAAGTATCCTTTGCGGTTACCGATGGAGTCTGACCCTGTGGAATTCCTAAAAAAGAAAGAGAGAAAAAAAGAGAAAGAGAGGGGGAGGGGGAGTGCAACATTAGTGGTAAGAATAAAATTACTTCCAATCATTTAAAATGACTTATTCCGATTACTTAATAGCAAGTGTGTGTGTGTGTGTGTGTGTGTGTGTGTGTGTGTGTGTGTGTGTGTGTGTGTGTGTGTGTGTACCCCCTCAGAAGGACGTCATGAGAAGCTGAAGGTGGTGCTCCAGGAGGCTCGAGACTCCAACGACCAGAGACTCCGTGTTGAAATACCAGGGAACCTCCTGACCAAACATGTTGTCCAGAAGCATCATCAGCCCGCCCTGAGGTAAGGCTCTGAGTTACTGCTAGTTCACAGTACTCATTTAAACTGAACAATAGATTGGATGCTAAATACTAGAGAGAAGGAACAGTAACAACATCAGAACTTGTCTGTACCTTCAGGTGCAGCAGGCATCTCTCAGCCTCTGGTTTCATGTTGCTGGCAGGCAGGCAGGAGTGTAGGAGAGTACAGAATTATGATGTATTATCTTAATATATTATAATTAGGGCTGTCAAATGATTAACATTTTTAATCAGATTAATCACAGCTTAAAAATTAATTAATCATGATTAATCACCATTCGATTCGGTCCAAAATATGCCATTTACTTCTGTATATTGTTGCGGGTATTGAAAGATAAATGACAGAAGGCGGATATATACATTTAACATACAATATGTATGTATGCATGTTTATTATAATAACATCCACAGTGTGGTATTAATATTGAAAAATATACACCAAACTGCTGTACAATGACAACATTGTTATTGCTATTCCTCGAAACAAAGTAGGATGGTGTTAAGAACATTCTTTTTGTAACACACTTACTTGGCCATTAGCCAAGCCATTTCTCTTATTTGAATGAAACCTTTTTCTTTTCTTTTTTACAATAACATTTCCTTGTCAAAATAGGAAAACAAAATAGGGTGGTGTCTCTTTCTGTAACACTTTCTAGCCATCTTAGCCATTTCTCTTCAACAAAGGAAAAACAAAAAACAAAGACATTCTCTTTTTTTATCTTTTCTATCAAACCAAAAGAACATGGCCTACACATTTACATGTGGCCCTCTTCTCTACTCATCCTTTAGCCAGTTGCTGAGGCAAACCAACTTGTCCACATTTTCTGAGAGTAAAGCTGACCGCTTCTTTTGCACAATGTGACCTGCTAGTGAGAAGAGTCTTTCACATGGAACTGAGGATGCAGGAGTGGCTAGATATTTCCGAGCCAGCGGGGTCAGCTTGTCATGGGCTCCTGCATGTGATGACCACCACTGCAAGGGACAGTCCGTCATATCAATGGTGGGCTCTGCTTTGTACCTGTGTAAGGCTCTGTCAGGCTGTACCTCTTCTTCATCTGATTCTGAATCTGAGCCCAGCTGTAGAAGAAGGTTCATTTTCTTCTTGGGTGGCCCATCTTCAGAAGTGTGTGGAGATCTTGTAGGTGATTCACGTAGCAGGTCTCCAAGTGTGGTCCACACCTCTTCTCTGTCTGCCTTGGGCACGCTCTTCAAGTCTTTAAAACGTGGATCCAGTGCGGTTGCAATCTTGAGCCATGCATTGTTGGTGTGTTCTTGGCGGGAGGCTAGGTCTTCCTTGAATTTTGTCTTAAATCTCAACACGTATGCAGGGTCCTCATCAGAAACTTCCATTACACGGCGCAAGTGGCAGAGGGCAGGTAGTACCACTGAGCAGGAGACGTAGGCCTCCCCACCCAGGATCTGAGTCACATACCTGCAGTGGAACACACACACACACACACACACACACAGAGACAGACAGACAGACAGACAGACACACACACACACACACACAGAGACAGACAGACAGACAGACACACACACACACACACACACACACAGAGACAGACAGACAGACACACACACACACACAGACACACACACACACACACAGAGAGAGAGAGAGAGACAGACAGACACTCCCATGTTTTAGTGATTTGATGTGCAGTGACTCCCAAGTAATTTGTGTTACTCACTGATGTCCAGTGGTCTCCCGTCAGGGCGACATATTCCGCTTGAGCTAAAGCCTCCTCTTTTTTCCCCTTCTCAGTTTCATAGAGTGCGTGGATTCTAGTCATTATTGTGCCTCTGCATGGTGGCTTGTAGGATGTATCGAGGGACGCTACTTTCAAAACATTGGCGAAGCCCTTGTCTTCAACGATGGAAATCGGTCTACAGTCCTTTGCAACCCATTTGGCAATTGTGTTGGTTAATTTATCCGAGTTGGACTTACTTACTGGTCTGCGTTCATTCAGGGTTGTCTGACGCAGGCCAGGTGTAGCACTGGAAACCCCAACAAGTGCATGCTTAGCGTTGAGATGGTACTTTAAGCTTGAACAGCTTTGGTGAAACTGAAACTCTTTCTTGCAGTATGTACACATTACTATTTGTTTATTCATTGTTCCATCTTTGTTTTTTTTAAACTCAAACCCATCCAGAGGGCCAACCTGTTCGTCTTGCTCCATGCTGTGACTTGTTAGCATCCGCTCGCCGCTCAGCTGCACACTGGAGCGACATCGGGTGGAATTATGGGATGTATGGGTGGGGGGTTCTGCGCATGCGTTAAATGCGTCAAATATTTTAACGTGATTAATTACAAAATTTAATTACCGACGTTAACGCGTTAATTTTGACAGCCCTAATTATAATACATAACACATATTCTCGTAAATCTCCTGATGTCTTTATCTTCCCCCTGCAGTCCTTCCTATTGCCGTCCTGCGAGGCGTCAACCTCGGGCCTCTGTAGCAGCCATCTCTATCCCTTTAACAACCATGTGCACCCTTCAGCTACACAGTCGCATCTCCATACACACTGATGATGTCATTTCACCTTTCCCCCTTTCATCAACAGGTGACACCAGTGTGAAGGAAAAATCTAAAACTCCCTGGTAACACAAAGCCAGACTACAACATAAGGTGACAGATTGGAATTTTGAAGGCCACAAACCGACACTGATATTGGGGATTGTAACCTGAACCAAATTCCTCCTTTCACCAACCCCAACATATAAATTGACAGTTACCCTGGGGCCTGCTGCTACCATTTCACCAAAATTTTGGAAAAGGCCCCCATCCACCCCATGCCTGCATAGTGGTTCTCTCGGTGGACATCAATAACAGAGACCATGACCCATGCCACAGACATCACTGAAACAATTAGCAACCATTCACAAACAGGCCACAGAGACATACACCAATGCAAACATTTACATTCCAGTTATCAATTTTTCACACCAACTTAGCCAGCAAGGACAGCACAACCTCAGGATCCTAAACAGCTACATCACTACACACCTCTCCAACCTATTAGAAATAACCCATGACACATTCTTCACTGCACCAGACAACACACACTGGACCAGCACCACAGCAGACAACATATTCAAGAACTGGTGTGTACAGCTACATTTACAGTAGCCCACAGCCTGGACACACCCACCCCCATCAGAGCTTGTCCCACAGAGTCCCCCCCCTCCCCCCTCTATTCTTCCTTCGGCCACTACAGGGCCCATTAACCCTTTTTTTATTGTATGTTATTGTGGTCATTTATTTAGGCCTGAGTGGGTCTGAAGGGTGGACTGTGTGTGCTGCTGCCAAAAAATGGACACTAGAGGAAAGTCAAGAAGAATTTGTTGGAGCGCTATTGAACCATCAGGGTGTGAATGCTTTAGGAGAAGAAGTGCTACGTGGGCGAAAGTGCAAAGTAAGGTGTTGATTTTAAAATCATAGCAGGCCTGCCTATATAAATAGATAATAACAATTACAAGATAAAAAGAAAATGCTGGGGACATGTAATAAATTAGTAATAAGCATAATGATAAGACAATTATAGATAACAGGACGTATAACCCCCATAATAATGTGGCCATGTGTAAGTGCTTCAGTTTTCTTCAGTGGCCTTCCCAGTCACTGGATCTGAATCCAATAGAACACCTTTGGGAAGTGGTAGAACGGGAGATTCACAGCTTGAAAGTGCACCTGAAAAATCTATAGGTATTGCGTGATGCAATCATGTCATCATGGACCAGAATCTCAAAGGAATGTTTCAAACATCTTGTGGAATCAATGCCACGAAGAATTGAGGCTGTTTTAAGAGCAAAGGGAGGCCCTACCCAGTATTAATATAGTGTTCCTAATGAAGAGCCCAGTGAGTGTATATGTGGTTGTTAATGGCGGCAGCTAATGGGGATCGATCCTAAAGATAGAGAGAAAGAAAGGAAGACAGGAGTGCTGGATCAGAGACCTTGAGTGGATGAGTGCTGAGACCTGTCCTGCTCAACACCTTCAGACAGGCCATGAGTGAATGACAACTACTACATAGTAGTAAATTATGCATCTGCATGTAGAAGATTATTTTCAAATACATCAAAGTAATTCTTCACATTGAGAGAGAGTCTGTCGAGGGAGAACCCTTCAACTTTAACAATAGATATTAATATGATTTATTTAAACTGTTGAGCCCCTTCATTGAACCCAGATCTGAAATGATGATATGCTGCCCTCTTGTAGACAGACAATATTACTTGAAGTACACATATTTTAGTGTATGTGAAACCAACCTATTCACTTCCTAAAAGGCTGCAGTCACAGTGCAGATCAGCATTACCACACACAGACAGACTTCTATGAGAAACTCCTACCCTAACCCTCACCCTATGACTGAAAGGAGAGATGGAATTGAGATGGTTAACAGGTGTGCTTCTCCTAGGACTATTGACTACCCCAAATGTGTAGGACGTGGCATAAAATGATCTTTACCTGTATATTGTTGCATCATACAACATCTGTGGCGAGGATATCAGTAATATCCCACTGTAGACAAGTGTTTGTGTTGTGGAAGATGCTAGTTTAGCTTGTACTATTGGCTTTCATGGTGATTATGTAAACTTACCTTTTATTTCTTCATGTGAGACCATACTAGCATTATATAAGAACACATTGGGTATTCTTGGTTATGTTAGCTAAGAGAGGATACTATATTTCAATGTTAATACAACACATTGTAGCTATATGTCGCTATTTATTTGTTAGATCATCTCTGTGATGTATGGCAAGGCAATGTGTGGATGTGAAACCATATCATTGATTATTGTTTCTCTTTCTCAGTTTCACTCTTTCTAAATCAATAAACCTGAAGTCAGACTGACATTCTGTCTCCAGACTCTTGGGAGTTGTTTAGAGGTGTTCAGCTATGTATGAGGACAGAGCAGGTGTCTATAAGTATTAACAGATGTTTGTTTCTTTGTCGCCACAGCCTACCTGAGTATTGCTGCTGACCATGTCAATCCCTTTATGACCACAGTGTACCCATCTTCTGATGGCTACTTCCAGCAGGATGTGGTGGAACGGGAGATTCACATCATGGAGGTGCAGCCTACAAATCTGCAGCAACTGCGTGATGCTATCATGTCAATACGGACCAAAGTCTCTGAGGAATGTTTCCAGCACCTTGTTGAATCTATGCCACAAAGAATTAAGGCAGTTCTGAAGGCAAAAGGGGGTCCAACCCGGTACTAGCAAGGTGTACCTAATAAAGTGGCCGGTGAGTGTATGTGTGTGCTCTACAAACATTATAAACCATAACTCGTCTTACTGAATGAATACTTTATTCAGGTATGGCCATTCAAAATAAATATGGCTTCAGCCCCGCAGCCACGCTGGTGACTTGGTTTTTTACCTTTTGAATTCTCCTGACTGTTAATCCACAGTTCATTTCAGCAAATTACCATTGTCCAGCTGTGGATAGACATCTGAGGAAGGAACATAAAGGGAGAGGTCCTGCTCAATGTAAATCAATCAACCAACCTATCAATGAATCTACAATCTAAACTGTTGAATCTATCAAAACAGTTTTCCATTAGCCCACCTTTGCATTGTGTTCGCTGTCTACTCTGCCAAGTGTGGCTGTTGGGTATTGAACTCGGGTCTGTTTACCCTTGGAAAAGACGGGAAAACTGTAGATAGATACAGAGGTAAGAAAGTGAACCAGATGAACTAAAAAGAAACACTAGAATTGTAACTCAAAATGATCAAAAAATCTCAAGTGAGTGTGATGGCACTTCTCTCCTGTTCACTAATTACCTTTTCACTGTGACTAAAGCTTTGTTCCCTTGTTTTCTCCACTCCCGTTATTACTTTCACCTGATCCTCCTCTTCACAGTATATTAAACAAAATGTTTCATTTCTATTTTTGGCATCTGTCCATTATTCTTCATCAGTCTGGGGAATCTCTTTCTTTCCATCATATGATATTTTGGTTGTTTTCTGGGTCTTTTAAAGCCATAGTCCACCCATTCAATCATTGTTGTATGTTTTTCTTATTTTGGTTCAAGACTATGCATCTGTAACCTTTGATAAGCCTTCATCACTTTGTTACAGTACTTGGTTTGAGGTTACTTTTGATTGACATGGCATGAAATATAATGTGGGAAACATTGATTTCCGTTGGCAGTGAATGACAATGTCAGCCAGCGATGGCTGTAGCAAAGTAAAGAAGGCTTATTATAGGTTGCAGTCACTCCTGGCCCACACCACGACTAGACTATTTCCATTATTAGACCAAGATGAACGAAAGTTCATCCACATGTTGTCGTTCTCTTTAATAGCTGCCTTATACTCCACAGACAGTTTTTCCTCTCCATGTTTTTGTTTTCTTTCGCTAGCATCTTCTTCATCTGCCCATGTTTCATCAGTGTGGAGATCCGCTTTCTTCTCCTTAGTATTAGAGCTGGCGCTGTGTTGAATATTTGCCAAACAAGATTCAATTCAAGATTCAAAGTGTTTATGATCATATGCACAGTAGAAAACATGTTTCCCTGTACAATGAAATTCTTGCTTTGCTGTCCGCAGAATGCCAACCAATGTAAAATGTACAATACTGAAAAATATACAATATATACTAAACAAAATGTACAAGATAACAAAATTTAAGGCAGCATGTGATAATAAAAAAGCAACAATAATAATAATAAAACAGTGCAAATGTAAGCAGTGCAATTATGCATGTGCAAACTGAAAATTTAACAGTCGGGTTCAGTTATATGAGGTAGTACAGTTATTTGAGGTAGACCGTGATTATAATCTCCTATGCGTTGTTTAGGAGCCTGATGGCAGTGGGAAAGAACGAGTTCTTTAGTCTGGTGGTCCTGCATTTAACACTTCTGTACCTCCGGCCTGAGGGTAAAAGTGTGAACAGTCCGTGCTGGGGGTGGGTGGGGTCCTTGAGGATGGAGGCGGCTCTCCTGTGGACTCTGCGGTCTTAGATGCTCTGCAGAGAGGGCAGTGGAGTCCTGGTGATTTTCTCAGCGGTCTTCACCACTCTCTGCAGGCATCTGCGGTCCATAGCAGTAGTGCTGCCGTACCACACAGTGATACAGCTGGTTAGGATCCTCTCAACAATGCAGCTGTAGAAGTTGCTGAGGATCATGGGCGACATGCCAAACTTCCTCAGCCTCCTCAGAAAGTACAGCCGCTGTTGGGCCTTCTTAACCAGCTGTGTGGTGTTAAGTGTCCAGGTGAGGTCCTCGCTGATGTGGACGCCCAGGTATTTGAAGCTGCTCACCCTCTCTACTTCGAGTTCCCGGATGTACAGTGGCCGATGAGGTCCCCTCTTCTTCCTCATGTACACTATCATCTCCTTTGTCTTGTCCGTATTGAGGGTGAGGTTGTTGTCCTCACACCCATGCTACCAGATGCAAACTTTAGGATGATGTTGTCCTTGTGGGAGGCGACACAGTCGTGGGTGAACAGTGTGTAGACTCTAGAGTCTATCCCTATGGCATTGTTTGTGACATCATATCATTGTGACATCACATCAAACTGTACTTGTGCCTGTAAAGATGCAGTTTGGGTATTTTCTCTGTAGTTACTATAACTGTATTAATCCAAGGGCTGAAATTGGTGGAACTCACATTGCCGTATTTATGCAAAAGCTCTTTTATTACATTTGCAAATTAAATCCAAAAGTAGTTTGGGGTACTGTAGAAACCATTTACCACTGCCATAAGACCACCTCACAGGTTGATGATTTCAGTTCTCATAATTTGTACAAGTGATATATACGTACACAGAGGAAATACACCACTCGTAACATATACCACTTGTCCTGATTTAGTGCGATCTCAAACCTTAGACGTGTTGATCCTTTGATTGCTTTTGATTGAATTAGTAGGATAGAGAAGGTTGAATAGTGTCTTTTTTGTTTTGTTATCAAATTCATGCATATTACCCTAACCCAAAAACAAGAGAAATACATGTTGCTCACCATTAATTACTTATGGAAATTCACACCAAAGACAACATTTTTATAACAATTAAGGACTTTTGACTGAAATGTTTGTAAAATGTTGTACAGAGGACTTACCAATGCTGAGTCTTTCTCCATTTACCTGATGCCCGGGAAGTTCACATACCCAATACTTTATCCCTATCGCAACCCATGTATGATGTCATACTCGCAGCACAGTTGCCCCATATAAATTGCCCATGAGCGCGGAGCTTGTCTTTGTCAATGTAACAACTTTGCTCCATCAGGGGGAGACGCCGGTTCGACGCCCCTGTAAGCGCTTGTTTCTCTCATTCCTTTGTTTCAGGCAAGCCACTGTGACGTCAGACTCCTTTACGCATACAGCTTTGCGATGCTTAGACAGCAATAACATAATTCATGTTTACATTTCTTTAATTTTCGACGCATTGTCGTTATTCGTGACGCATCAATGACCAATTGATTATATGGCAATGCAATGAAAAAAGCAAGTGGAAAACAGTGTTAATGACAGATTTGAGAAGCAAATGTCTTCAATGTTGGCCGCATGGCATTCCTGTGAAGGTGACAATGGTAATTTTTCAAGACGACAAGGATATTTAAACACATGATAATTTGTTTGGTGTGCTGGTTTTTCTGCCGTTTTGACAACAGTCTCATGACTAAAGAACACACGGCTGTCTGCTGATTGACGCTTGACTGGAGATTTTCGCTTTGTGTCCAAAGGACTCCCTAACGCACACTTTTTCAAAGTAGGTGAATTCATCAGATCTGTTTGAAACATTGCATTTTATCCATGCACGACGACTGCTTAGATACTCGCAGCACAGTTGCCCCATATAAATTGCCCATGAGCGCGGAGCTTGTCTTTGTCAATGTAACAACTTTGCTCCATCACAGGGAGACGCCGGTTCGACGCCCCTGTTTCTCCAATTCCTTTGTTTCAGGCAAGCCACTGTGACGTCAGACGCCTTTACGCATACAACTTTGCGATGCTTAGACAGTAATAACATAATTCATGTTTACATTTCTTTAATTTTCGACGCATTGTCGTTATTCGTGACGCATCAATGACCAATTGATTATATGGCAATGCAATGAAAAAAGCGTGTGGAAAACAGTGTTAATGACAGATTTGAGAAGCACATTTCTTCAATGTTGGCCGCATGGCATTCCTGTGCAGGTGACAATGGTAATTTTTCAAAACGACAAGGATATTTAAACACATGATTATTTGTTTGCTGTGGTCTATGGCCTCTGCTACTGACCTCATCGAAATGACACTTAGATATCTTAGGGTGTACATATCAAGTCTTCCCAAATGGTCTAGCGGATAGGAATCTGCCTTGTAACGCAGGGCGGCCCGGGTTCGATTCCCGTCATGACAAATGATCCTTGTAGAAAAATAAAATGAGTCCCAACGTGTGCAACAGAACAGTTTGAAATCTCGTTACATTTGCATCGTCATGAACATGACTTATATCAGGCTAGCTCATTTTTTCTTTGTTCATTTTAAGTGTAGAAACAATATTTCGTTTGTGACCATTTTTTTCTGCCGTTTTGACAACAGGCTCATGACTAAAGAACACACGGCTGTCTGCTGATTGACGCTTGACTGTAGATTTTCGCTTTGTGTCAAAAGGACTCCCTTAACACACACTTTTTCAAAGTAGGTGAATTCATCAGATCTGTTTGAAACATTGCATTTTATCCATGCACGACGACTGCTTAGATACTCGCAGCACAGTTGCCCCATATAAATTGCCCATGAGCGCGGAGCTTGTCTTTGTCACTGAAGCAACTTTGCTCCATCAGCGGGAGAAGTAGCTTCGACGCCCCTGTAAGCACATGTTTCTCTAATTCCTTTGTTTCAGGCAAGCCACTGTGACGTCAGACGCCTTTACGCATACAGCTTTGCGATGCTTAGACAGTAATAACATAATTCATGTTTACATTTCTTTAATTTTCGACGCATTGTCGTTATTCGTGACGCATCAATGACCAATTGATTATATGGCAATGCAATGAAAAAAGCGTGTGGAAAACAGTGTTAATGACAGATTTGAGAAGCACATTTCTTCAATGTTGGCCGCATGGCATTCCTGTGCAGGTGACAATGGTAATTTTTCAAAACGACAAGGATATTTAAACACATGATTATTTGTTTGCTGTGCTCAATGGCCTCTGCTACAGACCTCATCGAAATGACAATTAGATATCTTAGGGTGTACATATCAAGTCTTCCCAAATGGTCTAGCGGATAGGCATCTGCCTTGTAACGCAGGGCGGCCCGGGTTCGATTCCCGTCATGGCAAATGATTCTTGTAGAAAAAAAAAATGAGTCCCAACGTGTGCAACAGAACAGTTCGAAATCTCGTTACATTTGCATCGTCATGAACATGACTTATATCAGGCTAGCTCATTTTTTCTTTGTTCATTTTAAGTGTAGAAACAATATTTCGTTTGTGACCATTTTTTTCTGCCGTTTTGACAACAGGCTCATGACTAAAGAACACACGGCTGTCTGCTGATTGACGCTTGACTGTAGATTTTCGCTTTGTGTCAAAAGGACTCCCTTAACGCACACTTTTTCAAAGTAGGTGAATTCATCAGATCTGTTTGAAACATTGCATTTTATCCATGCACGACGACTGCTTAGATACTCGCAGCACAGTTGCCCCATATAAATTGCCCATGAGCGCGGAGCTTGTCTTTGTCACTGTAGCAACTTTGCTCCATCAGGGGGACAAGCCGGTTCGACGCCCCTGTAAGCACATGTTTCTCTAATTCCTTTGTTTCAGGCAAGCCACAGTGACGTCAGACGCCTTTGCGCATACAGCTTTGCGATGCTTAGACAGTAATAACATAATTCATGTTTACATTTCTTTAATTTTCGACGCATTGTCGTTATTCGTGACGCATCAATGACCAATTGATTATATGGCAATGCAATGAAAAAAGCGTGTGGAAAACAGTGTTAATGACAGATTTGAGAAGCACATTTCTTCAATGTTGGCCGCATGGCATTCCTGTGCAGGTGACAATGGTAATTTTTCAAAACGACAAGGATATTTAAACACATGATTATTTGTTTGGTGTGCTGTATGGCCTCTGCTACAGACCTCATCGAAATGACACTTAGATATCTTAGGGTCTACATATGAAATCTTCCCAAATGGTCTAGCGGATAGGAATCTGCCTTGTAACGCAGGGCGGCCCGGGTTCGATTCCCGTCATGACAAATGATTCTTGTAGAAAAATAAAATGAGTCCCAACGTGTGCAACAGAACAGTTTGAAATCTCGTTACATTTGCATCGTCATGAACATGACTTATATCAGGCTAGCTCATTTTGTCTTTGTTCATTTTAAGTGTAGAAACAATATTTCGTTTGTGACCATTTTTTTCTGCCGTTTTGACAACAGGCTCATGACTAAAGAACACACGGCTGTCTGCTGATTGACGCTTGACTGTAGATTTTCGCTTTGTGTCAAAAGGACTCCCTTAACGCACACTTTTTCAAAGTAGGTGAATTCATCAGATCTGTTTGAAACATTGCATTTTATCGATGCACGACGACTGCTTACATACTCGCAGCACAGTTGCCCCATATAAATTGCCCATGAGCGCGGAGCTTGTCTTTGTCACTGTAGCAACTTTGCTCCATCAGGGGGACAAGCCGGTTCGACGCCCCTGTAAGCACATGTTTCTCTAATTCCTTTGTTTCAGGCAAGCCACAGTGACGTCAGACGCCTTTGCGCATACAGCTTTGCGATGCTTCGACAGTAATAACATAATTCATGTTTACATTTCTTTAATTTATGACGCATTGTCGTTATTCGTGACGCATCAATGACCAATTGATTATATGGCAATGCAATGAAAAAAGCGTGTGGAAAACTGTGTTAATGACAGATTTGAGAAGCACATTTCTTCAATGCTGGCCGCATGGCATTCCTGTGCAGGTGACAATGGTAATTTTTCAAAACGACAAGGATATTTAAACACATGATTATTTGTTTGGTGTGCTCTATGGCCTCTGCTACAGACCTCATCGAAATGACACTTAGATATCTTAGGGTGCACCTATGAAATCTTCCCAAATGGTCTAGCGGATAGGAATCTGCCTTGTAACGCAGAGCGGCCCGGGTTCGATTCCCGTCATGGCAAATGATTCTTGTAGAAAAATAAAATGAGTCCCAACGTGTGCAACAGAACAGTTTGAAATCTCGTTACATTTGCATCGTCATGAACATGACTTATATCAGGCTAGCTAATTTTTTCTTTGTTCATTTTAAGTGTAGAAACAATATTTCGTTTGTGACCATTGTTTTCTGCCGTTTTGACAACAGGCTCATGACTAAAGAACACACGGCTGTCTTCTGATTGACGCTTGACTGTAGATTTTCGCTTTGTGTCAAAAGGACTCCCTTAACGCACACTTTTTCAAAGTAGGTGAATTCATCAGATCTGTTTGAAACATTGCATTTTATCCATGCACGACGACTGCTTAGATACTCGCAGCACAGTTGCCCCATATAAGTTGCCCATGAGCGCGGAGCTTGTCTTTGTCACTGTCGCAACTTTGCTCCATCAGGGGGACAAGCCGGTTCGACGCCCCTGTAAGCACATGTTTCTCTAATTCCTTTGTTTCAGGCAAGCCACAGTGACGTCAGACGCCTTTGCGCATACAGCTTTGCGATGCTTAGACAGTAATAACATAATTCATGTTTACATTTCTTTAATTTACGACGCATTGTCGTTAATCGTGACGCATCAATGAACAATTGATTATATGGCAATGCAATGAAAAAAGCGTGTGGAAAACAGTGTTAATGACAGATTTGAGAAGCACATTTCTTCAATGTTGGCCGCATGGCATTCCTGTGCAGGTGACAATGGTAATTTTTCAAAAAAACAAGGATATTTAAACAAGTGATTATTTGTTTGGTGTGCTCTATGGCCTCTGCTACAGACCTCATCGAAATGACACTTAGATATCTTAGGGTGCACATATGAAATCTTCCCAAATGGTCTAGCGGATAGGAATCTGCCTTGTAACGCAGGGCGGCCCGGTTCGATTCCCGTCATGGCAAATGATTCTTGTAGAAAAATAAAATGAGTCTCAACGTGTGCAACAGAACAGTTCGAAATCTCGTTACATTTGCATCGTCATGAACATGACTAATATCAGGATAGCTCATTTTTTCTTTGTTCATTTTAAGTGTAGAAACAATATTTCGTTTGTGACCATTTTTTTCTGCCGTTTTGACAACAGGCTCATGACTAAAGAACACACGGCTGTCTGCTGATTGTCGCTTGACTGTAGATTTTCGCTTTGTGTCAAAAGGACTCCCTTAACGCACACTTTTTCAAAGTAGGTGAATTCATCAGATCTGTTTGAAACATTGCATTTTATCCATGCACGACGACTGCTTAGATACTCGCAGCACAGTTGCCCCATATAAGTTGCCCATGAGCGCGGAGCTTGTCTTTGTCACTGTCGCAACTTTGCTCCATCAGGGGGACAAGCCGGTTCGACGCCCCTGTAAGCACATGTTTCTCTAATTCCTTTGTTTCAGGCAAGCCACAGTGACGTCAGACGCCTTTGCGCATACAGCTTTGCGATGCTTAGACAGTAATAACATAATTCATGTTTACATTTCTTTAATTTACGACGCATTGTCGTTAATCGTGACGCATCAATGAACAATTGATTATATGGCAATGCAATGAAAAAAGCGTGTGGAAAACAGTGTTAATGACAGATTTGAGAAGCACATTTCTTCAATGTTGGCCGCATGGCATTCCTGTGCAGGTGACAATGGTAATTTTTCAAAAAAACAAGGATATTTAAACAAGTGATTATTTGTTTGGTGTGCTCTATGGCCTCTGCTACAGACCTCATCGAAATGACACTTAGATATCTTAGGGTGCACATATGAAATCTTCCCAAATGGTCTAGCGGATAGGAATCTGCCTTGTAACGCAGGGCGGCCCGGTTCGATTCCCGTCATGGCAAATGATTCTTGTAGAAAAATAAAATGAGTCTCAACGTGTGCAACAGAACAGTTCGAAATCTCGTTACATTTGCATCGTCATGAACATGACTAATATCAGGATAGCTCATTTTTTCTTTGTTCATTTTAAGTGTAGAAACAATATTTCGTTTGTGACCATTTTTTTCTGCCGTTTTGACAACAGGCTCATGACTAAAGAACACACGGCTGTCTGCTGATTGTCGCTTGACTGTAGATTTTCGCTTTGTGTCAAAAGGACTCCCTTAACGCACACTTTTTCAAAGTAGGTGAATTCATCAGATCTGTTTGAAACATTGCATTTTATCCATGCACGACGACTGCTTAGATACTCGCAGCACAGTTGCCCCATATAAATTGCCCATGAGCGCGGAGCTTGTCTTTGTCACTGTAGCAACTTTGCTCCATCAGGGGGACAACCCGGTTCGACGCCCCTTGTAAGCACATGTTTCTCTAATTCCTTTGTTTCAGGCAAGCCACTGTGACGTCAGACGCCTTTACGCATACAGCTTTGCGATGCTTAGACAGTAATAACATAATTCATGTTTACATTTCTTTAATTTTCGACGCATTGTCGTTATTCGTGACGCATCAATGACCAATTGATTATATGGCAATGCAATGAAAAAAGCGTGTGGAAAACAGTGTTAATGACAGATTTGAGAAGCACATTTCTTCAATGCTGGCCGCATGGCATTCCTGTGCAGGTGACAATGGTAATTTTTCAAAACGACAAGGATATTTAAACACATGATTATTTGATTGGTGTGCTCTATGGCCTCTGCTACAGACCTCATCGAAATGACACTTAGATATCTTAGGGTGCACCTATGAAATCTTCCCAAATGGTCTAGCGGATAGGAATCTGCCTTGTAACGCAGGGCGGCCCGGGTTCGATTCCCGTCATGGCAAATGATTCTTGTAGAAAAATAAAATGAGTCCCAACGTGTGCAACAGAACAGTTCGAAATCTCGTTACATTTGCATCGTCATGAACATGACTTATATCAGGCTAGCTCATTTTTTCTTTGTTCATTTTAAGTGTAGAAACAATATTTCGTTTGTGACCATTTTTTTCTGCCGTTTTGACAACAGGCTCATGACTAAAGAACACACGGCTGTCTGCTGATTGACGCTTGACTGTAGATTTTCGCTTTGTGTCAAAAGGACTCCCTTAACACACACTTTTTCAAAGTAGGTGAATTCATCAGATCTGTTTGAAACATTGCATTTTATACATGCACGACGACTGCTTAGATACTCGCAGCACAGTTGCCCCATATAAATTGCCCATGAGCGCGGAGCTTGTCTTTGTCACTGTAGCAACTTTGCTCCATCAGGGGGACAAGCCGGTTCGACGCCCCTGTAAGCACATGTTTCTCTAATTCCTTTGTTTTAGGCAAGCCACTGTGACGTCAGACGCCTTTACGCATACAGCTTTGCGATGCTTAGACAGTAATAACATAATTCATGTTTACATTTCTTTAATTTTCGACGCATTGTCGTTATTCGTGACGCATCAATGACCAATTGATTATATGGCAATGCAATGAAAAAAGCGTGTGGAAAACAGTGTTAATGACAGATTTGAGAGGCACATTACTTCAATGTTGGCCGCATGGCATTCCTGTGCAGGTGACAATGGTAATTTTTCAAAACGACAAGGATATTTAAACACATGATTATTTGTTTGGTGTGCTCTATGGCCTCTGCTACAGACCTCATCGAAATGACACTTAGATATCTTAGGGTCTACCTATGAAATCTTCCCAAATGGTCTAGCGGATAGGAATCTGCCTTGTAATGCAGGGCGGCCCGGGTTCGATTCCCGTCATGACAAATGATCCTTGTAGAAAAATAAAATGAGTCCCAACGTGTGCAACAGAACAGTTTGAAATCTCGTTACATTTCCATCGTCATGAACATGACTTATATCAGGCTAGCTCATTTTTTCTTTGTTCATTTTAAGTGTAGAAACAATATTTCGTTTGTGACCATTTTTTTCTGCCGTTTTGACAACAGGCTCATGACTAAAGAACACACGGCTGTCTGCTGATTGACGCTTGACTGTAGATTTTCGCTTTGTGTCAAAAGGACTCCCTTAACACACACTTTTTCAAAGTAGGTGAATTCATCAGATCTGTTTGAAACATTGCATTTTATCCATGCACGACGACTGCTTAGATACTCGCAGCACAGTTGCCCCATATAAATTGCCCATGAGCGCGGAGCTTGTCTTTGTCACTGTAGCAACTTTGCTCCATCAGGGGGACAAGCCGGTTCGACGCCCCTGTAAGCACATGTTTCTCTAATTCCTTTGTTTTAGGCAAGCCACTGTGACGTCAGACGCCTTTACGCATACAGCTTTGCGATGCTTAGACAGTAATAACATAATTCATGTTTACATTTCTTTAATTTTCGACGCATTGTCGTTATTCGTGACGCATCAATGACCAATTGATTATATGGCAATGCAATGAAAAAAGCGTGTGGAAAACAGTGTTAATGACAGATTTGAGAGGCACATTACTTCAATGTTGGCTGCATGGCATTCCTGTGCAGGTGACAATGGTAATTTTTCAAAACGACAAGGATATTTAAACACATGATTATTTGTTTGGTGTGCTCTATGGCCTCTGCGACAGACCTCATCGAAATGACACTTAGATATCTTAGGGTGCACATATGAAATCTTCCCAAATGGTCTAGCGTATAGGAATCTGCCTTGTAACGCAGGGCGGCCCGGGTTCGATTCCCGTCATGGCAAATGATTCTTGTAGAAAAATAAAATGAGTCCCAACGCGTGCAACAGAACAGTTCGGAATCTCGTTACATTTGCATAGTCATGAACATGACTTATATCAGGCTAGCTCATTTTTTCTTTGTTCATTTTAAGTGTAGAAACAATATTTCGTTTGTGACCATTTTTTTCTGCCGTTTTGACAACAGGCTCATGACTAAAGAACACACGGCTGTCTGCTGATTGACGCTTGACTGTAGATTTTCGCTTTGTGTCAAAAGGACTCCCTTAACACACACTTTTTCAAAGTAGGTGAATTCATCAGATCTGTTTGAAACATTGCATTTTATCCATGCACGACGACTGCTTAGATACTCGCAGCACAGTTGCCCCATATAAATTGCCCATGAGGGCGGAGCTTGTCTTTGTCACTGTAGCAACTTTGCTCCATCAGGGAGACAAGCCGGTTCGACGCCCCTGTAAGCACATGTTTCTCTAATTCCTTTGTTTCAGGCAAGCCACTGTGACGTCAGACGCCTTTACGCATACAGCTTTGCGATGCTTAGACAGTAATAACATAATTCATGTTTACATTTCTTTAATTTTCGACGCATTGTCGTTATTCGTGACGCATCAATGACCAATTGATTATATGGCAATGCAATGAAAAAAGCGTGTGGAAAACAGTGTTAATGACAGATTTGAGAAGCACATTTCTTCAATGTTGGCCGCATGGCATTCCTATGCAGGTGACAATGGTAATTTTTCAAAACGACAAGGATATTTAAACACATGATTATTTGTTTGGTGTGCTCTATGGCCTCTGCGACAGACCTCATCGAAATGACACTTAGATATCTTAGGGTGCACATATGAAATCTTCCCAAATGGTCTAGCGTATAGGAATCTGCCTTGTAACGCAGGGCGGCCCGGGTTCGATTCCCGTCATGGCAAATGATTCTTGTAGAAAAATAAAATGAGTCCCAACGCGTGCAACAGAACAGTTCGGAATCTCGTTACATTTGCATAGTCATGAACATGACTTATATCAGGCTAGCTCATTTTTTCTTTGTTCATTTTAAGTGTAGAAACAATATTTCGTTTGTGACCATTTTTTTCTGCCGTTTTGACAACAGGCTCATGACTAAAAAACACACGGCTGTCTGCTGATTGACGCTTGACTGTAGATTTTCGCTTTGTGTCAAAAGGACTCCCTTAACACACACTTTTTCAAAGTAGGTGAATTCATCAGATCTGTTTGAAACATTGCATTTTATCCATGCACGACGACTGCTTAGATACTCGCAGCACAGTTGCCCCATATAAGTTGCCCATGAGCGCGGAGCTTGTCTTTGTCACTGTCGCAACTTTGCTCCATCAGGGGGACAAGCCGGTTCGACGCCCCTGTAAGCACATGTTTCTCTAATTCCTTTGTTTCAGGCAAGCCACAGTGACGTCAGACGCCTTTGCGCATACAGCTTTGCGATGCTTAGACAGTAATAACATAATTCATGTTTACATTTCTTTAATTTACGACGCATTGTCGTTATTCGTGACGCATCAATGAACAATTGATTATATGGCAATGCAATGAAAAAAGCGTGTGGAAAACAGTGTTAATGACAGATTTGAGAAGCACATTTCTTCAATGTTGGCCGCATGGCATTCCTGTGCAGGTGACAATGGTAATTTTTCAAAAAAACAAGGATATTTAAACAAGTGATTATTTGTTTGGTGTGCTCTATGGCCTCTGCTACAGACCTCATCGAAATGACACTTAGATATCTTAGGGTGCACATATCAAGTCTTCCCAAATGGTCTAGCGGAGAGGAATCTGCCTTGTAACGCAGGGCGGCCCGGGTTCGATTCCCGTCATGGCAAATGGTTTTTGTAGAAAAATAAAATGAGTCCCAACGTGTGCAACAGAACAGTTCGAAATCTCGTTACATTTGCATCGTCATGAACATGACTTATATCAGGCTAGCTCATTTTGTCTTTGTTCATTTTAAGTGTAGAAACAATATTTCGTTTGTGACCATTTTTTTCTGCCGTTTTGACAACAGGCTCATGACTAAAGAACACACGGCAGTCTGCTGATTGACGCTTGACTGTAGATTTTCGCTTGAGTCGAAAGAACTCCCTAACGCACACTTTTTCAAAGTAGGTGAATTCATCAGATCTGTTTGAAACATTGCATTTTATCCATGCACGACGACTGCTTAGATACTCGCAGCACAGTTGCCCCATATAAATTGCCCATGAGCACGGAGCTTGTCTTTGTCACTGTAGCAACTTTGCTCCATCAGCGGGAGAAGCCGGTTCGACGCCCCTGTGAGCACATGTTTCTCTAATTCCTTTGTTTCAGGCAAGCCACTGTGACGTCAGAGGCCTTTACGCATACAGCTTTGCGATGCTTAGACAGTAATAACATAATTCATGTTTACATTTCTTTAATTTTCGACGCATTGTCGTTATTCGTGACACATCAATGACCAATTGATTATATGGCAATGCAATGAAAAAAGCGTGTGGAAAACAGTGTTAATGACAGATTTGAGAAGCACATTTCTTCAATGTTGGCCGCATGGCATTCCTGTGCAGGTGACAATGGTAATTTTTCAAAACGACAAGGATATTTAAACACATGATTATTTGTTTGCTGTGCTCTATGGCCTCTGCTACAGACCTCATCGAAATGACACTTAGATATCTTAGGGTGTACATATCAAGTCTTCCCAAATGGTCTAGCAGAGAGGATTCTGCCTTGTAACGCAGGGCGGCCCGGGTTCGATTCCCGTCATGGCAAATGATTTTTGTAGAAAAATAAAATGAGTCCCAACGTGTGCAACAGAACAGTTCGAAATCTCGTTGCATTTGCATCGTCATGAACATGACTTATATCAGGCTTGCTCATTTTTTCTTTGTTCATTTTAAGTGTAGAAACAATATTTCGATTGTGAACATTTTTTTCTGCCGTTTTGACAACAGGCTCATGACTAAAGAACACACGGCTGTCTGCTGGTTGACGCTTGACTGTAGATTTTCGCTTTGTGTCAAAAGAACTCCCTAACGCACACTTTTTCAAAGTAGGTGAATTCATCAGATCTGTTTGAAACATTGCATTTTATCCATGCACGACGACTGCTTAGATACTCGCAGCACAGTTGCCCCATATAAATTGCCCATGAGCGCGGAGCTTGTCTTTGTCACTGTAGCAACTTTGCTCCATCAGCGGGAGAAGCCGGTTCGATGCCCCTGTAAGCACATGTTTCTCGAATTCCTTTGTTTCAGGCAGCCACTGTGACGTCAGACGCCTTTACGCATACAGCTTTGCGATGCTTAGACAGTAATAACATAATTCATGTTTACATTTCTTTAATTTTCGACGCATTGTCGTTATTCGTGACGCATCAATGACCGATTAATTATATGGCAATGCAATGAAAAAAGCGTGTGGAAAACAGTGTTAATGACAGATTTGAGAAGCACATTTCTTCAATGTTGGCCGCATGGCATTCCTGTGCAGGTGACAATGGTAATTTTTCAAAACGACAAGGATATTTAAACACATGATTATTTGTTTGCTGTGCTCTATGGCCTCTGCTACAGACCTCATCGAAATGACACTTAGATATCTTAGGGTGTACATATCAAGTCTTCCCAAATGGTTTAGCGGATAGGCATCTACCTTGTAACGCAGGGCGGCCCGGGTTCGATTCCCGTCATGGCAAATGTTTTTTGTAGAAAAATAAAATGAGTCCCAACGTGTGCAACAGAACAGTTCGAAATCTCGTTACATTTGCATCGTCATGAACATGACTTATATCAGGCTAGCCAATTTTTTCTTTGTTCATTTTAAGTGTAGAAACAATATTTCGTTTGTGAACATTTTTTTCTGCCGTTTTGACAACAGGCTCATTACTAAAGAACACACGGCTGTCTGCTGATTGACGCTTGACTGTAGATTTTCGCTTTGTGTCAAAAGAACTCCCTAACGCACACTTTTTCAAAGTAGGTGAATTCATCAGATCTGTTTGAAACATTGCATTTTATCCATGCACGACGACTACTTAGATACTCGCAGCACAGTTGCCTCATATAAATTGCCCATGAGCGCGGAGCTTGTCTTTGTCACTGTAGCAACTTTGCTCCATCAGCGGGAGAAGGCGGTTCGACGCCCCTGTAAGCACATGTTTCTCTAATTCCTTTGTTTCAGGCAAGCCACTGTGACGTCAGACGCCTTTACGCATACAGCTTTGCGATGCTTAGACAGTAATAACATAATTCATGTTTACATTTCTTTAATTTTCGACGCATTGTCGTTATTCGTGACGCATCAATGACCAATTGATTATATGGCAATGCAATGAAAAAAGCGTGTGGAAAACAGTGTTAATGACAGATTTGAGAAGCACATTTCTTCAATGTTGGCCGCATGGCATTCCTGTGCAGGTGACAATGGTAATTTTTCAAAACGACAAGGATATTTAAACACATGATTATTTGTTTGCTGTGCTCTATGGCCTCTGCTACAGACCTCATCGAAATGACACTTAGATATCTTAGGGTGTACATATCAAGTCTTCCCAAATGGTTTAGCGGATAGGCATCTACCTTGTAACGCAGGGCGGCCCGGGTTCGATTCCCGTCATGGCAAATGTTTTTTGTAGAAAAATAAAATGAGTCCCAACGTGTGCAACAGAACAGTTCGAAATCTCGTTACATTTGCATCGTCATGAACATGACTTATATCAGGCTAGCCAATTTTTTCTTTGTTCATTTTAAGTGTAGAAACAATATTTCGTTTGTGAACATTTTTTTCTGCCGTTTTGACAACAGGCTCATTACTAAAGAACACACGGCTGTCTGCTGATTGACGCTTGACTGTAGATTTTCGCTTTGTGTCAAAAGAACTCCCTAACGCACACTTTTTCAAAGTAGGTGAATTCATCAGATCTGTTTGAAACATTGCATTTTATCCATGCACGACGACTACTTAGATACTCGCAGCACAGTTGCCTCATATAAATTGCCCATGAGCGCGGAGCTTGTCTTTGTCACTGTAGCAACTTTGCTCCATCAGCGGGAGAAGGCGGTTCGACGCCCCTGTAAGCACATGTTTCTCTAATTCCTTTGTTTCAGGCAAGCCACTGTGACGTCAGACGCCTTTACGCATACAGCTTTGCGATGCTTAGACAGTAATAACATAATTCATGTTTACATTTCTTTAATTTTCGACGCATTGTCGTTATTCGTGACGCATCAATGACCAATTGATTTTATGGCAATGCAATGAAAAAAGCGTGTGGAAAACAGTGTTAATGACAGATTTGAGAAGCACATTTCATCAATGTTGGCCGCATGGCATTCCTGTGCAGGTGACAATGGTAATTTTTCAAAACGACAAGGATATTTAAACACATGATTATTTGTTTGCTGTGCTCTATGGCCTCTGCTACAGACCTCATCGAAATGACACTTAGATATCTTAGGGTGTACATATCAAGTTTTCCCAAATGGTCTAGCGGATAGGCATCTACCTTGTAACGCAGGGCGGCCCGGGTTCGATTCCCGTCATGGCAAATATTTTTTGTAGAAAAATAAAATGAGTCCCAACGTGTGCAACAGAACAGTTCGAAATCTCGTTACATTTGCATCGTCATGAACATGACTTATATCAGGCTAGCTAATTTTTTCTTTGTTCATTTTAAGTGTAGAAACAATATTTCGTTTGTGAACATTTTTTTCTGCCGTTTTGACAACAGGCTCATGACTAAAGAACACACGGCTGTCTGCTGATTGACGCTTGACTGTAGATTTTCGCTTTGTGTCAAAAGAACTTCCTAACGCACACTTTTTCAAAGTAGGTGAATTCATCAGATCTGTTTGAAACATTGCATTTTATCCATGCACGACGACTGCTTAGATACTCGCAGCACAGTTGCCCCATATAAATTGCCCATGAGCGCGGAGCTTGTCTTTGTCACTGTAGCAACTTTGCTCCATCAGCGGGAGAAGGCGGTTCGACGCCCCTGTAAGCACATGTTTCTCTAATTCCTTTGTTTCAGGCAAGCCACTGTGACGTCAGACGCCTTTACGCATACAGCTTTGCGATGCTTAGACAGTAATAACATAATTCATGTTTACATTTCTTTAATTTTCGACGCATTGTCGTTATTCGTGACGCATCAATGACCAATTGATTATATGGCAATGCAATGAAAAAAGCGTGTGGAAAACAGTGTTAATGACAGATTTGAGAAGCACATTTCTTCAATGTTGGCCGCATGGCATTCCTGTGCAGGTGACAATGGTAATTTTTCAAAACGACAAGGATATTTAAACACATGATTATTTGTTTGCTGTGCTCTATGGCCTCTGCTACAGACCTCATCGAAATGACACTTAGATATCTTAGGGTGTACATATCAAGTTTTCCCAAATGGTCTAGCGGATAGGCATCTACCTTGTAATGCAGGGCGGCCCGGGTTCGATTCCCGTCATGGCAAATGTTTTTTGTAGAAAAATAAAATGAGTCCCAACGTGTGCAACAGAACAGTTCGAAATCTCGTTACATTTGCATCGTCATGAACATGACTTATATCAGGCTAGCTAATTTTTTCTTTGTTCATTTTAAGTGTAGAAACAATATTTTGTTTGTGAACATTTTTTTCTGCCGTTTTGACAACAGGCTCATGACGAAAGAACACACGGCTGTCTGCTGATTGACGCTTGACTGTAGATTTTCGCTTTGTGTCAAAAGAACTTCCTAACGCACACTTTTTCAAAGTAGGTGAATTCATCAGATCTGTTTGAAACATTGCATTTTATCCATGCACGACGACTGCTTAGATACTCGCAGCACAGTTGCCCCATATAAATTGCCCATGAGCGCGGAGCTTGTCTTTGTCACTGTAGCAACTTTGCTCCATCAGCGGGAGAAGGCGGTTCGACGCCCCTGTAAGCACATGTTTCTCTAATTCCTTTGTTTCAGGCAAGCCACTGTGACGTCAGACGCCTTTACGCATACAGCTTTGCGATGCTTAGACAGTAATAACATAATTCATGTTTACATTTCTTTAATTTTCGACGCATTGTCGTTATTCGTGACGCATCAATGACCAATTGATTATATGGCAATGCAATGAAAAAAGCGTGTGGAAAACAGTGTTAATGACAGATTTGAGAAGCACATTTCTTCAATGTTGGCCGCATGGCATTCCTGTGCAGGTGACAATGGTAATTTTTCAAAACGACAAGGATATTTAAACACATGATTATTTGTTTGCTGTGCTCTATGGCCTCTGCTACAGACCTCATCGAAATGACACTTAGATATCTTAGGGTGTACATATCAAGTTTTCCCAAATGGTCTAGCGGATAGGCATCTACCTTGTAATGCAGGGCGGCCCGGGTTCGATTCCCGTCATGGCAAATGTTTTTTGTAGAAAAATAAAATGAGTCCCAACGTGTGCAACAGAACAGTTCGAAATCTCGTTACATTTGCATCGTCATGAACATGACTTATATCAGGCTAGCTAATTTTTTCTTTGTTCATTTTAAGTGTAGAAACAATATTTTGTTTGTGAACATTTTTTTCTGCCGTTTTGACAACAGGCTCATGACGAAAGAACACACGGCTGTCTGCTGATTGACGCTTGACTGTAGATTTTCGCTTTGTGTCAAAAGAACTTCCTAACGCACACTTTTTCAAAGTAGGTGAATTCATCAGATCTGTTTGAAACATTGCATTTTATCCATGCACGACGACTGCTTAGATACTCGCAGCACAGTTGCCCCATATAAATTGCCCATGAGCGCGGAGCTTGTCTTTGTCACTGTAGCAACTTTGCTCCATCAGCGGGAGAAGGCGGTTCGACGCCCCTGTAAGCACATGTTTCTCTAATTCCTTTGTTTCAGGCAAGCCACTGTGACGTCAGACGCCTTTACGCATACAGCTTTGCGATGCTTAGACAGTAATAACATAATTCATGTTTACATTTCTTTAATTTTCGACGCATTGTCGTTATTCGTGACGCATCAATGACCAATTGATTATATGGCAATGCAATGAAAAAAGCGTGTGGAAAACAGTGTTAATGACAGATTTGAGAAGCACATTTCTTCAATGTTGGCCGCATGGCATTCCTGTGCAGGTGACAATGGTAATTTTTCAAAACGACAAGGATATTTAAACACATGATTATTTGTTTGCTGTGCTCTATGGCCTCTGCTACAGACCTCATCGAAATGACACTTAGATATCTTAGGGTGTACATATCAAGTTTTCCCAAATGGTCTAGCGGATAGGCATCTACCTTGTAATGCAGGGCGGCCCGGGTTCGATTCCCGTCATGGCAAATGTTTTTTGTAGAAAAATAAAATGAGTCCCAACGTGTGCAACAGAACAGTTCGAAATCTCGTTACATTTGCATCGTCATGAACATGACTTATATCAGGCTAGCTAATTTTTTCTTTGTTCATTTTAAGTGTAGAAACAATATTTCGTTTGTGAACATTTTTTTCTGCCGTTTTGACAACAGGCTCATGACGAAAGAACACACGGCTGTCTGCTGATTGACGCTTGACTGTAGATTTTCGCTTTGTGTCAAAAGAACTTCCTAACGCACACTTTTTCAAAGTAGGTGAATTCATCAGATCTGTTTGAAACATTGCATTTTATCCATGCACGACGACTGCTTAGATACTCGCAGCACAGTTGCCCCATATAAATTGCCCATGAGCGCGGAGCTTGTCTTTGTCACTGTAGCAACTTTGCTCCATCAGCGGGAGAAGGCGGTTCGACGCCCCTGTAAGCACATGTTTCTCTAATTCCTTTGTTTCAGGCAAGCCACTGTGACGTCAGACGCCTTTACGAATACAGCTTTGCGATGCTTAGACAGTAATAACATAATTCATGTTTACATTTCTTTAATTTTCGACGCATTGTCGTTATTCGTGACGCATCAATGACCAATTGATTATATGGCAATGCAATGAAAAAAGCGTGTGGAAAACAGTGTTAATGACAGATTTGAGAAGCACATTTCTTCAATGTTGGCCGCATGGCATTCCTGTGCAGGTGACAATGGTAATTTTTCAAAACGACAAGGATATTTAAACACATGATTATTTGTTTGCTGTGCTCTATGGCCTCTGCTACAGACCTCATCGAAATGACACTTAGATATCTTAGGGTGTACATATCAAGTTTTCCCAAATGGTCTAGCGGATAGGCATCTACCTTGTAATGCAGGGCGGCCCGGGTTCGATTCCCGTCATGGCAAATGTTTTTTGTAGAAAAATAAAATGAGTCCCAACGTGTGCAACAGAACAGTTCGAAATCTCGTTACATTTGCATCGTCATGAACATGACTTATATCAGGCTAGCTAATTTTTTCTTTGTTCATTTTAAGTGTAGAAACAATATTTTGTTTGTGAACATTTTTTTCTGCCGTTTTGACAACAGGCTCATGACGAAAGAACACACGGCTGTCTGCTGATTGACGCTTGACTGTAGATTTTCGCTTTGTGTCAAAAGAACTTCCTAACGCACACTTTTTCAAAGTAGGTGAATTCATCAGATCTGTTTGAAACATTGCATTTTATCCATGCACGACGACTGCTTAGATACTCGCAGCACAGTTGCCCCATATAAATTGCCCATGAGCGCGGAGCTTGTCTTTGTCACTGTAGCAACTTTGCTCCATCAGCGGGAGAAGGCGGTTCGACGCCCCTGTAAGCACATGTTTCTCTAATTCCTTTGTTTCAGGCAAGCCACTGTGACGTCAGACGCCTTTACGCATACAGCTTTGCGATGCTTAGACAGTAATAACATAATTCATGTTTACATTTCTTTAATTTTCGACGCATTGTCGTTATTCGTGACGCATCAATGACCAATTGATTATATGGCAATGCAATGAAAAAAGCGTGTGGAAAACAGTGTTAATGACAGATTTGAGAAGCACATTTCTTCAATGTTGGCCGCATGGCATTCCTGTGCAGGTGACAATGGTAATTTTTCAAAACGACAAGGATATTTAAACACATGATTATTTGTTTGCTGTGCTCTATGGCCTCTGCTACAGACCTCATCGAAATGACACTTAGATATCTTAGGGTGTACATATCAAGTTTTCCCAAATGGTCTAGCGGATAGGCATCTACCTTGTAATGCAGGGCGGCCCGGGTTCGATTCCCGTCATGGCAAATGTTTTTTGTAGAAAAATAAAATGAGTCCCAACGTGTGCAACAGAACAGTTCGAAATCTCGTTACATTTGCATCGTCATGAACATGACTTATATCAGGCTAGCTAATTTTTTCTTTGTTCATTTTAAGTGTAGAAACAATATTTCGTTTGTGAACATTTTTTTCTGCCGTTTTGACAACAGGCTCATGACGAAAGAACACACGGCTGTCTGCTGATTGACGCTTGACTGTAGATTTTCGCTTTGTGTCAAAAGAACTTCCTAACGCACACTTTTTCAAAGTAGGTGAATTCATCAGATCTGTTTGAAACATTGCATTTTATCCATGCACGACGACTGCTTAGATACTCGCAGCACAGTTGCCCCATATAAATTGCCCATGAGCGCGGAGCTTGTCTTTGTCACTGTAGCAACTTTGCTCCATCAGCGGGAGAAGGCGGTTCGACGCCCCTGTAAGCACATGTTTCTCTAATTCCTTTGTTTCAGGCAAGCCACTGTGACGTCAGACGCCTTTACGAATACAGCTTTGCGATGCTTAGACAGTAATAACATAATTCATGTTTACATTTCTTTAATTTTCGACGCATTGTCGTTATTCGTGACGCATCAATGACCAATTGATTATATGGCAATGCAATGAAAAAAGCGTGTGGAAAACAGTGTTAATGACAGATTTGAGAAGCACATTTCTTCAATGTTGGCCGCATGGCATTCCTGTGCAGGTGACAATGGTAATTTTTCAAAACGACAAGGATATTTAAACACATGATTATTTGTTTGCTGTGCTCTATGGCCTCTGCTACAGACCTCATCGAAATGACACTTAGATATCTTAGGGTGTACATATCAAGTTTTCCCAAATGGTCTAGCGGATAGGCATCTACCTTGTAATGCAGGGCGGCCCGGGTTCGATTCCCGTCATGGCAAATGTTTTTTGTAGAAAAATAAAATGAGTCCCAACGTGTGCAACAGAACAGTTCGAAATCTCGTTACATTTGCATCGTCATGAACATGACTTATATCAGGCTAGCTAATTTTTTCTTTGTTCATTTTAAGTGTAGAAACAATATTTCGTTTGTGAACATTTTTTTCTGCCGTTTTGACAACAGGCTCATGACGAAAGAACACACGGCTGTCTGCTGATTGACGCTTGACTGTAGATTTTCGATTTGTGTCAAAAGAACTTCCTAACGCACACTTTTTCAAAGTAGGTGAATTCATCAGATCTGTTTGAAACATTGCATTTTATCCATGCACGACGACTGCTTAGATACTCGCAGCACAGTTGCCCCATATAAATTGCCCATGAGCGCGGAGCTTGTCTTTGTCACTGTAGCAACTTTGCTCCATCAGCGGGAGAAGGCGGTTCGACGCCCCTGTAAGCACATGTTTCTCTAATTCCTTTGTTTCAGGCAAGCCACTGTGACGTCAGACGCCTTTACGCATACAGTTTTGCGATGCTTAGACAGTAATAACATAATTCATGTTTACATTTCTTTAATTTTCGACGCATTGTCGTTATTCGTGACGCATCAATGACCAATTGATTATATGGCAATGCAATGAAAAAAGCGTGTGGAAAACAGTGTTAATGACAGATTTGAGAAGCACATTTCTTCAATGTTGGCCGCATGGCATTCCTGTGCAGGTGACAATGGTAATTTTTCAAAACGACAAGGATATTTAAACACATGATTATTTGTTTCCTGTGCTCTATGGCCTCTGCTACAGACCTCATCGAAATGACACTTAGATATCTTAGGGTGTACATATCAAGTCTTCCCAAATGGTCTAGCGTATAGGAATCTGCCTTGTCACGCAGGGCGGCCCGGGTTCGATTCCCGTCATGGCAAAGGATTTTTGTAGAAAAATAAAATGAGTCCCAACGTGTGCAACAGAACAGTTCGAAATCTCGTTACATTTGCATCGTCATGAACATGACTTATATCAGGCTTGCTCATTTTTTCTTTGTTCATTTTAAGTGTAGAAACAATATTTCGTTTGTGAAAATTTTTTTCTGCCGTTTTGACAACAGGCTCATGACTAAAGAACACACGGCTGTCTGCTGATTGACGCTTGACTGTAGATTTTCGCTTTGTGTCAAAAGAACTCCCTAACGCACACTTTTTCAAAGTAGGTGAATTCATCAGATCTGTTTGAAACATTGCATTTTATCCATGCACGACGACTACTTAGATACTCGCAGCACAGTTGCCTCTTATAAATTGCCCATGAGCGTGGAGCTTGTCTTTGTCACTGTAGCAACTTTGCTCCATCAGCGGGAGAAGGCGGTTCGACGCCCCTGTAAGCACATGTTTCTCTAATTCCTTTGTTTCAGGCAAGCCACTGTGACGTCAGACGCCTTTACGCATACAGCTTTGCGATGCTTAGACAGTAATAACATAATTCATGTTTACATTTCTTTAATTTTCGACGCATTGTCGTTATTCGTGACGCATCAATGACCAATTGATTATATGGCAATGCAATGAAAAAAGCGTGTGGAAAACAGTGTTAATGACAGATTTGAGAAGCACATTTCTTCAATGTTGGCCGCATGGCATTCCTGTGCAGGTGACAATGGTAATTTTTCAAAACGACAAGGATATTTAAACACATGATTATTTGTTTGCTGTGCTCTATGGCCTCTGCTACAGACCTCATCGAAATGACACTTAGATATCTTAGGGTGTACATATCAGGTCTTCCCAAATGGTCTAGCGCAGGGGTGGGCAATTATTTTTCCCAGGGGGCCATTTATTAATACACAGGACAAGATGTTATAATCCCTTGTGCCATGATCCAAGGTAAAACAGATGTAGAAGGCCAAATCAAACCAACAAAGCGAGTGATATATCCACCATTCGATGCAACACCATAGCAAACATCAGGCTACGCCGTCATAGGTCTACGGAGTCATTCCTCAGGTGGTACCATTCACCGGTTACCTACTCTAGCCAACTGAGGTAAGCAGCATGTCATTGGGGTTATCAAGTGGGCACCTTCTGTCACCGGTGTTTCGTTAAGTTAGGCCCACGACACCTCGAGAAGGCTTAACTGTGTAGTCCAGCGTCCTGGAAACACCCCCCTCAACACCACTACCTCAATACTATCTTTAACTTAAACCCTACAACCAACCTATCAGCCTACCCACCCCATCAGTGTGTGTGTGTGATGCCCTATCTAGGGTAAATGTTTTCTGTAAGGTAAGGGAACGGTGTATGTGGGGGCCTAAATAGTGTGTGCATGTGTTTATGTTTATGTCTTTATATAAGTGTAGATGCAGGGATTCAAACCCTAATTTAGGGTAGAGGGAAGGGTTAGAGGTGGGGAAGCCCCCGGGTGGATACGGTCCCGGATTAGGGAAAGGAGGGGTGAGTGTGCCCTTTATTTATGTTGTGGGGGAATGTTTGTGTCCGTGCAACTTCATGGCTAGCCTACACTGGCTAGCAGTACTAACCCCCCCCACCACACTATGACACGATATCCTCTCATAAATATAGCCAAACAATGGCAGTACAAAACCCCTCACCACCACAATATGACACGATGCCTTCTCATTAATATAGCCAAACAATGCCAAGCTATGCTACCTCATGCTCTAGTCAAGTCGCTGTTGCATCTTACCTTTAACGGGAACCCCAGCTACTGATCTTCCGCCTCAGCCACAGCCACTGGCTAGCGCTCTCCGCTGCTACCGACATATTCTTTATCGCCAGTTTCAATTCTCGTCCGCGAATACCCAGCTCCGTTAGCAGTGCATAGGTTGTCTTGGCCACAAATCCTCGACAACCAATTTCCACTGGGCGAACAAAAGCGGTCCACCCACGCTGTGTCGCGTCTGCCGCTAATTCTGCATATTTAGCTTTCTTTCGTTCATAAGCCTCGTCAACCCGGTCTTCCCAAGGGACCGTGAGTTCGATAATATAAACTAGCTTCTGTGCTTCAGACCACAGCAGCATGTCTGGCCGCAAATTAGTGCTAGCAATTTCAGCCGGTACGATTAGCTGTTCAATTAAATCTACCTTTAACTTCCAATCTGCGCCAGTTCGCAACTGTCCCTGCGCGCAGCTGCGCCCTGGCCTCCTTACGCCAGTCTCTCCCTCTCTTATAAATGCAATGTCTTTCCGCTGGCCACTACTAGCTAGCGAGTTTACTTCTAGCCGTTTTCCCTCAACTGCAGCAGCTAAACATTTCAACACTTGATTGTGACGCCACGTGTATCGCCCTTGAGAAAGACTGATTCTACACCCAGTCATTATATGCCTAAGTGTGCATACGCTGGAACATAACGGGCAGGCAGCATCCTCACCCAACCATTGATTAAGATTTTGGGGAGATGGCAGTACGTCATAAGTAGCCCCTACGATAAATTTAATTCTGCTTGCCTCCATGCTCCACAAATCCTTCCACTTCAAGCTTCTCTTCACTACACTCTCCCAGTTTACCCACTGGCCTTGTTTTGCCTGTGCCACCGCCCTTGTACATCTTATCATCTCCTCCTGTCTGTGTATTTCTTCCACTACCAGTTTCCTCCTTTCTACTGCTGTTGCCTTACTCCACACAGGTTTTCCTGCACACAGCCCTAGACCTCCACGTCCATGCTGAACCTGCCCAATGATATCCCTATGGCTAAGGGCTGCCTGTGCCTGTTGCACTGCCTCTTTAGGCTTCCACTTCCTTCCAGTTTTAACTATGGGCGCTGCACTTCTAACAACTGGGTCCTTTGACTGGGTTAGAGTCATTTCCAGTCTAGCCTTGGCACATTTAAATTCCTCTGTCAGACTAGAAATCGGCAGCTCTAGCATGCCCTTTCCATACAGGGCCACACTGGTCAGACAGCGCGGGGCTCCAAGCCACTTTCTAATATTAGAGTTAATCAACCTTTCCATTTTTTCAACCTTCGATATGGGAACCTCGTAAACTGTCAGTGGCCACATCAGCCGAGGCAACAATCCAAACTGTAGGCACCACAACTTTAGCTTGCCTGGGAGCCCTGACTTATCTATACCTTTGATGCCTTGAATCATCTCCTGCCTCAACTCCTCACATTGACTCTTGTCATTGAGGCTTGCGTCATACCATCTTCCTAAGCTTTTAACCGGTTTCTCTAACACTGTTGGAACCACTTCCCCACCAATGAAAAACTTTTTATCAGCTATCTTCCCTTTGACAATGGAGATACTCCTAGACTTGCTTGGCTTCACTTTCATCCTAGCCCATTCTAGGTTGCTATTTAGTTTATCCAGTAGCCTCCTAGTACAAGGGGCTGTTGATGTCATAGTTGTCATGTCATCCATGTAAGCCCTGATTGGTGGGAGGCGCAGCCCTCCCTGCAACCTTTCCCCACCCACTACCCATTTCGAGGCTCTGATTATGACTTCCATTGCCATGGTAAAGGCCAAAGGGGAAATTGTACAGCCTGCCATAATGCCTATCTCTAGCTGTTGCCAAGCTGTAGTGTACTCTGCTGTAGTAAAACAGAGTTGAATGTCACAAAAGTAAGCTTTAACTAACCTCTTTATACTGTCTGGCACTTTAAAAAAGTCAAACGCCTCCCATAACAGACTATGCGGTACTGACCCAAAAGCATTCGCCAGATCCAAAAATACCACATGAAGGTCTTTCTTCTCATGTCTAGCTGTCTGAATTTGATTCCAAATCATGCTGGTGTGTTCCAAGCACCCGGAGAAGCCTGGAATTCCAGCCTTTTGCACCGTAGTGTCAATTAAGCTATTCTTTACTAAGTAACTAGACAACCTCTGTGCCACCACACTAAAGAAAACCTTCCCTTCCACATTAAGAAGGCTTATAGGCCTAAACTGACTAATGTCTACAGAGTCTCTTTCTTTGGGAATAAAAATTCCCCCTGCTCTACGCCATGCCCTAGGAATAACCTGTTTCTTCCAGACTACCTTCATCAATGTCCATAAGAACCTCAGCACATCTGGCGCACTCTTGTACAGCCTGTAAGGGACTCCATTGGGCCCTGGGGCTGAAGACGCCCTAGCCCGCCTTACTATCTCTTGTACCTCTTTCCACCTAGGTGGGCTATCGTCACACTGACTGGTTATCTCTCCAATAGGTGGAATGTCAGGGGGGAGGGGTAGCTGTCTAGACCTTTCTCTGTCTCTATGCACTTCCTCCAGATGTCCCTCAAGCTCCTGTTTTGGAGCCCTAAGGCTACCATTTTTCCCCTTACTAAATAACGATTTCACAAATCTAAATGGATCTTTGTAAAATGCTGTTCTAGCTCGCTCTCTCTTTTTCCTGTTTTTCCTAATGCTCTCTGCTCTTCTTAACACTGCCAGTCTCTCCTTCACATCTACCTGCAGCCTATTTAACCCTTCCTTCTCAGCCTCTGTAGCTTTCCTCCACTGTTTCCTGAGCTGTCTTCTCTCCCTGATAAGTCTATCCATTTCCTGTTGGCGCCTAGATTTAATTACCTCAGTACCTGTCTTCTTCTTTTTCTCGGACACGCCAAATCTTTCTGCTCCATAATCATAGATAATATCGCCCATTTTCTCCAGTTTACTCTCGGCAGTACCTTTCAACTTGTCTAAAATCCTACTCAAGTCACTGTTGATACCTTCCCATACCCTGTTTTCTGAAGCCCCTGGCCATTTAACTCTCGGCTTCTGGGCACTAATCTTTTCCCTTTTGGGCTGGCTGGTCTCTCTGTCTTCTTCAGTGCTAGGACCTACTTCAGGGGTGCTGATGTCCTGCGAACTGTGGTTTACTTCCTGCCGCTGGACTTCAACCGACTGACTTGACATACTTCTGAGGAAATAATTGTCAATGCGGGATCCCTGTGTTCCCTCTACCAAGCACTTCCTCCTCCCTTGATGGATTCTAAGACCCTTCAAAGTTGTTACCTTTTGCCAGCCGCATGAACAAGTTTGGAGCTTCTTCCCACCCATCTCTGATCTAGTGCCTTCCACAGCCATGTTTTCCCTACTCGTAGTCAGGTCCGTTCCAGAGTCAATAACCATGTTAGCCATAGATGAGTCATCTTCCGCCCCCGCTCTCGCAGACTCTAGGGGTGTTTTTCTCAAAGTCGTTTCTGTAGCTAGGTAGGGTGTAACCACTAGGTTTATACAACCTTGGTTACTGCAGCATTGAGTTGCTAACCCAATGCCGCCCCGGTGGGGTCTATTTCCTCCTGTCAGCTGTCTTTCCATTCTGTCACAAGGTCTTTCCCTAGTTGTCAGCTGCTCTATTCACAACAGTCACTAGCCTAAGCTAGCTTTGGCATTTATTAATACACAGGACAAGATGTTATAATCCCTTGTGCCATGATCCAAGGTAAAACAGATGTAGAAGGCCAAATCAAACCAACAAAGCGAGTGATATATCCACCATTCGATGCAACACCATAGCAAACATCAGGCTACGCCGTCATAGGTCTACGGAGTCATTCCTCAGGTGGTACCATTCACCGGTTACCTACTCTAGCCAACTGAGGTAAGCACATGAGAAACAGAAAATATTATGGAGGGCCGGGCCAATAGCCTGAACTCAATTCTATATAACATTAATTTTATTTCTTTGTAAAAAGCGGTAAATTGCATTGTTTTGACAAGCTGTGACTGGTAAGAGTAAATGTTATGATTATTAAGCAATGAAAAAGTGAGGTTGCCTTACAAGAAATGTCATTTATTCAATCACATTTTCAAAAACAATGGTACACAAAATAAGAATGTTTTTAACAATTGTGACTTGCGCATTTCTCCACTCAGTCACATTAACCCCAAAACACATTTTAGTTTAATATACAGTATTGTTGGAAAGAGGAGATCCTTAGCTTTCTAAAGACATCAATATTGTCTTTGTACTCCAAATATTAAGCAGTCTAACCATCTAATTTACTGTTTCAGTTTTTTTTTCTTGTTCAGTGAGAGAAATCTAGTCTCTGTTGGGCTTTAACAAGTGTATCAAAGTCAGGCTGAATGTCTGAGGTGGCTATGCGAAGCACAGCTGACAGATGATCATCAGTGAGAGAGGATCTATACCTGGATTTGTTAAACTTCATCAATGAAAATGTTTGTTCACATATGTAGGTAGATCCAAAGAGAACCAACATCTTCTGAGCATGTCTCCTCATGTTTGGAAAGTTCTCCTTTTTGAGAGAGGAGTAAAAGTCCAGCACTGATTCTGACTTAAAGTGCTCTGCCAGTACCACATCAGACTGCAGGTCAATGAGCTCCAGCTGAACGTCACTGGGTGCATTATCCACAATGCAGGTGAAGGGAGAGAAGATCATGCTCATTTCATCCTCAACTGTTTTGAAATCTTCAAATCGCCTTGAAAACTCACCATGCAGTGCTCCTAACATGGATGAGTACCTGTGGAGGTGATCAGCTGATGGTTTGACTTCTTTCAGGGTTTGCATGTGAGTGAGAGTGTTGCACTCCAGTTGGCTTGAAAGAAACTGCAACTTTCTCATGAAAGCCTTCACCAGGCTGTGCATTTCATGAACAAAAAGGCCCTTGCCTTGCAGTTTGGTGTTCAGTTCATTCATCAGTGCAGTCACATCCACAGCAAATGCAAAATCTGCCATCCAGTCCCCATCTGAGAGCTCTGGGATGTCTTTGCCTTTCTTCTCACAAAACTCCTGAATCTCTGCTTTCAGATCCCAAACTCTTTTCAGGACTTTGCCCAGGCTGAGCCATCTGACAGTTGTGTGGTAACCAATGTCACCATGTTCAGACTCATGCTCCTCCAAAAGCTCAACAAACTGTCTGTGATTTAATGCTCTTGCCCTGATAAAGCATACTATTTTAGTTACAACATCAGTAACATGGTTCACTTTTAACACTGACTTGCACAACACATACTGATGTAGAATACAATGTAAAAATACCAATTTCTGCTCTGGGTCGATTTCAGTGACTTTATCTTGCATTCGTTTCAACATTTTTCCCCGTCAGATTTGGACAACCATCGGTTGTGACACCTGCCAGTCTGTCCCATCTCAGTCCCAGCTCGTCCATGCATGCATTTACCTCCGTAAACAGATCGCTCCCCGTCGTCGTCCCTTTCATTGACCGCACTGCTGCCAGCTCCTCCGTAATCTTGAAGTCTTTCGTTATCCCACGTAAAAATACAAGTAACTGGGCTGTGTCACGGACATCACAGCTCTCGTCCAAAGCTAAGGAGAAAAAGTCCAAATTTGCAATCTCACTTTGCAGCTGAAGCTCCAAATTCCCTGCGATGTCCTCGATCCTTCTCGTCACGGTTCACCTGGACAGCGGGACTTTCTCAAATGCTTCTTTTTTCTCGGGGCATATTAGCGCCGCAGAGTCCACCAAGCACTCTTTAATGAACTCCCCCTCCGAGAATGACTTGCTGTTTTTAGCGATTTTGTGGGATATCACAAAGCTGGTCTTGGTTGCTGCCTCACTGGATGTGTGAAGCTTGGTAAAAAAGCCTTGTTGACTCTGTAGCTTAGCTAGCAAAGCTTCTGTTGTCCGTGACCGTTCAGCACCGGTCAACTCTTTGTATTTTACCGCGTGTTTCGTCTCGTAATGTCGATTCAAATTGTAATCCTTGAAAACGGCAATCTGCTCTCCGCAAACTAAACACACAGCTTTACCTCTGACTATAGTAAATAAATACTTATCAGTCCATGTTTTGTTGAAAACTCTGCATTCGGCATCGACCTTTCTTTTTTTGGCGTGACCAGACATTTTGAGGGCTATCTTGTGACAAGGTAATGTCAGATACCGTCAATCAGACTCGTCTCATCACACAGTTTTACGACAAGTCGTATCGAGTCATTAGGTACGCTTAAAAAACGTATACATAAATAAAAAACAATACGTTTATTTTCTAATTTCCATTTATCCCTACGGGGGCCGGTCAACGTCAACCAAAGGGCCGTATGTGGCCCGCGGGCCGTGCTATGCCCAGGTCTGGTCTAGCGTATAGGAATCTGCCTTGTCACGCAGGGCGGCCCGGGTTCGATTCCCGTCATGGCAAATGATTTTTGTAGAAAAATAAAATGAGTCCCAACGTGTGCAACAGAACAGTTCGAAATCTCGTTACATTTGCATCGTCATGAACATGACTTATATCAGGCTAGCTAATTTTTTCTTTGTTCATTTTAAGTGTAGAAACAATATTTCGTTTGTGAACATTTTTTTCTGCCGTTTTGACAACAGACTCATTACTAAAGAACACACGGCTGTCTGCTGATTGACGCTTGACTGTAGATTTTCGCTTTGTGTCAAAAGAACTCCCTAACGCACACTTTTTCAAAGTAGGTGAATTCATCAGATCTGTTTGAAACATTGCATTTTATCCATGCACGACGACTACTTAGATACTCGCAGCACAGTTGCCTCATATAAATTGCCCATGAGCGCGGAGCTTGTCTTTGTCACTGTAGCAACTTTGCTCCATCAGCGGGAGAAGGCGGTTCGACGCCCCTGTAAGCACATGTTTCTCTAATTCCTTTGTTTCAGGCAAGCCACTGTGACGTCAGACGCCTTTACGCATACAGCTTTGCGATGCTTAGACAGTAATAACATAATTCATGTTTACATTTCTTTAATTTTCGACGCATTGTCGTTATTCGTGATGCATCAATGACCAATTGATTATATGGCAATGCAATGAAAAAAGCGTGTGGAAAACAGTGTTAATGACAGATTTGAGAAGCACATTTCTTCAATGTTGGCCGCATGGCATTCCTGTGCAGGTGACAATGGTAATTTTTCAAAACGACAAGGATATTTAAACACATGATTATTTGTTTGCTGTGCTCTATGGCCTCTGCTACAGACCTCATCGAAATGACACTTAGATATCTTAGGGTGTACATATCAAGTTTTCCCAAATGGTCTAGCGGATAGGCATCTACCTTGTAACGCAGGGCGGCCCGGGTTCGATTCCCGTCATGGCAAATATTTTTTGTAGAAAAATAAAATGAGTCCCAACGTGTGCAACAGAACAGTTCGAAATCTCGTTACATTTGCATCGTCATGAACATGACTTATATCAGGCTTGCTCATTTTTTCTTCGTTCATTTTAAGTGTAGAAACAATATTTCGTTTGTGAACATTTTTTTCTGCCGTTTTGACAACAGGCTCATGACTAAAGAACACACGGCTGTCTGCTGATTGACGCTTGACAGTAGATTTTCGCTTTGTGTCAAAAGAACTCCCTAACGCACACTTTTTCAAAGTAGGTGAATTCATCAGATCTGTTTGAAACATTGCATTTTATCCATGCACGACGACTACTTAGATACTCGCAGCACAGTTGCCTCATATAAATTGCCCATGAGCGCGGAGCTTGTCTTTGTCACTGTAGCAACTTTGCTCCATCAGCGGGAGAAGGCGGTTCGACGCCCCTGTAAGCACATGTTTCTCTAATTCCTTTGTTTCAGGCAAGCCACTGTGACGTCAGACGCCTTTACGCATACAGCTTTGCGATGCTTAGACAGTAATAACATAATTCATGTTTACATTTCTTTAATTTTCGACGCATTGTCGTTATTCGTGATGCATCAATGACCAATAGATTATATGGCAATGCAATGAAAAAAGCGTGTGGAAAACAGTGTTAATGACAGATTTGAGAAGCACATTTCTTCAATGTTGGCCGCATGGCATTCCTGTGCAGGTGACAATGGTAATTTTTCAAAACGACAAGGATATTTAAACACATGATTATTTGTTTGCTGTGCTCTATGGCCTCTGCTACAGACCTCATCGAAATGACACTTAGATATCTTAGGGTGTACATATCAAGTTTTCCCAAATGGTCTAGCGGATAGGCATCTACCTTGTAACGCATGGCGGCCCGGGTTCGATTCCCGTCATGGCAAATGTTTTTTGTAGAAAAATAAAATGAGTCCCAACGTGTGCAACAGAACAGTTCGAAATCTCGTTACATTTGCATCGTCATGAACATGACTTATATCAGGCTAGCTCATTTTTTCTTTGTTCATTTTAAGTGTAGAAACAATATTTCGTTTGTGAACATTTTTTTCTGCCGTTTTGACAACAGGCTCATGAATAAAGAACACACGGCTGTCTGCTGATTGACGCTTGACTGTAGATTTTCGCTTTGTGTCAAAAGAACTTCCTAACGCACACTTTTTCAAAGTAGGTGAATTCATCAGATCTGTTTGAAACATTGCATTTTATCCATGCACGACGACTGCTTAGATACTCGCAGCACAGTTGCCCCATATAAATTGCCCATGAGCGCGGAGCTTGTCTTTGTCACTGTAGCAACTTTGCTCCATCAGCGGGAGAAGGCGGTTCGACGCCCCTGTAAGCACATGTTTCTCTAATTCCTTTGTTTCAGGCAAGCCACTGTGACGTCAGACGCCTTTACGCATACAGCTTTGCGATGCTTAGACAGTAATAACATAATTCATGTTTACATTTCTTTAATTTTCGACGCATTGTCGTTATTCGTGACGCATCAATGACCAATTGATTATATGGCAATGCAATGAAAAAAGCGTGTGGAAAACAGTGTTAATGACAGATTTGAGAAGCACATTTCTTCAATGTTGGCCGCATGTCATTCCTGTGCAGGTGACAATGGTAATTTTTCAAAACGACAAGGATATTTAAACACGTGTTTATTTGTTTGCTGTGCTCTATGGCCTCTGCTACAGACCTCATCGAAATGACACTTAGATATCTTAGGGTGTACATATCAAGTTTTCCCAAATGGTCTAGCGGATAGGCATCTACCTTGTAACGCAGGGCGGCCGGGGTTCGATTCCCGTCATGGCAAATATTTTTTGTAGAAAAATAAAATGAGTCCCAACGTGTGCAACAGAACAGTTCGAAATCTCGTTACATTTGCATCGTCATGAACATGACTTATATCAGGCTTGCTCATTTTTTCTTTGTTCATTTTAAGTGTAGAAACAATATTTCGTTTGTGAACATTTTTTTCTGCCGTTTTGACAACAGGCTCATGACTAAAGAACACACGGCTGTCTGCTGATTGACGCTTGACAGTAGATTTTCGCTTTGTGTCAAAAGAACTCCCTAACGCACACTTTTTCAAAGTAGGTGAATTCATCAGATCTGTTTGAAACATTGCATTTTATCCATGCACGACGACTACTTAGATACTCGCAGCACAGTTGCCTCATATAAATTGCCCATGAGCGTGGAGCTTGTCTTTGTCACTGTTGCAACTTTGCTCCATCAGCGGGAGAAGGCGGTTCGACGCCCCTGTAAGCACATGTTTCTCTAATTCCTTTGTTTCAGGCAAGCCACTGTGACGTCAGACGCCTTTACGCATACAGCTTTGCGATGCTTAGACAGTAATAACATAATTCATGTTTACATTTCTTTAATTTTCGACGCATTGTCGTTATTCGTGACGCATCAATGACCAATTGATTATATGGCAATGCAATGAAAAAAGCGTGTGGAAAACAGTGTTAATGACAGATTTGAGAAGCACATTTCTTCAATGTTGGCCGCATGGCATTCCTGTGCAGGTGACAATGGTAATTTTTCAAAACGACAAGGATATTTAAACACATGATTATTTGTTTGCTGTGCTCTATGGCCTCTGCTACAGACCTCATCGAAATGACACTTAGATATCTTAGGGTGTACATATCAAGTTTTCCCAAATGGTCTAGCGGATAGGCATCTACCTTGTAACGCAGGGCGGCCGGGGTTCGATTCCCGTCATGGCAAATATTTTTTGTAGAAAAATAAAATGAGTCCCAACGTGTGCAACAGAACAGTTCGAAATCTCGTTACATTTGCATCGTCATGAACATGACTTATATCAGGCTTGCTCATTTTTTCTTTGTTCATTTTAAGTGTAGAAACAATATTTCGTTTGTGAACATTTTTTTCTGCCGTTTTGACAACAGGCTCATGACTAAAGAACACACGGCTGTCTGCTGATTGACGCTTGACAGTAGATTTTCGCTTTGTGTCAAAAGAACTCCCTAACGCACACTTTTTCAAAGTAGGTGAATTCATCAGATCTGTTTGAAACATTGCATTTTATCCATGCACGACGACTACTTAGATACTCGCAGCACAGTTGCCTCATATAAATTGCCCATGAGCGTGGAGCTTGTCTTTGTCACTGTTGCAACTTTGCTCCATCAGCGGGAGAAGGCGGTTCGACGCCCCTGTAAGCACATGTTTCTCTAATTCCTTTGTTTCAGGCAAGCCACTGTGACGTCAGACGCCTTTACGCATACAGCTTTGCGATGCTTAGACAGTAATAACATAATTCATGTTTACATTTCTTTAATTTTCGACGCATTGTCGTTATTCGTGACGCATCAATGACCAATTGATTATATGGCAATGCAATGAAAAAAGCGTGTGGAAAACAGTGTTAATGACAGATTTGAGAAGCACATTTCTTCAATGTTGGCCGCATGGCATTCCTGTGCAGGTGACAATGGTAATTTTTCAAAACGACAAGGATATTTAAACACATGATTATTTGTTTGCTGTGCTCTATGGCCTCTGCTACAGACCTCATCGAAATGACACTTAGATATCTTAGGGTGTACATATCAAGTCTTCCCAAATGGTCTAGCGGATAGGAAATCTGCCTTGTCACGCAGGGCGGCCCGGGTTCGATTCCCGTCATGGCAAATGATTTTTGTAGAAAAATAAAATGAGTCCCAACTTGTGCAACAGAACAGTTCGAAATCTCGTTACATTTGCATCGTCATGAACATGACTTATATCAGGCTAGCTAATTTTTTCTTTGTTCATTTTAAGTGTAGAAACAATATTTCGTTTGTGAACATTTTTTTCTGCCGTTTTGACAACAGGCTCATTACTAAAGAACACACGGCTGTCTGCTGATTGACGCTTGACTGTAGATTTTCGCTTTGTGTCAAAAGAACTCCCTAACGCACACTTTTTCAAAGTAGGTGAATTCATCAGATCTGTTTGAAACATTGCATTTTATCCATGCACGACGACTACTTAGATACTCGCAGCACAGTTGCCTCATATAAATTGCCCATGAGCGCGGAGCTTGTCTTTGTCACTGTAGCAACTTTGCTCCATCAGCGGGAGAAGGCGGTTCGACGCCCCTGTAAGCACATGTTTCTCTAATTCCTTTGTTTCAGGCAAGCCACTGTGACGTCAGACGCCTTTACGCATACAGCTTTGCGATGCTTAGACAGTAATAACATAATTCATGTTTACATTTCTTTAATTTTCGACGCATTGTCGTTATTCGTGACGCATCAATGACCAATTGATTATATGGCAATGCAATGAAAAAAGCGTGTGGAAAACAGTGTTAATGACAGATTTGAGAAGCACATTTCTTCAATGTTGGCCGCATGGCATTCCTGTGCAGGTGACAATGGTAATTTTTCAAAACGACAAGGATATTTAAACACATGATTATTTGTTTGCTGTGCTCTATGGCCTCTGCTACAGACCTCATCGAAATGACACTTAGATATCTTAGGGTGTACATATCAAGTCTTCCCAAATGGTCTAGCGGATAGGAATCTGCCTTGTCACGCAGGGCGGCCCGGGTTCGATTCCCGTCATGGCAAATGTTTTTTGTAGAAAAATAAAATGAGTCCCAACTTGTGCAACAGAACAGTTCGAAATCTCGTTACATTTGCATCGTCATGAACATGACTTATATCAGGCTAGCTCATTTTTTCTTTGTTCATTTTAAGTGTAGAAACAATATTTCGTTTGTGACCATTTTTTTCTGCCGTTTTGACAACAGGCTCATGACTAAAGAACACACGGCTGTCTGCTGATTGACGCTTGACTGTAGATTTTCGCTTTGTGTCAAAAGAACTTCCTAACGCACACTTTTTCAAAGTAGGTGAATTCATCAGATCTGTTTGAAACATTGCATTTTATCCATGCACGACGACTGCTTAGATACTCGCAGCACAGTTGCCCCATATACATTGCCCATGAGCGCGGAGCTTGTCTTTGTCACTGTAGCAACTTTGCTCCATCAGCGGGAGAAGGCGCTTCGACGCCCCTGTAAGCACATGTTTCTCTAATTCCTTTGTTTCAGGCAAGCCACTGTGACGTCAGACGCCTTTACGCATACAGCTTTGCGATGCTTAGACAGTAATAACATAATTCATGTTTACATTTCTTTAATTTTCGACGCATTGTCGTTATTCGTGACGCATCAATGACCAATTGATTATATGGCAATGCAATGAAAAAAGCGTGTGGAAAACAGTGTTAATGACAGATTTGAGAAGCACATTTCTTCAATGTTGGCCGAATGGCATTCCTGTGCAGGTGACAATGGTAATTTTTCAAAACGACAAGGATATTTAAACACATGATTATTTGTTTGCTGTGCTCTATGGCCTCTGCTACAGACCTCATCGAAATGACACTTAGATATCTTAGGGTGTACATATCAAGTTTTCCCAAATGGTCTAGCGGATAGGCATCTACCTTGTAACGCAGGGCGGCCCGGGTTCGATTCCCGTCATGGCAAATGTTTTTTGTAGAAAAATAAAATGAGTCCCAACGTGTGCAACAGAACAGTTCGAAATCTCGTTACATTTGCATCGTCATGAACATGACTTATATCAGGCTAGCTCATTTTGTCTTTGTTCATTTTAAGTGTAGAAACAATATTTCGTTTGTGACCATTTTTTTCTGCCGTTTTGACAACAGGCTCATGACTAAAGAACACACGGCTGTCTGCTGATTGACGCTTGACTGTAGATTTTCGCTTTGTGTCAAAAGAACTTCCTAACGCACACTTTTTCAAAGTAGGTGAATTCATCAGATCTGTTTGAAACATTGCATTTTATCCATGCACGACGACTACTTAGATACTCGCAGCACAGTTGCCTCATATAAATTGCCCATGAGCGTGGAGCTTGTCTTTGTCACTGTAGCAACTTTGCTCCATCAGCGGGAGAAGGCGGTTCGACGCCCCTGTAAGCACATGTTTCTCTAATTCCTTTGTTTCAGGCAAGCCACTGTGACGTCAGACGCCTTTACGCATACAGCTTTGCGATGCTTAGACAGTAATAACATAATTCATGTTTACATTTCTTTAATTTTCGACGCATTGTCGTTATTCGTGACGCATCAATGACCAATTGATTATATGGCAATGCAATGAAAAAAGCGTGTGGAAAACAGTGTTAATGACAGATTTGAGAAGCACATTTCTTCAATGTTGGCCGCATGTCATTCCTGTGCAGGTGACAATGGTAATTTTTCAAAACGACAAGGATATTTAAACACGTGTTTATTTGTTTGCTGTGCTCTATGGCCTCTGCTACAGACCTCATCGAAATGACACTTAGATATCTTAGGGTGTACATATCAAGTTTTCCCAAATGGTCTAGCGGATAGGCATCTACCTTGTAACGCAGGGCGGCCGGGGTTCGATTCCCGTCATGGCAAATATTTTTTGTAGAAAAATAAAATGAGTCCCAACGTGTGCAACAGAACAGTTCGAAATCTCGTTACATTTGCATCGTCATGAACATGACTTATATCAGGCTTGCTCATTTTTTCTTTGTTCATTTTAAGTGTAGAAACAATATTTCGTTTGTGAACATTTTTTTCTGCCGTTTTGACAACAGGCTCATGACTAAAGAACACACGGCTGTCTGCTGATTGACGCTTGACAGTAGATTTTCGCTTTGTGTCAAAAGAACTCCCTAACGCACACTTTTTCAAAGTAGGTGAATTCATCAGATCTGTTTGAAACATTGCATTTTATCCATGCACGACGACTACTTAGATACTCGCAGCACAGTTGCCTCATATAAATTGCCCATGAGCGTGGAGCTTGTCTTTGTCACTGTTGCAACTTTGCTCCATCAGCGGGAGAAGGCGGTTCGACGCCCCTGTAAGCACATGTTTCTCTAATTCCTTTGTTTCAGGCAAGCCACTGTGACGTCAGACGCCTTTACGCATACAGCTTTGCGATGCTTAGACAGTAATAACATAATTCATGTTTACATTTCTTTAATTTTCGACGCATTGTCGTTATTCGTGACGCATCAATGACCAATTGATTATATGGCAATGCAATGAAAAAAGCGTGTGGAAAACAGTGTTAATGACAGATTTGAGAAGCACATTTCTTCAATGTTGGCCGCATGGCATTCCTGTGCAGGTGACAATGGTAATTTTTCAAAACGACAAGGATATTTAAACACATGATTATTTGTTTGCTGTGCTCTATGGCCTCTGCTACAGACCTCATCGAAATGACACTTAGATATCTTAGGGTGTACATATCAAGTTTTCCCAAATGGTCTAGCGGATAGGCATCTACCTTGTAACGCAGGGCGGCCGGGGTTCGATTCCCGTCATGGCAAATATTTTTTGTAGAAAAATAAAATGAGTCCCAACGTGTGCAACAGAACAGTTCGAAATCTCGTTACATTTGCATCGTCATGAACATGACTTATATCAGGCTTGCTCATTTTTTCTTTGTTCATTTTAAGTGTAGAAACAATATTTCGTTTGTGAACATTTTTTTCTGCCGTTTTGACAACAGGCTCATGACTAAAGAACACACGGCTGTCTGCTGATTGACGCTTGACAGTAGATTTTCGCTTTGTGTCAAAAGAACTCCCTAACGCACACTTTTTCAAAGTAGGTGAATTCATCAGATCTGTTTGAAACATTGCATTTTATCCATGCACGACGACTACTTAGATACTCGCAGCACAGTTGCCTCATATAAATTGCCCATGAGCGTGGAGCTTGTCTTTGTCACTGTTGCAACTTTGCTCCATCAGCGGGAGAAGGCGGTTCGACGCCCCTGTAAGCACATGTTTCTCTAATTCCTTTGTTTCAGGCAAGCCACTGTGACGTCAGACGCCTTTACGCATACAGCTTTGCGATGCTTAGACAGTAATAACATAATTCATGTTTACATTTCTTTAATTTTCGACGCATTGTCGTTATTCGTGACGCATCAATGACCAATTGATTATATGGCAATGCAATGAAAAAAGCGTGTGGAAAACAGTGTTAATGACAGATTTGAGAAGCACATTTCTTCAATGTTGGCCGCATGGCATTCCTGTGCAGGTGACAATGGTAATTTTTCAAAACGACAAGGATATTTAAACACATGATTATTTGTTTGCTGTGCTCTATGGCCTCTGCTACAGACCTCATCGAAATGACACTTAGATATCTTAGGGTGTACATATCAAGTCTTCCCAAATGGTCTAGCGGATAGGAAATCTGCCTTGTCACGCAGGGCGGCCCGGGTTCGATTCCCGTCATGGCAAATGATTTTTGTAGAAAAATAAAATGAGTCCCAACTTGTGCAACAGAACAGTTCGAAATCTCGTTACATTTGCATCGTCATGAACATGACTTATATCAGGCTAGCTAATTTTTTCTTTGTTCATTTTAAGTGTAGAAACAATATTTCGTTTGTGAACATTTTTTTCTGCCGTTTTGACAACAGGCTCATTACTAAAGAACACACGGCTGTCTGCTGATTGACGCTTGACTGTAGATTTTCGCTTTGTGTCAAAAGAACTCCCTAACGCACACTTTTTCAAAGTAGGTGAATTCATCAGATCTGTTTGAAACATTGCATTTTATCCATGCACGACGACTACTTAGATACTCGCAGCACAGTTGCCTCATATAAATTGCCCATGAGCGCGGAGCTTGTCTTTGTCACTGTAGCAACTTTGCTCCATCAGCGGGAGAAGGCGGTTCGACGCCCCTGTAAGCACATGTTTCTCTAATTCCTTTGTTTCAGGCAAGCCACTGTGACGTCAGACGCCTTTACGCATACAGCTTTGCGATGCTTAGACAGTAATAACATAATTCATGTTTACATTTCTTTAATTTTCGACGCATTGTCGTTATTCGTGACGCATCAATGACCAATTGATTATATGGCAATGCAATGAAAAAAGCGTGTGGAAAACAGTGTTAATGACAGATTTGAGAAGCACATTTCTTCAATGTTGGCCGCATGGCATTCCTGTGCAGGTGACAATGGTAATTTTTCAAAACGACAAGGATATTTAAACACATGATTATTTGTTTGCTGTGCTCTATGGCCTCTGCTACAGACCTCATCGAAATGACACTTAGATATCTTAGGGTGTACATATCAAGTCTTCCCAAATGGTCTAGCGGATAGGAATCTGCCTTGTCACGCAGGGCGGCCCGGGTTCGATTCCCGTCATGGCAAATGTTTTTTGTAGAAAAATAAAATGAGTCCCAACTTGTGCAACAGAACAGTTCGAAATCTCGTTACATTTGCATCGTCATGAACATGACTTATATCAGGCTAGCTCATTTTTTCTTTGTTCATTTTAAGTGTAGAAACAATATTTCGTTTGTGACCATTTTTTTCTGCCGTTTTGACAACAGGCTCATGACTAAAGAACACACGGCTGTCTGCTGATTGACGCTTGACTGTAGATTTTCGCTTTGTGTCAAAAGAACTTCCTAACGCACACTTTTTCAAAGTAGGTGAATTCATCAGATCTGTTTGAAACATTGCATTTTATCCATGCACGACGACTGCTTAGATACTCGCAGCACAGTTGCCCCATATACATTGCCCATGAGCGCGGAGCTTGTCTTTGTCACTGTAGCAACTTTGCTCCATCAGCGGGAGAAGGCGCTTCGACGCCCCTGTAAGCACATGTTTCTCTAATTCCTTTGTTTCAGGCAAGCCACTGTGACGTCAGACGCCTTTACGCATACAGCTTTGCGATGCTTAGACAGTAATAACATAATTCATGTTTACATTTCTTTAATTTTCGACGCATTGTCGTTATTCGTGACGCATCAATGACCAATTGATTATATGGCAATGCAATGAAAAAAGCGTGTGGAAAACAGTGTTAATGACAGATTTGAGAAGCACATTTCTTCAATGTTGGCCGAATGGCATTCCTGTGCAGGTGACAATGGTAATTTTTCAAAACGACAAGGATATTTAAACACATGATTATTTGTTTGCTGTGCTCTATGGCCTCTGCTACAGACCTCATCGAAATGACACTTAGATATCTTAGGGTGTACATATCAAGTTTTCCCAAATGGTCTAGCGGATAGGCATCTACCTTGTAACGCAGGGCGGCCCGGGTTCGATTCCCGTCATGGCAAATGTTTTTTGTAGAAAAATAAAATGAGTCCCAACGTGTGCAACAGAACAGTTCGAAATCTCGTTACATTTGCATCGTCATGAACATGACTTATATCAGGCTAGCTCATTTTGTCTTTGTTCATTTTAAGTGTAGAAACAATATTTCGTTTGTGACCATTTTTTTCTGCCGTTTTGACAACAGGCTCATGACTAAAGAACACACGGCTGTCTGCTGATTGACGCTTGACTGTAGATTTTCGCTTTGTGTCAAAAGAACTTCCTAACGCACACTTTTTCAAAGTAGGTGAATTCATCAGATCTGTTTGAAACATTGCATTTTATCCATGCACGACGACTACTTAGATACTCGCAGCACAGTTGCCTCATATAAATTGCCCATGAGCGTGGAGCTTGTCTTTGTCACTGTAGCAACTTTGCTCCATCAGCGGGAGAAGGCGGTTCGACGCCCCTGTAAGCACATGTTTCTCTAATTCCTTTGTTTCAGGCAAGCCACTGTGACGTCAGACGCCTTTACGCATACAGCTTTGCGATGCTTAGACAGTAATAACATAATTCATGTTTACATTTCTTTAATTTTCGACGCATTGTCGTTATTCGTGACGCATCAATGACCAATTGATTATATGGCAATGCAATGAAAAAAGCGTGTGGAAAACAGTGTTAATGACAGATTTGAGAAGCACATTTCTTCAATGTTGGCCGCATGGCATTCCTGTGCAGGTGACAATGGTAATTTTTCAAAACGACAAGGATATTTAAACACATGATTATTTGTTTGCTGTGCTCTATGGCCTCTGCTACAGACCTCATCGAAATGACACTTAGATATCTTAGGGTGTACATATCAAGTCTTCCCAAATGGTCTAGCGGATAGGAATCTGCCTTGTCACGCAGGGCGGCCCGGGTTCGATTCCCGTCATGGCAAATGATTTTTGTAGAAAAATAAAATGAGTCCCAACTTGTGCAACAGAACAGTTCGAAATCTCGTTACATTTGCATCGTCATGAACATGACTTATATCAGGCTTGCTCATTTTTTCTTTGTTCATTTTAAGTGTAGAAACAATATTTCGTTTGTGAACATTTTTTTCTGCCGTTTTGACAACAGGCTCATGACTAAAGAACACACGGCTGTCTGCTGATTGACGCTTGACAGTAGATTTTCGCTTTGTGTCAAAAGAACTCCCTAACGCACACTTTTTCAAAGTAGGTGAATTCATCAGATCTGTTTGAAACATTGCATTTTATCCATGCACGACGACTACTTAGATACTCGCAGCACAGTTGCCTCATATAAATTGCCCATGAGCGTGGAGCTTGTCTTTGTCACTGTAGCAACTTTGCTCCATCAGCGGGAGAAGGCGGTTCGACGCCCCTGTAAGCACATGTTTCTCTAATTCCTTTGTTTCAGGCAAGCCACTGTGACGTCAGACGCCTTTACGCATACAGCTTTGCGATGCTTAGACAGTAATAACATAATTCATGTTTACATTTCTTTAATTTTCGACGCATTGTCGTTATTCGTGACGCATCAATGACCAATTGATTATATGGCAATGCAATGAAAAAAGCGTGTGGAAAACAGTGTTAATGACAGATTTGAGAAGCACATTTCTTCAATGTTGGCCGCATGGCATTCCTGTGCAGGTGACAATGGTAATTTTTCAAAACGACAAGGATATTTAAACACATGATTATTTGTTTGCTGTGCTCTATGGCCTCTGCTACAGACCTCATCGAAATGACACTTAGATATCTTAGGGTGTACATATCAAGTCTTCCCAAATGGTCTAGCGGATAGGAATCTGCCTTGTCACGCAGGGCGGCCCGGGTTCGATTCCCGTCATGGCAAATGATTTTTGTAGAAAAATAAAATGAGTCCCAACTTGTGCAACAGAACAGTTCGAAATCTCGTTACATTTGCATCGTCATGAACATGACTTATATCAGGCTTGCTAATTTTGTCTTTGTTCATTTTAAGTGTAGAAACAATATTTCGTTTGTGAACATTTTTTTCTGCCGTTTTGACAACAGGCTCATGACTAAAGAACACACGGCTGTCTGCTGATTGACGCTTGACAGTAGATTTTCGCTTTGTGTCAAAAGAACTCCCTAACGCACACTTTTTCAAAGTAGGTGAATTCATCAGATCTGTTTGAAACATTGCATTTTATCCATGCACGACGACTACTTAGATACTCGCAGCACAGTTGCCTCATATAAATTGCCCATGAGCGTGGAGCTTGTCTTTGTCACTGTTGCAACTTTGCTCCATCAGCGGGAGAAGGCGGTTCGACGCCCCTGTAAGCACATGTTTCTCTAATTCCTTTGTTTCAGGCAAGCCACTGTGACGTCAGACGCCTTTACGCATACAGCTTTGCGATGCTTAGACAGTAATAACATAATTCATGTTTACATTTCTTTAATTTTCGACGCATTGTCGTTATTCGTGACGCATCAATGACCAATTGATTATATGGCAATGCAATGAAAAAAGCGTGTGGAAAACAGTGTTAATGACAGATTTGAGAAGCACATTTCTTCAATGTTGGCCGCATGGCATTCCTGTGCAGGTGACAATGGTAATTTTTCAAAACGACAAGGATATTTAAACACATGATTATTTGTTTGCTGTGCTCTATGGCCTCTGCTACAGACCTCATCGAAATGACACTTAGATATCTTAGGGTGTACATATCAAGTCTTCCCAAATGGTCTAGCGGATAGGAATCTGCCTTGTCACGCAGGGCGGCCCGGGTTCGATTCCCGTCATGGCAAATGATTTTTGTAGAAAAATAAAATGAGTCCCAACTTGTGCAACAGAACAGTTCGAAATCTCGTTACATTTGCATCGTCATGAACATGACTTATATCAGGCTAGCTAATTTTTTCTTTGTTCATTTTAAGTGTAGAAACAATATTTCGTTTGTGAACATTTTTTTCTGCCGTTTTGACAACAGGCTCATTACTAAAGAACACACGGCTGTCTGCTGATTGACGCTTGACTGTAGATTTTCGCTTTGTGTCAAAAGAACTCCCTAACGCACACTTTTTCAAAGTAGGTGAATTCATCAGATCTGTTTGAAACATTGCATTTTATCCATGCACGACGACTACTTAGATACTCGCAGCACAGTTGCCTCATATAAATTGCCCATGAGCGTGGAGCTTGTCTTTGTCACTGTAGCAACTTTGCTCCATCAGCGGGAGAAGGCGGTTCGACGCCCCTGTAAGCACATGTTTCTCTAATTCCTTTGTTTCAGGCAAGCCACTGTGACGTCAGACGCCTTTACGCATACAGCTTTGCGATGCTTAGACAGTAATAACATAATTCATGTTTACATTTCTTTAATTTTCGACGCATTGTCGTTATTCGTGACGCATCAATGACCAATTGATTATATGGCAATGCAATGAAAAAAGCGTGTGGAAAACAGTGTTAATGACAGATTTGAGAAGCACATTTCTTCAATGTTGGCCGCATGGCATTCCTGTGCAGGTGACAATGGTAATTTTTCAAAACGACAAGGATATTTAAACACATGATTATTTGTTTGCTGTGCTCTATGGCCTCTGCTACAGACCTCATCGAAATGACACTTAGATATCTTAGGGTGTACATATCAAGTCTTCCCAAATGGTCTAGCGGATAGGAATCTGCCTTGTCACGCAGGGCGGCCCGGGTTCGATTCCCGTCATGGCAAATGATTTTTGTAGAAAAATAAAATGAGTCCCAACTTGTGCAACAGAACAGTTCGAAATCTCGTTACATTTGCATCGTCATGAACATGACTTATATCAGGCTTGCTCATTTTTTCTTTGTTCATTTTAAGTGTAGAAACAATATTTCGTTTGTGAACATTTTTTTCTGCCGTTTTGACAACAGGCTCATGACTAAAGAACACACGGCTGTCTGCTGATTGACGCTTGACAGTAGATTTTCGCTTTGTGTCAAAAGAACTCCCTAACGCACACTTTTTCAAAGTAGGTGAATTCATCAGATCTGTTTGAAACATTGCATTTTATCCATGCACGACGACTACTTAGATACTCGCAGCACAGTTGCCTCATATAAATTGCCCATGAGCGTGGAGCTTGTCTTTGTCATTGTTGCAACTTTGCTCCATCAGCGGGAGAAGGCGGTTCGACGCCCCTGTAAGCACATGTTTCTCTAATTCCTTTGTTTCAGGCAAGCCACTGTGAAGTCAGACGCCTTTACGCATACAGCTTTGCGATGCTTAGACAGTAATAACATAATTCATGTTTACATTTCTTTAATTTTCGACGCATTGTCGTTATTCGTGACGCATCAATGACCAATTGATTATATGGCAATGCAATGAAAAAAGCGTGTGGAAAACAGTGTTAATGACAGATTTGAGAAGCACATTTCTTCAATGTTGGCCGCATGGCATTCCTGTGCAGGTGACAATGGTAATTTTTCAAAACGACAAGGATATTTAAACACATGATTATTTGTTTGCTGTGCTCTATGGCCTCTGCTACAGACCTCATCGAAATGACACTTAGATATCTTAGGGTGTACATATCAAGTCTTCCCAAATGGTCTAGCGGATAGGAATCTGCCTTGTCACGCAGGGCGGCCCGGGTTCGATTCCCGTCATGGCAAATGATTTTTGTAGAAAAATAAAATGAGTCCCAACTTGTGCAACAGAACAGTTCGAAATCTCGTTACATTTGCATCGTCATGAACATGACTTATATCAGGCTTGCTCATTTTTTCTTTGTTCATTTTAAGTGTAGAAACAATATTTCGTTTGTGAACATTTTTTTCTGCCGTTTTGACAACAGGCTCATGACTAAAGAACACACGGCTGTCTGCTGATTGACGCTTGACAGTAGATTTTCGCTTTGTGTCAAAAGAACTCCCTAACGCACACTTTTTCAAAGTAGGTGAATTCATCAGATCTGTTTGAAACATTGCATTTTATCCATGCACGACGACTACTTAGATACTCGCAGCACAGTTGCCTCATATAAATTGCCCATGAGCGTGGAGCTTGTCTTTGTCATTGTTGCAACTTTGCTCCATCAGCGGGAGAAGGCGGTTCGACGCCCCTGTAAGCACATGTTTCTCTAATTCCTTTGTTTCAGGCAAGCCACTGTGACGTCAGACGCCTTTACGCATACAGCTTTGCGATGCTTAGACAGTAATAACATAATTCATGTTTACATTTCTTTAATTTTCGACGCATTGTCGTTATTCGTGACGCATCAATGACCAATTGATTATATGGCAATGCAATGAAAAAAGCGTGTGGAAAACAGTGCTAATGACAGATTTGAGAAGCACATTTCTTCAATGTTGGCCGCATGGCATTCCTGTGCAGGTGACAATGGTAATTTTTCAAAACGACAAGGATATTTAAACACATGATTATTTGTTTGCTGTGCTCTATGGCCTCTGCTACAGACCTCATCGAAATGACACTTAGATATCTTAGGGTGTACATATCAAGTCTTCCCAAATGGTCTAGCGGATAGGAATCTGCCTTGTCACGCAGGGCGGCCCGGGTTCGATTCCCGTCATGGCAAATGATTTTTGTAGAAAAATAAAATGAGTCCCAACTTGTGCAACAGAACAGTTCGAAATCTCGTTACATTTGCATCGTCATGAACATGACTTATATCAGGCTAGCTAATTTTTTCTTTGTTCATTTTAAGTGTAGAAACAATATTTCGTTTGTGAACATTTTTTTCTGCCGTTTTGACAACAGGCTCATTACTAAAGAACACACGGCTGTCTGCTGATTGACGCTTGACTGTAGATTTTCGCTTTGTGTCAAAAGAACTCCCTAACGCACACTTTTTCAAAGTAGGTGAATTCATCAGATCTGTTTGAAACATTGCATTTTATCCATGCACGACGACTACTTAGATACTCGCAGCACAGTTGCCTCATATAAATTGCCCATGAGCGCGGAGCTTGTCTTTGTCACTGTAGCAACTTTGCTCCATCAGCGGGAGAAGGCGGTTCGACGCCCCTGTAAGCACATGTTTCTCTAATTCCTTTGTTTCAGGCAAGCCACTGTGACGTCAGACGCCTTTACGCATACAGCTTTGCGATGCTTAGACAGTAATAACATAATTCATGTTTACATTTCTTTAATTTTCGACGCATTGTCGTTATTCGTGACGCATCAATGACCAATTGATTTTATGGCAATGCAATGAAAAAAGCGTGTGGAAAACAGTGTTAATGACAGATTTGAGAATCACATTTCTTCAATGTTGGCCGCATGGCATTCCTGTGCAGGTGACAATGGTAATTTTTAAAAACGACAAGGATATTTAAACACATGATTATTTGTTTGCTGTGCTCTATGGCCTCTGCTACAGCCCTCATCGAAATGACACTTAGATATCTTAGGGTGTACATATCAAGTCTTCCCAAATGGTCTAGCGGATAGGAATCTGCCTTGTCACGCAGGGCGGCCCGGGTTCGATTCCCGTCATGGCAAATGATTTTTGTAGAAAAATAAAATGAGTCCCAACTTGTGCAACAGAACAGTTCGAAATCTCGTTACATTTGCATCGTCATGAACATGACTTATATCAGGCTAGCTAATTTTTTCTTTGTTCATTTTAAGTGTAGAAACAATATTTCGTTTGTGAACATTTTTTTCTGCCGTTTTGACAACAGGCTCATTACTAAAGAACACACGGCTGTCTGCTGATTGACGCTTGACTGTAGATTTTCGCTTTGTGTCAAAAGAACTCCCTAACGCACACTTTTTCAAAGTAGGTGAATTCATCAGATCTGTTTGAAACATTGCATTTTATCCATGCACGACGACTACTTAGATACTCGCAGCACAGTTGCCTCATATAAATTGCCCATGAGCGCGGAGCTTGTCTTTGTCACTGTAGCAACTTTGCTCCATCAGCGGGAGAAGGCGGTTCGACGCCCCTGTAAGCACATGTTTCTCTAATTCCTTTGTTTCAGGCAAGCCACTGTGACGTCAGACGCCTTTACGCATACAGCTTTGCGATGCTTAGACAGTAATAACATAATTCATGTTTACATTTCTTTAATTTTCGACGCATTGTCGTTATTCGTGACGCATCAATGACCAATTGATTTTATGGCAATGCAATGAAAAAAGCGTGTGGAAAACAGTGTTAATGACAGATTTGAGAAGCACATTTCATCAATGTTGGCCGCATGGCATTCCTGTGCAGGTGACAATGGTAATTTTTCAAAACGACAAGGATATTTAAACACATGATTATTTGTTTGCTGTGCTCTATGGCCTCTGCTACAGACCTCATCGAAATGACACTTAGATATCTTAAGGTGTACATATCAAGTTTTCCCAAATGGTCTAGCGGATAGGCATCTACCTTGTAACGCAGGGTGGCCCGGGTTCGATTCCCGTCATGGCAAATGTTTTTTGTAGAAAAATAAAATGAGTCCCAACGTGTGCAACAGAACAGTTCGAAATCTCGTTACATTTGCATCGTCATGAACATGACTTATATCAGGCTAGCTCAGTTTTTCTTTGTTCATTTTAAGTGTAGAAACAATATTTCGTTTGTGACCATTTTTTTCAGCCGTTTTGACAACAGGCTCATGACTAAAGAACACACGGCTGTCTGCTGATTGACGCTTGACTGTAGATTTTCGCTTTGTGTCAAAAGAACTTCCTAACGCACACTTTTTCAAAGTAGGTGAATTCATCAGATCTGTTTGAAACATTGCATTTTATCCATGCACGACGACTGCTTAGATACTCGCAGCACAGTTGCCCCATATACATTGCCCATGAGCGCGGAGCTTGTCTTTGTCACTGTAGCAACTTTGCTCCATCAGCGGGAGAAGGCGCTTCGACGCCCCTGTAAGCACATGTTTCTCTAATTCCTTTGTTTTAGGCAAGCCACTGTGACGTCAGACGCCTTTACGCATACAGCTTTGCGATGCTTAGACAGTAATAACATAATTCATGTTTACATTTCTTTAATTTTCGACGCATTGTCGTTATTCGTGACGCATCAATGACCAATTGATTATATGGCAATGCAATGAAAAAAGCGTGTGGAAAACAGTGTTAATGACAGATTTGAGAAGCACATTTCTTCAATGTTGGCCGAATGGCATTCCTGTGCAGGTGACAATGGTAATTTTTCAAAACGACAAGGATATTTAAACACATGATTATTTGTTTGCTGTGCTCTATGGCCTCTGCTACAGACCTCATCGAAATGACACTTAGATATCTTAGGGTGTACATATCAAGTTTTCCCAAATGGTCTAGCGGATAGGCATCTACCTTGTAACGCAGGGCGGCCCGGGTTCGATTCCCGTCATGGCAAATGTTTTTTGTAGAAAAATAAAATGAGTCCCAACGTGTGCAACAGAACAGTTCGAAATCTCGTTACATTTGCATCGTCATGAACATGACTTATATCAGGCTAGCTCATTTTTTCTTTGTTCATTTTAAGTGTAGAAACAATATTTCGTTTGTGACCATTTTTTTCTGCCGTTTTGACAACAGGCTCATGACTAAAGAACACACGGCTGTCTGCTGATTGACGCTTGACTGTAGATTTTCGCTTTGTGTCAAAAGAACTTCCTAACGCACACTTTTTCAAAGTAGGTGAATTCATCAGATCTGTTTGAAACATTGCATTTTATCCATGCACGACGACTGCTTAGATACTCGCAGCACAGTTGCCCCATATAAATTGCCCATGAGCGCGGAGCTTGTCTTTGTCACTGTAGCAACTTTGCTCCATCAGCGGGAGAAGGCGGTTCGACGCCCCTGTAAGCACATGTTTCTCTAATTCCTTTGTTTCAGGCAAGCCACTGTGACGTCAGACGCCTTTACGCATACAGCTTTGCAATGCTTAGACAGTAATAACATAATTCATGTTTACATTTCTTTAATTTTCGACGCATTGTCGTTATTCGTGACGCATCAATGACCAATTGATTATATGGCAATGCAATGAAAAAAGCGTGTGGAAAACAGTGTTAATGACAGATTTGAGAAGCACATTTCTTCAATGTTGGCCGCATGGCATTCCTGTGCAGGTGACAATGGTAATTTTTCAAAACGACAAGGATATTTAAACACATGATTATTTGTTTGCTGTGCTCTATGGCCTCTGCTACAGACCTCATCGAAATGACACTTAGATATCTTAGGGTGTACATATCAAGTTTTCCCAAATGGTCTAGCGGATAGGCATCTACCTTGTAACGCAGGGCGGCCCGGGTTCGATTCCCGTCATGGCAAATGTTTTTTGTAGAAAAATAAAATGAGTCCCAACGTGTGCAACAGAACAGTTCGAAATCTCGTTACATTTGCATCGTCATGAACATGACTTATATCAGGCTAGCTCATTTTTTCTTTGTTAATTTTAAGTGTAGAAACAATATTTCGTTTGTGACCATTTTTTTCTGCCGTTTTGACAACAGGCTCATGACTAAAGAACACACGGCTGTCTGCTGATTGACGCTTGACTGTAGATTTTCGCTTTGTGTCAAAAGAACTTCCTAACGCACACTTTTTCAAAGTAGGTGAATTCATCAGATCTGTTTGAAACATTGCATTTTATCCATGCACGACGACTGCTTAGATACTCGCAGCACAGTTGCCCCATATAAATTGCCCATGAGCGCGGAGCTTGTCTTTGTCACTGTAGCAACTTTGCTCCATCAGCGGGAGAAGGCGGGTTCGACGCCCCTGTAAGCACATGTTTCTCTAATTCCTTTGTTTCAGGCAAGCCACTGTGACGTCAGACGCCTTTACGCATACAGCTTTGCGATGCTTAGACAGTAATAACATAATTCATGTTTACATTTCTTTAATTTTCGACGCATTGTCGTTATTCGTGACGCATCAATGACCAATTGATTATATGGCAATGCAATGAAAAAAGCGTGTGGAAAACAGTGTTAATGACAGATTTGAGAAGCACATTTCTTCAATGTTGGCCGAATGGCATTCCTGTGCAGGTGACAATGGTAATTTTTCAAAACGACAAGGATATTTAAACACATGATTATTTGTTTGCTGTGCTCTATGGCCTCTGCTACAGACCTCATCGAAATGACACTTAGATATCTTAGGGTGTACATATCAAGTTTTCCCAAATGGTCTAGCGGATAGGCATCTACCTTGTAACGCAGGGCGGCCCGGGTTGGATTCCCGTCATGGCAAATGTTTTTTGTAGAAAAATAAAATGAGTCCCAACGTGTGCAACAGAACAGTTCGAAATCTCGTTACATTTGCATCGTCATGAACATGACTTATATCAGGCTAGCTCATTTTTTCTTTGTTCATTTTAAGTGTAGAAACAATATTTCGTTTGTGAACATTTTTTTCTGCCGTTTTGACAACAGGCTCATGACTAAAGAACACACGGCTGTCTGCTGATTGACGCTTGACTGTAGATTTTCGCTTTGTGTCAAAAGAACTTCCTAACGCACACTTTTTCAAAGTAGGTGAATTCATCAGATCTGTTTGAAACATTGCATTTTATCCATGCACGACGACTACTTAGATACTCGCAGCACAGTTGCCTCATATAAATTGCCCATGAGCGCGGAGCTTGTCTTTGTCACTGTAGCAACTTTGCTCCATCAGTGGGAGAAGGCGGTTCGACGCCCCTGTAAGCACATGTTTCTCTAATTCCTTTGTTTCAGGCAAGCCACTGTGACGTCAGACGCCTTTACGCATACTGCTTTGCGATGCTTAGACAGTAATAACATAATTCATGTTTACATTTCTTTAATTTTCGACGCATTGTCGTTATTCGTGACGCATCAATGACCAATTGATTATATGGCAATGCAATGAAAAAAGCGTGTGGAAAACAGTGTTAATGACAGATTTGAGAAGCACATTTCTTCAATGTTGGCCGCATGGCATTCCTGTGCAGGTGACAATGGTAATTTTTCAAAACGACAAGGATATTTAAACACATGATTATTTGTTTGCTGTGCTCTATGGCCTCAGCTACAGACCTCATCGAAATGACACTTAGATATCTTAGGGTGTACATATCAAGTCTTCCCAAATGGTCTAGCGGATAGGCATCTACCTTGTAACGCAGGGCGGCCCAGGTTCGATTCCCGTCATGGCAAAATTTTTTGTAGAAAAATAAAATGAGTCCCAACGTGTGCAACAGAACAGTTCGAAATCTCGTTACATTTGCATCGTCATGAACATGACTTATATCAGGCTAGCTCATTTTTTCTTTGTTCATTTTAAGTGTAGAAACAATATTTCGTTTGTGAACATTTTTTTCTGCCGTTTTGACAACAGGCTCATTACTAAAGAACACACGGCTGTCTGCTGATTGACGCTTGACTGTAGATTTTCGCTTTGTGTCAAAAGAACTCCCTAACGCACACTTTTTCAAAGTAGGTGAATTCATCAGATCTGTTTGAAACATTGCATTTTATCCATGCACGACGACTACTTAGATACTCGCAGCACAGTTGCCTCATATAAATTGCCCATGAGCGCGGAGCTTGTCTTTGTCACTGTAGCAACTTTGCTCCATCAGTGGGAGAAGGCGGTTCGACGCCCCTGTAAGCACATGTTTCTCTAATTCCTTTGTTTCAGGCAAGCCACTGTGACGTCAGACGCCTTTACGCATACTGCTTTGCGATGCTTAGACAGTAATAACATAATTCATGTTTACATTTCTTTAATTTTCGACGCATTGTCGTTATTCGTGACGCATCAATGACCAATTGATTATATGGCAATGCAATGAAAAAAGCGTGTGGAAAACAGTGTTAATGACAGATTTGAGAAGCACATTTCTTCAATGTTGGCCGCATGGCATTCCTGTGCAGGTGACAATGGTAATTTTTCAAAACGACAAGGATATTTAAACACATGATTATTTGTTTGCTGTGCTCTATGGCCTCTGCTACAGACCTCATCGAAATGACACTTAGATATCTTAGGGTGTACATATCAAGTCTTCCCAAATGGTCTAGCGGATAGGCATCTACCTTGTAACGCAGGGCGGCCCAGGTTCGATTCCCGTCATGGCAATTTTTTTTGTAGAAAAATAAAATGAGTCCCAACGTGTGCAACAGAACAGTTCGAAATCTCGTTACATTTGCATCGTCATGAACATGACTTATATCAGGCTAGCTCATTTTTTCTTTGTTCATTTTAAGTGTAGAAACAATATTTCGTTTGTGACCATTTTTTTCTGCCGTTTTGACAACAGGCTCATTACTAAAGAACACACGGTTGTCTGCTGATTGACGCTTGACTGTAGATTTTCGCTTTGTGTCAAAAGAACTCCCTAACGCACACTTTTTCAAAGTAGGTGAATTCATCAGATCTGTTTGAAACATTGCATATTATCCATGCACGACGACTACTTAGATACTCGCAGCACAGTTGCCTCATATAAATTGCCCATGAGCGCGGAGCTTGTCTTTGTCACTGTAGCAACTTTGCTCCATCAGTGGGAGAAGGCGGTTCGACGCCCCTGTAAGCACATGTTTCTCTAATTCCTTTGTTTCAGGCAAGCCACTGTGACGTCAGACGCCTTTACGCATACTGCTTTGCGATGCTTAGACAGTAATAACATAATTCATGTTTACATTTCTTTAATTTTCGACGCATTGTCGTTATTCGTGACGCATCAATGACCAATTGATTATATGGCAATGCAATGAAAAAAGCGTGTGGAAAACAGTGTTAATGACAGATTTGAGAAGCACATTTCTTCAATGTTGGCCGCATGGCATTCCTGTGCAGGTGACAATGGTAATTTTTCAAAACGACAAGGATATTTAAACACATGATTATTTGTTTGCTGTGCTCTATGGCCTCTGCTACAGACCTCATCGAAATGACACTTAGATATCTTAGGGTGTACATATCAAGTTTTCCCAAATGGTCTAGCGGATAGGAATCTGCCTTGTCACGCAGGGCGGCCCGGGTTCGATTCCCGTCATGGCAAATGATTTTTGTAGAAAAACAAAATGAGTCCCAACGTGTGCAACAGAACAGTTCGAAATCTCGTTACATTTGCATCGTCATGAACATGACTTATATCAGGCTAGCTCATTTTTTCTTTGTTCATTTTAAGTGTAGAAACAATATTTCGTTTGTGACCATTTTTTTCTGCCGTTTTGACAACAGGCTCATGACTAAAGAACACACGGCTGTCTGCTGATTGACGCTTGACTGTAGATTTTCGCTTTGTGTCAAAAGAACTTCCTAACGCACACTTTTTCAAAGTAGGTGAATTCATCAGATCTGTTTGAAACATTGCATTTTATCCATGCACGACGACTGCTTAGATACTCGCAGCACAGTTGCCCCATATAAATTGCCCATGAGCGCGGAGCTTGTCTTTGTCACTGTAGCAACTTTGCTCCATCAGCGGGAGAAGGCGGTTCGACGCCCCTGTAAGCACATGTTTCTCTAATTCCTTTGTTTCAGGCAAGCCACTGTGACGTCAGACGCCTTTACGCATACAGCTTTGCGATGCTTAGACAGTAATAACATAATTCATGTTTACATTTCTTTAATTTTCGACGCATTGTCGTTATTCGTGACGCATCAATGACCAATTGATTATATGGCAATGCAATGAAAAAAGCGTGTGGAAAACAGTGTTAATGACAGATTTGAGAAGCACATTTCTTCAATGTTGGCCGCATGGCATTCCTGTGCAGGTGACAATGGTAATTTTTCAAAACGACAAGGATATTTAAACACATGATTATTTGTTTGCTGTGCTCTATGGCCTCTGCTACAGACCTCATCGAAATGACACTTAGATATCTTAGGGTGTACATATCAAGTTTTCCCAAATGGTCTAGCGGATAGGCATCTACCTTGTAACGCAGGGCGGCCCGGGTTCGATTCCCGTCATGGCAAATGTTTTTTGTAGAAAAATAAAATGAGTCCCAACGTGTGCAACAGAACAGTTCGAAATCTCGTTACATTTGCATCGTCATGAACATGACTTATATCAGGCTAGCTCATTTTTTCTTTGTTCATTTTAAGTGTAGAAACAATATTTCGTTTGTGAACATTTTTTTCTGCCGTTTTGACAACAGGCTCATGACTAAAGAACACACGGCTGTCTGCTGATTGACGCTTGACTGTAGATTTTCGCTTTTGTCAAAAGAACTCCCTAACGCACACTTTTTCAAAGTAGGTGAATTCATCAGATCTGTTTGAAACATTGCATTTTATCCATGCACGACGACTACTTAGATACTCGCAGCACAGTTGCCTCATATAAATTGCCCATGAGCGCGGAGCTTGTCTTTGTCACTGTAGCAACTTTGCTCCATCAGCGGGAGAAGGCGGTTCGACGCCCCTGTAAGCACATGTTTTTCTAATTCCTTTGTTTCAGGCAAGCCACTGTGACGTCAGACGCCTTTACGCATACAGCTTTGCGATGCTTAGACAGTAATAACATAATTCATGTTTACATTTCTTTAATTTTCGACGCATTGTCGTTATTCGTGACGCATCAATGACCAATTGATTATATGGCAATGCAATGAAAAAAGCATGTGGAAAACAGTGTTAATGACAGATTTGAGAAGCACATTTCTTCAATGTTGGCCGCATGGCATTCCTGTGCAGGTGACAATGGTAATTTTTCAAAACGACAAGGATATTTAAACACATGATTATTTGTTTGCTGTGCTCTATGGCCTCTGCTACAGACCTCATCGAAATGACACTTAGATATCTTAGGGTGTACATATCAAGTTTTCCCAAATGGTCTAGCGGATAGGCATCTACCTTGTAACGCAGGGCGGCCCGGGTTCGATTCCCGTCATGGCAAATGTTTTTTGTAGAAAAATAAAATGAGTCCCAACGTGTGCAACAGAACAGTTCGAAATCTCGTTACATTTGCATCGTCATGAACATGACTTATATCAGGCTAGCTAATTTTTTCTTTGTTCATTTTAAGTGTAGAAACAATATTTCGTTTGTGAACATTTTTTTCTGCCGTTTTGACAACAGGCTCATTACTAAAGAACACACGGCTGTCTGCTGATTGACGCTTGACTGTAGATTTTCGCTTTGTGTCAAAAGAACTCCCTAACGCACACTTTTTCAAAGTAGGTGAATTCATCAGATCTGTTTGAAACATTGCATTTTATCCATGCACGACGACTGCTTAGATACTCGCAGCACAGTTGCCCCATATAAATTGCCCATGAGCGCGGAGCTTGTCTTTGTCACTGTAGCAACTTTGCTCCATCAGCGGGAGAAGGCGGTTCGACGCCCCTGTAAGCACATGTTTCTCTGATTCCTTTGTTTCAGGCAAGCCACTGTGACGTCAGACGCCTTTACGCATACAGCTTTGCGATGCTTAGACAGTAATAACATAATTCATGTTTACATTTCTTTAATTTTCGACGCATTGTCGTTATTCGTGACGCATCAATGACCAATTGATTATATGGCAATGCAATGAAAAATACGTGTGGAAAACAGTGTTAATGACAGATTTGAGAAGCACATTTCTTCAATGTTGGCCGCATGGCATTCCTGTGCAGGTGACAATGGTAATTTTTCAAAACGACAAGGATATTTAAACACATGATTATTTGTTTGCTGTGCTCTATGGCCTCTGCTACAGACCTCATCGAAATGACACTTAGATATCTTAGGGTGTACATATCAAGTCTTCCCAAATGGTCTAGCGGATAGGCATCTACCTTGTAACGCAGGGCGGCCCGGGTTCGATTCCCGTCATGGCAAAGGATTTTTGTAGAAAAATAAAATGAGTCCCAACGTGTGCAACAGAACAGTTCGAAATCTCGTTACATTTGCATCGTCATGAACATGACTTATATCAGGCTAGCTAATTTTTTCTTTGTTCATTTTAAGTGTAGAAACAATATTTCGTTTGTGAACATTTTTTTCTGCCGTTTTGACAACAGGCTCATGACTAAAGAACACACGACTGTCTGCTGATTGACGCTTGACTGTAGATTTTCGCTTTGTGTCAAAAGAACTCCCTAACGCACACTTTTTCAAAGTAGGTGAATTCATCAGATCTGTTTGAAACATTGCATTTTATCCATGCAAGACGACTACTTAGATACTCGCAGCACAGTTGCCTCATATAAATTGCCCATGAGCGCGGAGCTTGTCTTTGTCACTGTAGCAACTTTGCTCCATCAGCGGGAGAATGCGGTTCGACGCCCCTGTAAGCACATGTTTCTCTAATTCCTTTGTTTCAGGCAAGCCACTGTGACGTCAGACGCCTTTACGCATACAGCTTTGCGATGCTTAGACAGTAATAACATAATTCATGTTTACATTTCTTTAATTTTCGACGCATTGTCGTTATTCGTGACGCATCAATGACCAATTGATTATATGGCAATGCAATGAAAAAAGCGTGTGGAAAACAGTGTTAATGACAGATTTGAGAAGCACATTTCTTCTATGTTGGCCGCATGGCATTCCTGTGCAGGTGACAATGGTAATTTTTCAAAACGACAAGGATATTTCAACACATGAATATTTGTTTGCTGTGCTCTATGGCCTCTGCTACAGACCTCATCGAAATGACACTTAGATATCTTAGGGTGTACATATCAAGTCTTCCCAAATGGTCTAGCGGATAGGCATCTACCTTGTAACGCAGGGTGGCCCGGGTTCGATTCCCGTCATGGCAAATGTTTTTTGTAGAAAAATAAAATGAGTCCCAACGTGTGCAACAGAACAGTTCGAAATCTCGTTACATTTGCATCGTCATGAACATGACTTATATCAGGCTAGCTAATTTTTTCTTTGTTCATTTTAAGTGTAGAAACAATATTTCGTTTGTGAACATTTTTTTCTGCCGTTTTGACAACAGGCTCATGACTAAAGAACACACGGCTGTCTGCTGATTGACGCTTGACTGTAGATTTTCGCTTTGTGTCAAAAGAACTCCCTAACGCACACTTTTTCAAAGTAGGTGAATTCATCAGATCTGTTTGAAACATTGCATTTTATCCATGCACGACGACTACTTAGATACTCGCAGCACAGTTGCCTCATATAAATTGCCCATGAGCGCGGAGCTTGTCTTTGTCACTGTAGCATCTTTGCTCCATCAGCGGGAGAAGGCGGTTCGACGCCCCTGTAAGCACATGTTTCTCTAATTCCTTTGTTTCAGGCAAGCCACTGTGACGTCAGACGCCTTTACGCATACAGCTTTGCGATGCTTAGACAGTAATAACATAATTCATGTTTACATTTCTTTAATTTTCGACGCATTGTCGTTATTCGTGACGCATCAATGACCAATTGATTATATGGCAATGCAATGAAAAAAGCGTGTGGAAAACAGTGTTAATGACAGATTTGAGAAGCACATTTCTTCAATGTTGGCCGCAGGGCATTCCTGTGCAGGTGACAATGGTAATTTTTCAAAACGACAAGGATATTTAAACACATGATTATTTGTTTGCTGTGCTCTATGGCCTCTGCTACAGACCTCATCGAAATGACACTTAGATATCTTAGGGTGTACATATCAAGTCTTCCCAAATGGTCTAGCGGATAGGAATCTGCCTTGTCACGCAGGGCGGCCCGGGTTCGATTCCCGTCATGGCAAAGGATTTTTGTAGAAAAATAAAATGAGTCCCAACGTGTGCAACAGAACAGTTCGAAATCTCGTTACATTTGCATCGTCATGAACATGACTTATATCAGGCTAGCTAATTTTTTCTTTGTTCATTTTAAGTGTAGAAACAATATTTCGTTTGTGAACATTTTTTTCTGCCGTTTTGACAACAGGCTCATGACTAAAGAACACACGGCTGTCTGCTGATTGACGCTTGACTGTAGATTTTCGCTTTGTGTCAAAAGAACTCCCTAACGCACACTTTTTCAAAGTAGGTGAATTCATCAGATCTGTTTGAAACATTGCATTTTATCCATGCACGACGACTACTTAGATACTCGCAGCACAGTTGCCTCATATAAATTGCCCATGAGCGCGGAGCTTGTCTTTGTCACTGTAGCAACTTTGCTCCATCAGCGGGAGAAGGCGGTTCGACGCCCCTGTAAGCACATGTTTCTCTAATTCCTTTGTTTCAGGCAAGCCACTGTGACGTCAGACGCCTTTACGCATACAGCTTTGCGATGCTTAGACAGTAATAACATAATTCATGTTTACATTTCTTTAATTTTCGACGCATTGTCGTTATTCGTGACGCATCAATGACCAATTGATTATATGGCAATGCAATGAAAAAAGCGTGTGGAAAACAGTGTTAATGACAGATTTGAGAAGCACATTTCTTCAATGTTGGCCGCAGGGCATTCCTGTGCAGGTGACAATGGTAATTTTTCAAAACGACAAGGATATTTAAACACATGATTATTTGTTTGCTGTGCTCTATGGCCTCTGCTACAGACCTCATCGAAATGACACTTAGATATCTTAGGGTGTACATATCAAGTCTTCCCAAATGGTCTAGCGGATAGGAATCTGCCTTGTCACGCAGGGCGGCCCGGGTTCGATTCCCGTCATGGCAAAGGATTTTTGTAGAAAAATAAAATGAGTCCCAACGTGTGCAACAGAACAGTTCGATATCTCGTTACATTTGCATCGTCATGAACATGACTTATATCAGGCTAGCTAATTTTTTCTTTGTTCATTTTAAGTGTAGAAACAATATTTCGTTTGTGAACATTTTTTTCTGCCGTTTTGACAACAGGCTCATTACTAAAGAACACACGACTGTCTGCTGATTGACGCTTGACTGTAGATTTTCGCTTTGTGTCAAAAGAACTCCCTAACGCACACTTTTTCAAAGTAGGTGAATTCATCAGATCTGTTTGAAACATTGCATTTTATCCATGCACGACGACTACTTAGATACTCGCAGCACAGTTGCCTCATATAAATTGCCCATGAGCGCGGAGCTTGTCTTTGTCACTGTAGCAACTTTGCTCCATCAGCGGGAGAAGGCGGTTCGACGCCCCTGTAAGCACATGTTTCTCTAATTCCTTTGTTTCAGGCAAGCCACTGTGACGTCAGACGCCTTTACGCATACAGCTTTGCGATGCTTAGACAGTAATAACATAATTCATGTTTACATTTCTTTAATTTTCGACGCATTGTCGTTATTCGTGACGCATCAATGACCAATTGATTATATGGCAATGCAATAAAAAAAGCGTGTGGAAAACAGTGTTAATGACAGATTTGAGAAGCACATTTCTTCAATGTTGGCCGCATGGCATTCCTGTGCAGGTGACAATGGTAATTTTTCAAAACGACAAGGATATTTCAACACATGATTATTTGTTTGCTGTGCTCTATGGCCTCTGCTACAGACCTCATCGAAATGACACTTAGATATCTTAGGGTGTACATATCAAGTCTTCCCAAATGGTCTAGCGGATAGGCATCTACTTTGTAACGCAGGGCGGCCCGGGTTCGATTCCCGTCATGGCAAATGTTTTTTGTAGAAAAATAAAATGAGTCCCAACGTGTGCAACAGAACAGTTCGAAATCTCGTTACATTTGCATCGTCATGAACATGACTTATATCAGGCTAGCTAATTTTTTCTTTGTTCATTTTAAGTGTAGAAACAATATTTCGTTTGTGAACATTTTTTTCTGCCGTTTTGACAACAGGCTCATGACTAAAGAACACACGGCTGTCTGCTGATTGACGCTTGACTGTAGATTTTCGCTTTGTGTCAAAAGAACTCCCTAACGCACACTTTTTCAAAGTAGGTGAATTCATCAGATCTGTTTGAAACATTGCATTTTATCCATGCACGACGACTACTTAGATACTCGCAGCACAGTTGCCTCATATAAATTGCCCATGAGCGCGGAGCTTGTCTTTGTCACTGTAGCAACTTTGCTCCATCAGCGGGAGAAGGCGGTTCGACGCCCCTGTAAGCACATGTTTCTCTAATTCCTTTGTTTCAGGCAAGCCACTGTGACGTCAGACGCCTTTACGCATACAGCTTTGCGATGCTTAGACAGTAATAACATAATTCATGTTTACATTTCTTTAATTTTCGACGCATTGTCGTTATTCGTGACGCATCAATGACCAATTGATTATATGGCAATGCAATGAAAAAAGCGTGTGGAAAACAGTGTTAATGACAGATTTGAGAAACACATTTCTTCAATGTTGGCCGCATGGCATTCCTGTGCAGGTGACAATGGTAATTTTTCAAAACGACAAGGATATTTCAACACATGATTATTTGTTTGCTGTGTTCTATGGCCTCTGCTACAGACCTCATCGAAATGACACTTAGATATCTTAGGGTGTACATATCAAGTCTTCCCAAATGGTCTAGCGGATAGGCATCTACCTTGTAACGCAGGGCGGCCCGGGTTCGATTCCCGTCATGGCAAATGTTTTTTGTAGAAAAATAAAATGAGTCCCAACGTGTGCAACAGAACAGTTCGAAATCTCGTTACATTTGCATCGTCATGAACATGACTTATATCAGGCTAGCTAATTTTTTCTTTGTTCATTTTAAGTGTAGAAACAATATTTCGTTTGTGAACATTTTTTTCTGCCGTTTTGACAACAGGCTCATGACTAAAGAACACACGGCTGTCTGCTGATTGACGCTTGACTGTAGATTTTCGCTTTGTGTCAAAAGAACTCCCTAACGCACACTTTTTCAAAGTAGGTGAATTCATCAGATCTGTTTGAAACATTGCATTTTATCCATGCACGACGACTACTTAGATACTCGCAGCACAGTTGCCTCATATAAATTGCCCATGAGCGCGGAGCTTGTCTTTGTCACTGTAGCAACTTTGCTCCATCAGCGGGAGAAGGCGGTTCGACGCCCCTGTAAGCACATGTTTCTCTAATTCCTTTGTTTCAGGCAAGCCACTGTGACGTCAGACGCCTTTACGCATACAGCTTTGCGATGCTTAGACAGTAATAACATAATTCATGTTTACATTTCTTTAATTTTCGACGCATTGTCGTTATTCGTGACGCATCAATGACCAATTGATTATATGGCAATGCAATGAAAAAAGCGTGTGGAAAACAGTGTTAATGACAGATTTGAGAAGCACATTTCTTCAATGTTGGCCGCAGGGCATTCCTGTGCAGGTGACAATGGTAATTTTTCAAAACGACAAGGATATTTAAACACATGATTATTTGTTTGCTTTGCTCTATCGCCTCTGCTACAGACCTCATCGAAATGACACTTAGATATCTTAGGGTGTACATATCAAGTCTTCCCAAATGGTCTAGCGGATAGGAATCTGCCTTGTCACGCAGGGCGGCCCGGGTTCGATTCCCGTCATGGCAAAGGATTTTTGTAGAAAAATAAAATGAGTCCCAACGTGTGCAACAGAACAGTTCGATATCTCGTTACATTTGCATCGTCATGAACATGACTTATATCAGGCTAGCTAATTTTTTCTTTGTTCATTTTAAGTGTAGAAACAATATTTCGTTTGTGAACATTTTTTTCTGCCGTTTTGACAACAGGCTCATTACTAAAGAACACACGACTGTCTGCTGATTGACGCTTGACTGTAGATTTTCGCTTTGTGTCAAAAGAACTCCCTAACGCACACTTTTTCAAAGTAGGTGAATTCATCAGATCTGTTTGAAACATTGCATTTTATCCATGCACGACGACTACTTAGATACTCGCAGCACAGTTGCCTCATATAAATTGCCCATGAGCGCGGAGCTTGTCTTTGTCACTGTAGCAACTTTGCTCCATCAGCGGGAGAAGGCGGTTCGACGCCCCTGTAAGCACATGTTTCTCTAATTCCTTTGTTTCAGGCAAGCCACTGTGACGTCAGACGCCTTTACGCATACAGCTTTGCGATGCTTAGACAGTAATAACATAATTCATGTTTACATTTCTTTAATTTTCGACGCATTGTCGTTATTCGTGACGCATCAATGACCAATTGATTATATGGCAATGCAATGAAAAAAGCGTGTGGAAAACAGTGTTAATGACAGATTTGAGAAGCACATTTCTTCAATGTTGGCCGCATGGCATTCCTGTGCAGGTGACAATGGTAATTTTTCAAAACGACAAGGATATTTCAACACATGATTATTTGTTTGCTGTGCTCTATGGCCTCTGCTACAGACCTCATCGAAATGACACTTAGATATCTTAGGGTGTACATATCAAGTCTTCCCAAATGGTCTAGCGGATAGGCATCTACCTTGTAACGCAGGGCGGCCCGGGTTCGATTCCCGTCATGGCAAATGTTTTTTGTAGAAAAATAAAATGAGTCCCAACGTGTGCAACAGAACAGTTCGATATCTCGTTACATTTGCATCGTCATGAACATGACTTATATCAGGCTAGCTAATTTTTTCTTTGTTCATTTTAAGTGTAGAAACAATATTTCGTTTGTGAACATTTTTTTCTGCCGTTTTGACAACAGGCTCATTACTAAAGAACACACGACTGTCTGCTGATTGACGCTTGACTGTAGATTTTCGCTTTGTGTCAAAAGAACTCCCTAACGCACACTTTTTCAAAGTAGGTGAATTCATCAGATCTGTTTGAAACATTGCATTTTATCCATGCACGACGACTACTTAGATACTCGCAGCACAGTTGCCTCATATAAATTGCCCATGAGAGCGGAGCTTGTCTTTGTCACTGTAGCAACTTTGCTCCATCAGCGGGAGAAGGCGGTTCGACGCCCCTGTAAGCACATGTTTCTCTAATTCCTTTGTTTCAGGCAAGCCACTGTGACGTCAGACGCCTTTACGCATACAGCTTTGCGATGCTTAGACAGTAATAACATAATTCATGTTTACATTTCTTTAATTTTCGACGCATTGTCGTTATTCGTGACGCATCAATGACCAATTGATTATATGGCAATGCAATGAAAAAAGCGTGTGGAAAACAGTGTTAATGACAGATTTGAGAAGCACATTTCTTCAATGTTGGCCGCATGGCATTCCTGTGCAGGTGACAATGGTAATTTTTCAAAACGACAAGGATATTTCAACACATGATTATTTGTTTGCTGTGCTCTATGGCCTCTGCGACAGACCTCATCGAAATGACACTTAGATATCTTAGGGTGTACATATCAAGTCTTCCCAAATGGTCTAGCGGATAGGCATCTACCTTGTAACGCAGGGCGGCCCGGGTTCGATTCCCGTCATGGCAAATGTTTTTTGTAGAAAAATAAAATGAGTCCCAACGTGTGCAACAGAACAGTTCGAAATCTCGTTACATTTGCATCGTCATGAACATGACTTATATCAGGCTAGCTAATTTTTTCTTTGTTCATTTTAAGTGTAGAAACAATATTTCGTTTGTGAACATTTTTTTCTGCCGTTTTGACAACAGGCTCATGACTAAAGAACACACGGCTGTCTGCTGATTGACGCTTGACTGTAGATTTTCGCTTTGTGTCAAAAGATCTCCCTAACGCACACTTTTTCAAAGTAGGTGAATTCATCAGATCTGTTTGAAACATTGCATTTTATCCATGCACGACGACTACTTAGATACTCGCAGCACAGTTGCCTCATATAAATTGCCCATGAGCGCGGAGCTTGTCTTTGTCACTGTAGCAACTTTGCTCCATCAGCGGGAGAAGGCGGTTCGACGCCCCTGTAAGCACATGTTTCTCTAATTCCTTTGTTTCAGGCAAGCCACTGTGACGTCAGACGCCTTTACGCATACAGCTTTGCGATGCTTAGACAGTAATAACATAATTCATGTTTACATTTCTTTAATTTTCGACGCATTGTCGTTATTCGTGACGCATCAATGACCAATTGATTATATGGCAATGCAATGAAAAAAGCGTGTGGAAAACAGTGTTAATGACAGATTTGAGAAGCACATTTCTTCAATGTTGGCCGCATGGTATTCCTGTGCAGGTGACAATGGTAATTTTTCAAAACGACAAGGATATTTCAACACATGATTATTTGTTTGCTGTGCTCTATGGCCTCTGCGACAGACCTCATCGAAATGACACTTAGATATCTTAGGGTGTACATATCAAGTCTTCCCAAATGGTCTAGCGGATAGGCATCTACCTTGTAACGCAGGGCGGCCCGGGTTCGATTCCCGTCATGGCAAATGTTTTTTGTAGAAAAATAAAATGAGTCCCAACGTGTGCAACAGAACAGTTCGAAATCTCGTTACATTTGCATCGTCATGAACATGACTTATATCAGGCTAGCTAATTTTTTCTTTGTTCATTTTAAGTGTAGAAACAATATTTCGTTTGTGAACATTTTTTTCTGCCGTTTTGACAACAGGCTCATGACTAAAGAACACACGGCTGTCTGCTGATTGACGCTTGACTGTAGATTTTCGCTTTGTGTCAAAAGATCTCCCTAACGCACACTTTTTCAAAGTAGGTGAATTCATCAGATCTGTTTGAAACATTGCATTTTATCCATGCACGACGACTACTTAGATACTCGCAGCACAGTTGCCTCATATAAATTGCCCATGAGCGCGGAGCTTGTCTTTGTCACTGTAGCAACTTTGCTCCATCAGCGGGAGAAGGCGGTTCGACGCCCCTGTAAGCACATGTTTCTCTAATTCCTTTGTTTCAGGCAAGCCACTGTGACGTCAGACGCCTTTACGCATACAGCTTTGCGATGCTTAGACAGTAATAACATAATTCATGTTTACATTTCTTTAATTTTCGACGCATTGTCGTTATTCGTGACGCATCAATGACCAATTGATTATATGGCAATGCAATGAAAAAAGCGTGTGGAAAACAGTGTTAATGACAGATTTGAGAAGCACATTTCTTCAATGTTGGCCGCATGGCATTCCTGTGCAGGTGACAATGGTAATTTTTCAAAACGACAAGGATATTTCAACACATGATTATTTGTTTGCTGTGCTCTATGGCCTCTGCGACAGACCTCATCGAAATGACACTTAGATATCTTAGGGTGTACATATCAAGTCTTCCCAAATGGTCTAGCGGATAGGCATCTACCTTGTAACGCAGGGCGGCCCGGGTTCGATTCCCGTCATGGCAAATGTTTTTTGTAGAAAAATAAAATGAGTCCCAACGTGTGCAACAGAACAGTTCGAAATCTCGTTACATTTGCATCGTCATGAACATGACTTATATCAGGCTAGCTAATTTTTTCTTTGTTCATTTTAAGTGTAGAAACAATATTTCGTTTGTGAACATTTTTTTCTGCCGTTTTGACAACAGGCTCATGACTAAAGAACACACGGCTGTCTGCTGATTGACGCTTGACTGTAGATTTTCGCTTTGTGTCAAAAGATCTCCCTAACGCACACTTTTTCAAAGTAGGTGAATTCATCAGATCTGTTTGAAACATTGCATTTTATCCATGCACGACGACTACTTAGATACTCGCAGCACAGTTGCCTCATATAAATTGCCCATGAGCGCGGAGCTTGTCTTTGTCACTGTAGCAACTTTGCTCCATCAGCGGGAGAAGGCGGTTCGACGCCCCTGTAAGCACATGTTTCTCTAATTCCTTTGTTTCAGGCAAGCCACTGTGACGTCAGACGCCTTTACGCATACAGCTTTGCGATGCTTAGACAGTAATAACATAATTCATGTTTACATTTCTTTAATTTTCGACGCATTGTCGTTATTCGTGACGCATCAATGACCAATTGATTATATGGCAATGCAATGAAAAAAGCGTGTGGAAAACAGTGTTAATGACAGATTTGAGAAGCACATTTCTTCAATGTTGGCCGCAGGGCATTCCTGTGCAGGTGACAATGGTAATTTTTCAAAACGACAAGGATATTTAAACACATGATTATTTGTTTGCTGTGCTCTATGGCCTCTGCTACAGACCTCATCGAAATGACACTTAGATATCTTAGGGTGTACATATCAAGTCTTCCCAAATGGTCTAGCGGATAGGAATCTGCCTTGTCACGCAGGGCGGCCCGGGTTCGATTCCCGTCATGGCAAAGGATTTTTGTAGAAAAATAAAGTGAGTCCCAACGTGTGCAACAGAACAGTTCGAAATCTCGTTACATTTGCATCGTCATGAACATGACTTATATCAGGCTAGCTAATTTTTTCTTTTTTCATTTTAAGTGTAGAAACAATATTTCGTTTGTGAACATTTTTTTCTGCCGTTTTGACAACAGGCTCATGACTAAAGAACACACGGCTGTCTGCTGATTGACGCTTGACTGTAGATTTTCGCTTTGTGTCAAAAGAACTCCCTAACGCACACTTTTTCAAAGTAGGTGAATTCATCAGATCTGTTTGAAACATTGCATTTTATCCATGCACGACGACTACTTAGATACTCGCAGCACAGTTGCCTCTTATAAATTGCCCATGAGCGTGGAGCTTGTCTTTGTCACTGTAGCAACTTTGCTCCATCAGCGGGAGAAGGCGGTTCGACGCCCCTGTAAGCACATGTTTCTCTAATTCCTTTGTTTCAGGCAAGCCACTGTGACGTCAGACGCCTTTACGCATACAGCTTTGCGATGCTTAGACAGTAATAACATAATTCATGTTTACATTTCTTTAATTTTCGACGCATTGTCGTTATTCGTGACGCATCAATGACCAATTGATTATATGGCAATGCAATGAAAAAAGCGTGTGGAAAACAGTGTTAATGACAGATTTGAGAAGCACATTTCTTCAATGTTGGCCGCATGGCATTCCTGTGCAGGTGACAATGGTAATTTTTCAAAACGACAAGGATATTTCAACACATGATTATTTGTTTGCTGTGCTCTATGGCCTCTGCTACAGACCTCATCGAAATGACACTTAGATATCTTAGGGTGTACATATCAAGTCTTCCCAAATGGTCTAGCGGATAGGCATCTACTTTGTAACGCAGGGCGGCCCGGGTTCGATTCCCGTCATGGCAAATGTTTTTTGTAGAAAAATAAAATGAGTCCCAACGTGTGCAACAGAACAGTTCGAAATCTCGTTACATTTGCATCGTCATGAACATGACTTATATCAGGCTAGCTAATTTTTTCTTTGTTCATTTTAAGTGTAGAAACAATATTTCGTTTGTGAACATTTTTTTCTGCCGTTTTGACAACAGGCTCATGACTAAAGAACACACGGCTGTCTGCTGATTGACGCTTGACTGTAGATTTTCGCTTTGTGTCAAAAGAACTCCCTAACGCACACTTTTTCAAAGTAGGTGAATTCATCAGATCTGTTTGAAACATTGCATTTTATCCATGCACGACGACTACTTAGATACTCGCAGCACAGTTGCCTCATATAAATTGCCCATGAGCGCGGAGCTTGTCTTTGTCACTGTAGCAACTTTGCTCCATCAGCGGGAGAAGGCGGTTCGACGCCCCTGTAAGCACATGTTTCTCTAATTCCTTTGTTTCAGGCAAGCCACTGTGACGTCAGACGCCTTTACGCATACAGCTTTGCGATGCTTAGACAGTAATAACATAATTCATGTTTACATTTCTTTAATTTTCGACGCATTGTCGTTATTCGTGACGCATCAATGACCAATTGATTATATGGCAATGCAATGAAAAAAGCGTGTGGAAAACAGTGTTAATGACAGATTTGAGAAGCACATTTCTTCAATGTTGGCCGCAGGGCATTCCTGTGCAGGTGACAATGGTAATTTTTCAAAACGACAAGGATATTTCAACACATGATTATTTGTTTGCTGTGCTCTATGGCCTCTGCTACAGACCTCATCGAAATGACACTTAGATATCTTAGGGTGTACATATCAAGTCTTCCCAAATGGTCTAGCGGATAGGCATCTACCTTGTAACGCAGAGCGGCCCGGGTTCGATTCCCGTCATGGCAAATGTTTTTTGTAGAAAAATAAAATGAGTCCCAACGTGTGCAACAGAACAGTTCGAAATCTCGTTACATTTGCATCGTCATGAACATGACTTATATCAGGCTAGCTAATTTTTTCTTTGTTCATTTTAAGTGTAGAAACAATATTTCGTTTGTGAACATTTTTTTCTGCCGTTTTGACAACAGGCTCATGACTAAAGAACACACGGCTGTCTGCTGATTGACGCTTGACTGTAGATTTTCGCTTTGTGTCAAAAGATCTCCCTAACGCACACTTTTTCAAAGTAGGTGAATTCATCAGATCTGTTTGAAACATTGCATTTTATCCATGCACGACGACTACTTAGATACTCGCAGCACAGTTGCCTCATATAAATTGCCCATGAGCGCGGAGCTTGTCTTTGTCACTGTAGCAACTTTGCTCCATCAGCGGGAGAAGGCGGTTCGACGCCCCTGTAAGCACATGTTTCTCTAATTCCTTTGTTTCAGGCAAGCCACTGTGACGTCAGACGCCTTTACGCATACAGCTTTGCGATGCTTAGACAGTAATAACATAATTCATGTTTACATTTCTTTAATTTTCGACGCATTGTCGTTATTCGTGACGCATCAATGACCAATTGATTATATGGCAATGCAATGAAAAAAGCGTGTGGAAAACAGTGTTAATGACAGATTTGAGAAGCACATTTCTTCAATGTTGGCCGCATGGTATTCCTGTGCAGGTGACAATGGTAATTTTTCAAAACGACAAGGATATTTCAACACATGATTATTTGTTTGCTGTGCTCTATGGCCTCTGCGACAGACCTCATCGAAATGACACTTAGATATCTTAGGGTGTACATATCAAGTCTTCCCAAATGGTCTAGCGGATAGGCATCTACCTTGTAACGCAGGGCGGCCCGGGTTCGATTCCCGTCATGGCAAATGTTTTTTGTAGAAAAATAAAATGAGTCCCAACGTGTGCAACAGAACAGTTCGAAATCTCGTTACATTTGCATCGTCATGAACATGACTTATATCAGGCTAGCTAATTTTTTCTTTGTTCATTTTAAGTGTAGAAACAATATTTCGTTTGTGAACATTTTTTTCTGCCGTTTTGACAACAGGCTCATGACTAAAGAACACACGGCTGTCTGCTGATTGACGCTTGACTGTAGATTTTCGCTTTGTGTCAAAAGATCTCCCTAACGCACACTTTTTCAAAGTAGGTGAATTCATCAGATCTGTTTGAAACATTGCATTTTATCCATGCACGACGACTACTTAGATACTCGCAGCACAGTTGCCTCATATAAATTGCCCATGAGCGCGGAGCTTGTCTTTGTCACTGTAGCAACTTTGCTCCATCAGCGGGAGAAGGCGGTTCGACGCCCCTGTAAGCACATGTTTCTCTAATTCCTTTGTTTCAGGCAAGCCACTGTGACGTCAGACGCCTTTACGCATACAGCTTTGCGATGCTTAGACAGTAATAACATAATTCATGTTTACATTTCTTTAATTTTCGACGCATTGTCGTTATTCGTGACGCATCAATGACCAATTGATTATATGGCAATGCAATGAAAAAAGCGTGTGGAAAACAGTGTTAATGACAGATTTGAGAAGCACATTTCTTCAATGTTGGCCGCATGGCATTCCTGTGCAGGTGACAATGGTAATTTTTCAAAACGACAAGGATATTTCAACACATGATTATTTGTTTGCTGTGCTCTATGGCCTCTGCGACAGACCTCATCGAAATGACACTTAGATATCTTAGGGTGTACATATCAAGTCTTCCCAAATGGTCTAGCGGATAGGCATCTACCTTGTAACGCAGGGCGGCCCGGGTTCGATTCCCGTCATGGCAAATGTTTTTTGTAGAAAAATAAAATGAGTCCCAACGTGTGCAACAGAACAGTTCGAAATCTCGTTACATTTGCATCGTCATGAACATGACTTATATCAGGCTAGCTAATTTTTTCTTTGTTCATTTTAAGTGTAGAAACAATATTTCGTTTGTGAACATTTTTTTCTGCCGTTTTGACAACAGGCTCATGACTAAAGAACACACGGCTGTCTGCTGATTGACGCTTGACTGTAGATTTTCGCTTTGTGTCAAAAGATCTCCCTAACGCACACTTTTTCAAAGTAGGTGAATTCATCAGATCTGTTTGAAACATTGCATTTTATCCATGCACGACGACTACTTAGATACTCGCAGCACAGTTGCCTCATATAAATTGCCCATGAGCGCGGAGCTTGTCTTTGTCACTGTAGCAACTTTGCTCCATCAGCGGGAGAAGGCGGTTCGACGCCCCTGTAAGCACATGTTTCTCTAATTCCTTTGTTTCAGGCAAGCCACTGTGACGTCAGACGCCTTTACGCATACAGCTTTGCGATGCTTAGACAGTAATAACATAATTCATGTTTACATTTCTTTAATTTTCGACGCATTGTCGTTATTCGTGACGCATCAATGACCAATTGATTATATGGCAATGCAATGAAAAAAGCGTGTGGAAAACAGTGTTAATGACAGATTTGAGAAGCACATTTCTTCAATGTTGGCCGCAGGGCATTCCTGTGCAGGTGACAATGGTAATTTTTCAAAACGACAAGGATATTTAAACACATGATTATTTGTTTGCTGTGCTCTATGGCCTCTGCTACAGACCTCATCGAAATGACACTTAGATATCTTAGGGTGTACATATCAAGTCTTCCCAAATGGTCTAGCGGATAGGAATCTGCCTTGTCACGCAGGGCGGCCCGGGTTCGATTCCCGTCATGGCAAAGGATTTTTGTAGAAAAATAAAGTGAGTCCCAACGTGTGCAACAGAACAGTTCGAAATCTCGTTACATTTGCATCGTCATGAACATGACTTATATCAGGCTAGCTAATTTTTTCTTTTTTCATTTTAAGTGTAGAAACAATATTTCGTTTGTGAACATTTTTTTCTGCCGTTTTGACAACAGGCTCATGACTAAAGAACACACGGCTGTCTGCTGATTGACGCTTGACTGTAGATTTTCGCTTTGTGTCAAAAGAACTCCCTAACGCACACTTTTTCAAAGTAGGTGAATTCATCAGATCTGTTTGAAACATTGCATTTTATCCATGCACGACGACTACTTAGATACTCGCAGCACAGTTGCCTCATATAAATTGCCCATGAGCGCGGAGCTTGTCTTTGTCACTGTAGCAACTTTGCTCCATCAGCGGGAGAAGGCGGTTCGACGCCCCTGTAAGCACATGTTTTTCTAATTCCTTTGTTTCAGGCAAGCCACTGTGACGTCAGACGCCATTACGCATACAGCTTTGCGATGCTTAGACAGTAATAACATAATTCATGTTTACATTTCTTTAATTTTCGACGCATTGTCGTTATTCGTGACGCATCAATGACCAATTGATTATATGGCAATGCAATGAAAAAAGCGTGTGGAAAACAGTGTTAATGACAGATTTGAGAAGCACATTTCTTCAATGTTGGCCGCATGGCATTCCTGTGCAGGTGACAATGGTAATTTTTCAAAACGACAAGGATATTTCAACACATGATTATTTGTTTGCTGTGCTCTATGGCCTCTGCTACAGACCTCATCGAAATGACACTTAGATATCTTAGGGTGTACATATCAAGTCTTCCCAAATGGTCTAGCGGATAGGCATCTACCTTGTAACGCAGGGCGGCCCGGGTTCGATTCCCGTCATGGCAAATGTTTTTTGTAGAAAAATAAAATGAGTCCCAACGTGTGCAACAGAACAGTTCGAAATCTCGTTACATTTGCATCGTCATGAACATGACTTATATCAGGCTAGCTAATTTTTTCTTTTTTCATTTTAAGTGTAGAAACAATATTTCGTTTGTGAACATTTTTTTCTGCCGTTTTGACAACAGGCTCATGACTAAAGAACACACGGCTGTCTGCTGATTGACGCTTGACTGTAGATTTTCGCTTTGTGTCAAAAGAACTCCCTAACGCACACTTTTTCAAAGTAGGTGAATTCATCAGATCTGTTTGAAACATTGCATTTTATCCATGCACGACGACTACTTAGATACTCGCAGCACAGTTGCCTCATATAAATTGCCCATGAGCGCGGAGCTTGTCTTTGTCACTGTAGCAACTTTGCTCCATCAGCGGGAGAAGGCGGTTCGACGCCCCTGTAAGCACATGTTTCTCTAATTCCTTTGTTTCAGGCAAGCCACTGTGACGTCAGACGCCTTTACGCATACAGCTTTGCGATGCTTAGACAGTAATAACATAATTCATGTTTACATTTCTTTAATTTTCGACGCATTGTCGTTATTCGTGACGCATCAATGACCAATTGATTATATGGCAATGCAATGAAAAAAGCGTGTGGAAAACAGTGTTAATGACAGATTTGAGAAGCACATTTCTTCAATGTTGGCCGCATGGCATTCCTGTGCAGGTGACAATGGTAATTTTTCAAAACGACAAGGATATTTCAACACATGATTATTTGTTTGCTGTGCTCTATGGCCTCTGCTACAGACCTCATCGAAATGACACTTAGATATCTTAGGGTGTACATATCAAGTCTTCCCAAATGGTCTAGCGGATAGGCATCTACTTTGTAACGCAGGGCGGCCCGGGTTCGATTCCCGTCATGGCAAATGTTTTTTGTAGAAAAATAAAATGAGTCCCAACGTGTGCAACAGAACAGTTCGAAATCTCGTTACATTTGCATCGTCATGAACATGACTTATATCAGGCTAGCTAATTTTTTCTTTGTTCATTTTAAGTGTAGAAACAATATTTCGTTTGTGAACATTTTTTTCTGCCGTTTTGACAACAGGCTCATGACTAAAGAACACACGGCTGTCTGCTGATTGACGCTTGACTGTAGATTTTCGCTTTGTGTCAAAAGAACTCCCTAACGCACACTTTTTCAAAGTAGGTGAATTCATCAGATCTGTTTGAAACATTGCATTTTATCCATGCACGACGACTACTTAGATACTCGCAGCACAGTTGCCTCATATAAATTGCCCATGAGCGCGGAGCTTGTCTTTGTCACTGTAGCAACTTTGCTCCATCAGCGGGAGAAGGCGGTTCGACGCCCCTGTAAGCACATGTTTCTCTAATTCCTTTGTTTCAGGCAAGCCACTGTGACGTCAGACGCCTTTACGCATACAGCTTTGCGATGCTTAGACAGTAATAACATAATTCATGTTTACATTTCTTTAATTTTCTACGCATTGTCGTTATTCGTGACGCATCAATGACCAATTGATTATATGGCAATGCAATGAAAAAAGCGTGTGGAAAACAGTGTTAATGACAGATTTGAGAAGCACATTTCTTCAATGTTGGCCGCAGGGCATTCCTGTGCAGGTGACAATGGTAATTTTTCAAAACGACAAGGATATTTCAACACATGATTATTTGTTTGCTGTGCTCTATGGCCTCTGCTACAGACCTCATCGAAATGACACTTAGATATCTTAGGGTGTACATATCAAGTCTTCCCAAATGGTCTAGCGGATAGGCATCTACCTTGTAACGCAGAGCGGCCCGGGTTCGATTCCCGTCATGGCAAATGTTTTTTGTAGAAAAATAAAATGAGTCCCAACGTGTGCAACAGAACAGTTCGAAATCTCGTTACATTTGCATCGTCATGAACATGACTTATATCAGGCTAGCTAATTTTTTCTTTTTTCATTTTAAGTGTAGAAACAATATTTCGTTTGTGAACATTTTTTTCTGCCGTTTTGACAACAGGCTCATGACTAAAGAACACACGGCTGTCTGCTGATTGACGCTTGACTGTAGATTTTCGCTTTGTGTCAAAAGAACTCCCTAACGCACACTTTTTCAAAGTAGGTGAATTCATCAGATCTGTTTGAAACATTGCATTTTATCCATGCACGACGACTACTTAGATACTCGCAGCACAGTTGCCTCATATAAATTGCCCATGAGTGCGGAGCTTGTCTTTGTCACTGTAGCAACTTTGCTCCATCAGCGGGAGAAGGCGGTTCGACGCCCCTGTAAGCACATGTTTCTCTAATTCCTTTGTTTCAGGCAAGCCACTGTGACGTCAGACGCCTTTACGCATACAGCTTTGCGATGCTTAGACAGTAATAACATAATTCATGTTTACATTTCTTTAATTTTCGACGCATTGTCGTTATTCGTGACGCATCAATGACCAATTGATTATATGGCAATGCAATGAAAAAAGCGTGTGGAAAACAGTGTTAATGACAGATTTGAGAAGCACATTTCTTCAATGTTGGCCGCATGGCATTCCTGTGCAGGTGACAATGGTAATTTTTCAAAACGACAAGGATATTTCAACACATGATTATTTGTTTGCTGTGCTCTATGGCCTCTGCTACAGACCTCATCGAAATGACACTTAGATATCTTAGGGTGTACATATCAAGTCTTCCCAAATGGTCTAGCGGATAGGCATCTACTTTGTAACGCAGGGCGGCCCGGGTTCGATTCCCGTCATGGCAAATGTTTTTTGTAGAAAAATAAAATGAGTCCCAACGTGTGCAACAGAACAGTTCGAAATCTCGTTACATTTGCATCGTCATGAACATGACTTATATCAGGCTAGCTAATTTTTTCTTTGTTCATTTTAAGTGTAGAAACAATATTTCGTTTGTGAACATTTTTTTCTGCCGTTTTGACAACAGGCTCATGACTAAAGAACACACGGCTGTCTGCTGATTGACGCTTGACTGTAGATTTTCGCTTTGTATCAAAAGAACTCCCTAACGCACACTTTTTCAAAGTAGGTGAATTCATCAGATCTGTTTGAAACATTGCATTTTATCCATGCACGACGACTACTTAGATACTCGCAGCACAGTTGCCTCATATAAATTGCCCATGAGCGCGGAGCTTGTCTTTGTCACTGTAGCAACTTTGCTCCATCAGCGGGAGAAGGCGGTTCGACGCCCCTGTAAGCACATGTTTCTCTAATTCCTTTGTTTCAGGCAAGCCACTGTGACGTCAGACGCCTTTACGCATACAGCTTTGCGATGCTTAGACAGTAATAACATAATTCATGTTTACATTTCTTTAATTTTCGACGCATTGTCGTTATTCGTGACGCATCAATGACCAATTGATTATATGGCAATGCAATGAAAAAAGCGTGTGGAAAACAGTGTTAATGACAGATTTGAGAAGCACATTTCTTCAATGTTGGCCGCAGGGCATTCCTGTGCAGGTGACAATGGTAATTTTTCAAAACGACAAGGATATTTAAACACATGATTATTTGTTTGCTGTGCTCTATGGCCTCTGCTACAGACCTCATCGAAATGACACTTAGATATCTTAGGGTGTACATATCAAGTCTTCCCAAATGGTCTAGCGGATAGGAATCTGCCTTGTCACGCAGGGCGGCCCGGGTTCGATTCCCGTCATGGCAAAGGATTTTTGTAGAAAAATAAAATGAGTCCCAACGTGTGCAACAGAACAGTTCGATATCTCGTTACATTTGCATCGTCATGAACATGACTTATATCAGGCTAGCTAATTTTTTCTTTGTTCATTTTAAGTGTAGAAACAATATTTCGTTTGTGAACATTTTTTTCTGCCGTTTTGACAACAGGCTCATTACTAAAGAACACACGACTGTCTGCTGATTGACGCTTGACTGTAGATTTTCGCTTTGTGTCAAAAGAACTCCCTAACGCACACTTTTTCAAAGTAGGTGAATTCATCAGATCTGTTTGAAACATTGCATTTTATCCATGCACGACGACTACTTAGATACTCGCAGCACAGTTGCCTCATATAAATTGCCCATGAGCGCGGAGCTTGTCTTTGTCACTGTAGCAACTTTGCTCCATCAGCGGGAGAAGGCGGTTCGACGCCCCTGTAAGCACATGTTTCTCTAATTCCTTTGTTTCAGGCAAGCCACTGTGACGTCAGACGCCTTTACGCATACAGCTTTGCGATGCTTAGACAGTAATAACATAATTCATGTTTACATTTCTTTAATTTTCGACGCATTGTCGTTATTCGTGACGCATCAATGACCAATTGATTATATGGCAATGCAATGAAAAAAGCGTGTGGAAAACAGTGTTAATGACAGATTTGAGAAGCACATTTCTTCAATGTTGGCCGCATGGCATTCCTGTGCAGGTGACAATGGTAATTTTTCAAAACAACAAGGATATTTCAACACATGATTATTTGTTTGCTGTGCTCTATGGCCTCTGCTACAGACCTCATCGAAATGACACTTAGATATCTTAGGGTGTACATATCAAGTCTTCCCAAATGGTCTAGCGGATAGGCATCTACCTTGTAACGCAGGGCGGCCCGGGTTCGATTCCCATCATGGCAAATGTTTTTTTTAGAAAAATAAAATGAGTCCCAACGTGTGCAACAGAACAGTTCGAAATCTCGTTACATTTGCATCGTCATGAACATGACTTATATCAGGCTAGCTAATTTTTTCTTTGTTCATTTTAAGTGTAGAAACAATATTTCGTTTGTGAACATTTTTTTCTGCCGTTTTGACAACAGGCTCATGACTAAAGAACACACGGCTGTCTGCTGATTGACGCTTGACTGTAGATTTTCGCTTTGTGTCAAAAGAACTCCCTAACGCACACTTTTTCAAAGTAGGTGAATTCATCAGATCTGTTTGAAACATTGCATTTTATCCATGCACGACGACTACTTAGATACTCGCAGCACAGTTGCCTCATATAAATTGCCCATGAGCGCGGAGCTTGTCTTTGTCACTGTAGCAACTTTGCTCCATCAGCGGGAGAAGGCGGTTCGACGCCCCTGTAAGCACATGTTTCTCTAATTCCTTTGTTTCAGGCAAGCCACTGTGACGTCAGACGCCTTTACGCATACAGCTTTGCGATGCTTAGACAGTAATAACATAATTCATGTTTACATTTCTTTAATTTTCGACGCATTGTCGTTATTCGTGACGCATCAATGACCAATTGATTATATGGCAATGCAATGAAAAAAGCGTGTGGAAAACAGTGTTAATGACAGATTTGAGAAGCACATTTCTTCAATGTTGGCCGCATGGCATTCCTGTGCAGGTGACAATGGTAATTTTTCAAAACGACAAGGATATTTCAACACATGATTATTTGTTTGCTGTGCTCTATGGCCTCTGCTACAGACCTCATCGAAATGACACTTAGATATCTTAGGGTGTACATATCAAGTCTTCCCAAATGGTCTAGCGGATAGGCATCTACCTTGTAACGCAGGGCGGCCCGGGTTCGATTCCCGTCATGGCAAATGTTTTTTGTAGAAAAATAAAATGAGTCCCAACGTGTGCAACAGAACAGTTCGAAATCTCGTTACATTTGCATCGTCATGAACATGACTTATATCAGGCTAGCTCATTTTTTCTTTGTTCATTTTAAGTGTAGAAATAATATTTCGTTTGTGACCATTTTTTTCTGCCGTTTTGACAACAGGCTCATGACTAAAGAACACACGGCTGTCTGCTGATTGACGCTTGACTGTAGATTTTCGCTTTGTGTCAAAAGAACTTCCTAACGCACACTTTTTCAAAGTAGGTGAATTCATCACATCTGTTTGAAACATTGCATTTTATCCATGCACGACGACTGCTTAGATACTCGCAGCACAGTTGCCCCATATAAATTGCCCATGAGCGCGGAGCTTGTCTTTGTCACTGTAGCAACTTTGCTCCATCAGCGGGAGAAGGCGCTTCGACGCCCCTGTAAGCACATGTTTCTCTGATTCCTTTGTTTCAGGCAAGCCACTGTGACGTCAGACGCCTTTACGCATACAGCTTTGCGATGCTTAGACAGTAATAACATAATTCATGTTTACATTTCTTTAATTTTCGACGCATTGTCGTTATTCGTGACGCATCAATGACCAATTGATTATATGGCAATGCAATGAAAAAAGCGTGTGGAAAACAGTGTTAATGACAGATTTGAGAAGCACATTTCTTCAATGTTGGCCGCAGGGCATTCCTGTGCAGGTGACAATGGTAATTTTTCAAAACGACAAGGATATTTAAACACATGATTATTTGTTTGCTGTGCTCTATGGCCTCTGCTACAGACCTCATCGAAATGACACTTAGATATCTTAGGGTGTACATATCAAGTCTTCCCAAATGGTCTAGCGGATAGTTATCTGCCTTGTCACGCAGGGCGGCCCGGGTTCGATTCCCGTCATGGCAAAGGATTTTTGTAGAAAAATAAAATGAGTCCCAACCGTGTGCAACAGAACAGTTCGAAATCTCGTTACATTTGCATCGTCATGAACATGACTTATATCAGGCTAGCTAATTTTTTCTTTGTTCATTTTAAGTGTAGAAACAATATTTCGTTTGTGAACATTTTTTTCTGCCGTTTTGACAACAGGCTCATTACTAAAGAACACACGGCTGTCTGCTGATTGACGCTTGACTGTAGATTTTCGCTTTGTGTCAAAAGAACTCCCTAACGCACACTTTTTCAAAGTTGGTGAATTCATCAGATCTGTTTGAAACATTGCATTTTATCCATGCACGACGACTACTTAGATACTCGCAGCACAGTTGCCTCATATAAATTGCCCATGAGCGCGGAGCTTGTCTTTGTCACTGTAGCAACTTTGCTCCATCAGCGGGAGAAGGCGGTTCGACGCCCCTGTAAGCACATGTTTCTCTAATTCCTTTGTTTCAGGCAAGCCACTGTGACGTCAGACGCCTTTACGCATACAGCTTTGCGATGCTTAGACAGTAATAACATAATTCACGTTTACATTTCTTTAATTTTCGACGCATTGTCGTTATTCGTGACGCATCAATGACCAATTGATTATATGGCAATGCAATGAAAAAAGCGTGTGGAAAACAGTGTTAATGACAGATTTGAGAAGCACATTTCTTCAATGTTGGCCGCATGGCATTCCTGTGCAGGTGACAATGGTAATTTTTCAAAACGACAAGGATATTTCAACACATGATTATTTGTTTGCTGTGCTCTATGGCCTCTGCTACAGACCTCATCGAAATGACACTTAGATATCTTAGGGTGTACATATCAAGTCTTCCCAAATGGTCTAGCGGATAGGAATCTGCCTTGTAACGCAGGGCGGCCCGGGTTCGATTCCCGTCTTGGCAAAGGATTTTTGTAGAAAAATAAAATTAGATTAGATTAGATTCAACTTTATTGTCATTGTGCAGAGTACAAGTACAGAGACAACGAAATGCAGTATGTGCAAAATGAGTCCCAACGTGTGCAACAGAACAGTTCGAAATCTCGTTACATTTGCATCGTCATGAACATGACTTATATCAGGCTAGCTAATTTTTTCTTTGTTCATTTTAAGTGTAGAAACAATATTTCGTTTGTGAACATTTCTTTCTGCCGTTTTGACAACAGGCTCATGACTAAAGAACACACGGCTGTCTGCTGATTGACGCTTGACTGTAGATTTTCGCTTTGTGTCAAAAGAACTCCCTAACGCACACTTTTTCAAAGTAGGTGAATTCATCAGATCTGTTTGAAACATTGCATTTTATCCATGCACGACGACTACTTAGATACTCGCAGCACAGTTGCCTCATATAAATTGCCCATGAGCGCGGAGCTTGTCTTTGTCACTGTAGCAACTTTGCTCCATCAGCGGGAGAAGGCGGTTCGACGCCGCTGTAAGCACATGTTTCTCTAATTCCTTTGTTTCAGGCAAGCCACTGTGACGTCAGACGCCTTTACGCATACAGCTTTGCGATGCTTAGACAGTAATAACATAATTCATGTTTACATTTCTTTAATTTTCGACGCATTGTCGTTATTCGTGACGCATCAATGACCAATTGATTATATGGCAATGCAATGAAAAAAGCGTGTGGAAAACAGTGTTAATGACAGATTTGAGAAGCACATTTCTTCAATGTTGGCCGCATGGCATTCCTGTGCAGGTGACAATGGTAATTTTTCAAAACAACAAGGATATTTCAACACATGATTATTTGTTTGCTGTGCTCTATGGCCTCTGCTACAGACCTCATCGAAATGACACTTAGATATCTTAGGGTGTACATATCAAGTCTTCCCAAATGGTCTAGCGGATAGGCATCTACCTTGTAACGCAGGGCGGCCCGGGTTCGATTCCCATCATGGCAAATGTTTTTTGTAGAAAAATAAAATGAGTCCCAACGTGTGCAACAGAACAGTTCGAAATCTCGTTACATTTGCATCGTCATGAACATGACTTATATCAGGCTAGCTAATTTTTTCTTTGTTCATTTTAAGTGTAGAAACAATATTTCGTTTGTGAAAATTTTTTTCTGCCGTTTTGACAACAGGCTCATGACTAAAGAACACACGGCTGTCTGCTGATTGACGCTTGACTGTAGATTTTCGCTTTGTGTCAAAAGAACTCCCTAACGCACACTTTTTCAAAGTAGGTGAATTCATCAGATCTGTTTGAAACATTGCATTTTATCCATGCACGACGACTACTTAGATACTCGCAGCACAGTTGCCTCATATAAATTGCCCATGAGCGCGGAGCTTGTCTTTGTCACTGTAGCAACTTTGCTCCATCAGCGGGAGAAGGCGGTTCGACGCCCCTGTAAGCACATGTTTCTCTAATTCCTTTGTTTCAGGCAAGCCACTGTGACGTCAGACGCCTTTACGCATACAGCTTTGCGATGCTTAGACAGTAATAACATAATTCACGTTTACATTTCTTTAATTTTCGACGCATTGTCGTTATTCGTGACGCATCAATGACCAATTGATTATATGGCAATGCAATGAAAAAAGCGTGTGGAAAACAGTGTTAATGACAGATTTGAGAAGCACATTTCTTCAATGTTGGCCGCATGGCATTCCTGTGCAGGTGACAATGCTAATTTTTCAAAACGACAAGGATATTTCAACACATGATTATTTGTTTGCTGTGCTCTATGGCCTCTGCTACAGACCTCATCGAAATGACACTTAGATATCTTAGGGTGTACATATCAAGTCTTCCCAAATGGTCTAGCGGATAGGAATCTGCCTTGTAACGCAGGGCGGCCCGGGTTCGATTCCCGTCTTGGCAAAGGATTTTTGTAGAAAAATAAAATGAGTCCCAACGTGTGCAACAGAACAGTTCGAAATCTCGTTACATTTGCATCGTCATGAACATGACTTATATCAGGCTAGCTAATTTTTTCTTTGTTCATTTTAAGTGTAGAAACAATATTTCGTTTGTGAACATTTCTTTCTGCCGTTTTGACAACAGGCTCATGACTAAAGAACACACGGCTGTCTGCTGATTGACGCTTGACTGTAGATTTTCGCTTTGTGTCAAAAGAACTCCCTAACGCACACTTTTTCAAAGTAGGTGAATTCATCAGATCTGTTTGAAACATTGCATTTTATCCATGCACGACGACTGCTTAGATACTCGCAGCACAGTTGCCCCATATAAATTGCCCATGAGCGCGGAGCTTGTCTTTGTCACTGTAGCAACTTTGCTCCATCAGCGGGAGAATGCGGTTCGACGCCCCTGTAAGCACATGTTTCTCTAATTCCTTTGTTTCAGGCAAGCCACTGTGACGTCAGACGCCTTTACGCATACAGCTTTGCGATGCTTAGACAGTAATAACATAATTCATGTTTACATTTCTTTAATTTTCGACGCATTGTCGTTATTCGTGACGCATCAATGACCAATTGATTATATGGCAATGCAATGAAAAAAGCGTGTGGAAAACAGTGTTAATGACAGATTTGAGAAGCACATTTCTTCAATGTTGGCCGCATGGCATTCCTGTGCAGGTGACAATGGTAATTTTTCAAAACGACAAGGATATTTCAACACATGATTATTTGTTTGCTGTGCTCTATGGCCTCTGTTACAGACCTCATCGAAATGACACTTAGATATCTTTGGGTGTACGTATCAAGTCTTCCCAAATGGTCTAGCGGATAGGAATCTGCCTTGTAACGCAGGGCGGCCCGGGTTCGATTCCCGTCTTGGCAAAGGATTTTTGTAGAAAAATAAAATGAGTCCCAACGTGTGCAACAGAACAGTTCGAAATCTCGTTACATTTGCATCGTCATGAACATGACTTATATCAGGCTAGCTAATTTTTTCTTTGTTCATTTTAAGTGTAGAAACAATATTTCGTTTGTGAACATTTCTTTCTGCCGTTTTGACAACAGGCTCATGACTAAAGAACACACGGCTGTCTGCTGATTGACGCTTGACTGTAGATTTTCGCTTTGTGTCAAAAGAACTCCCTAACGCACACTTTTTCAAAGTAGGTGAATTCATCAGATCTGTTTGAAACATTGCATTTTATCCATGCACGACGACTACTTAGATACTCGCAGCACAGTTGCCTCATATAAATTGCCCATGAGCGCGGAGCTTGTCTTTGTCACTGTAGCAACTTTGCTCCATCAGCGGGAGAAGGCGGTTCGACGCCCCTGTAAGCACATGTTTCTCTAATTCCTTTGTTTCAGGCAAGCCACTGTGACGTCAGACGCATTTACGCATACAGCTTTGCGATGCTTAGACAGTAATAACATAATTCATGTTTACATTTCTTTAATTTTCGACGCATTGTCGTTATTCGTGGCGCATCAATGACCAATTGATTATATGGCAATGCAATGAAAAAAGCGTGTGGAAAACAGTGTTAATGACAGATTTGAGAAGCACATTTCTTCAATGTTGGCCGCAGGGCATTCCTGTGCAGGTGACAATGGTAATTTTTCAAAACGACAAGGATATTTAAACACATGATTATTTGTTTGCTGTGCTCTATGGCCTCTGCTACAGACCTCATCGAAATGACACTTAGATATCTTAGGGTGTACATATCAAGTCTTCCCAAATGGTCTAGCGGATAGGAATCTGCCTTGTCACGCAGGGCGGCCCGGGTTCGATTCCCGTCATGGCAAAGGATTTTTGTAGAAAAATAAAATGAGTCCCAACGTGTGCAACAGAACAGTTCGAAATCTCGTTACATTTGCATCGTCATGAACATGACTTATATCAGGCTAGCTAATTTTTTCTTTGTTCATTTTAAGTGTAGAAACAATATTTCGTTTGTGAACATTTTTTTCTGCCGTTTTGACAACAGGCTCATTACTAAAGAACACACGACTGTCTGCTGATTGACGCTTGACTGTAGATTTTCGCTTTGTGTCAAAAGAACTCCCTAACGCACACTTTTTCAAAGTAGGTGAATTCATCAGATCTGTTTGAAACATTGCATTTTATCCATCCACGACGACTACTTAGATACTCGCAGCACAGTTGCCTCATATAAATTGCCCATGAGCGCGGAGCTTGTCTTTGTCACTGTAGCAACTTTGCTCCATCAGCGGGAGAAGGCGGTTCGACGCCCCTGTAAGCACATGTTTCTCTAATTCCTTTGTTTCAGGCAAGCCACTGTGACGTCAGACGCCTTTACGCATACAGCTTTGCGATGCTTAGACAGTAATAACATAATTCATGTTTACATTTCTTTAATTTTCGACGCATTGTCGTTATTCGTGACGCATCAATGACCAATTGATTATATGGCAATGCAATGAAAAAAGCGTGTGGAAAACAGTGTTAATGACAGATTTGAGAAGCACATTTCTTCAATGTTGGCCGCATGGCATTCCTGTGCAGGTGACAATGGTAACTTTTCAAAACGACAAGGATATTTCAACACATGATTATTTGTTTGCTGTGCTCTATGGCCTCTGCTACAGACCTCATCGAAATGACACTTAGATATCTTAGGGTGTACCTATCAAGTCTTCCCAAATGGTCTAGCGGATAGGCATCTACCTTGTAATGCAGGGTGGCCCGGGTTCGATTCCCGTCATGGCAAATGTTTTTTGTAGAAAAATAAAATGAGTCCCAACGTGTGCAACAGAACAGTTCGAAATCTCGTTACATTTGCATCGTCATGAACATGACTTATATCAGGCTAGCTCATTTTTTCTTTGTTCATTTTAAGTGTAGAAACAATATTTCGTTTGTGACCATTTTTTTCTGCCGTTTTGACAACAGGGTCATTACTAAAGAACACACGGCTGTCTGCTGATTGACGCTTGACTGTAGATGTTCGCTTTGTGTCAAAAGAACTCCCTAACGCACACTTTTTCAAAGTAGGTGAATTCATCAGATCTGTTTGAAACATTGCATTTTATCCATGCACGACGACTACTTAGATACTCGCAGCACAGTTGCCTCATATAAATTGCCCATGAGCGCGGAGCTTGTCTTTGTCACTGTAGCAACTTTGCTCCATCAGCGGGAGAAGGCGGTTCGACGCCCCTGTAAGCACATGTTTCTCTAATTCCTTTGTTTCAGGCAAGCCACTGTGACGTCAGACGCCTTTACGCATACAGCTTTGCGATGCTTAGACAGTAATAACATAATTCATGTTTACATTTCTTTAATTTTCGACGCATTGTCGTTATTCGTGACGCATCAATGACCAATTGATTATATGGCAATGCAATGAAAAAAGCGTGTGGAAAACAGTGTTAATGACAGATTTGAGAAGCACATTTCTTCAATGTTGGCCGCATGGCATTCCTGTTCAGGTGACAATGGTAATTTTTCAAAACGACAAGGATATTTCAACACATGATTATTTGTTTGCTGTGCTCTATGGCCTCTGCTACAGACCTCATCGAAATGACACTTAGATATCTTAGGGTGTACATATCAAGTCTTCCCAAATGGTCTAGCGGATATGCATCTACTTTGTAACGCAGGGAGGCCCGGGTTCGATTCCCGTCGTGGCAAATGTTTTTTGTAGAAAAATAAAATGAGTCCCAACGTGTGCAACAGAACAGTTCGAAATCTCGTTACATTTGCATCGTCATGAACATGACTTATATCAGGTAGCTCATTTTTTCTTTGTTCATTTTAAGTGTAGAAACAATATTTCGTTTGTGAACATTTTTTTCTGCCGTTTTGACAACAGGCTCATGACTAAAGAACACACGGCTGTCTGCTGATTGACGCTTGACTGTAGATTTTCGCTTTGTGTCAAAAGAACTCCCTAACGCACACTTTTTCAAAGTAGGTGAATTCATCAGATCTGTTTGAAACATTGCATTTTATCCATGCACGACGACTACTTAGATACTCGCAGCACAGTTGCCTCATATAAATTGCCCATGAGCGCGGAGCTTGTCTTTGTCACTGTAGCAACTTTGCTCCATCAGCGGGAGAAGGCGGTTCGACGCCCCTGTAAGCACATGTTTCTCTAATTCCTTTGTTTCAGGCAAGCCACTGTGACGTCAGACGCCTTTACGCATACAGCTTTGCGATGCTTAGACAGTAATAACATAATTCATGTTTACATTTCATTAATTTTCGACGCATTGTCGTTATTCGTGACGCATCAATGACCAATTGATTATATGGCAATGCAATGAAAAAAGCGTGTGGAAAACAGTGTTAATGACAGATTTGAGAAGCACATTTCTTCAATGTTGTCCGCATGGCATTCCTGTGCAGGTGACAATGGTAATTTTTCAAAACGACAAGGATATTTAAACACATGATTATTTGTTTGCTGTGCTCTATGGCCTCTGCTTCAGACCTCATCGAAATGACACTTAGATATCTTAGGGTGTACATATCAAGTCTTACCAAATGGTCTAGCGGATAGGCATCTGCCTTGTAACGCAGGGCGTCCCGGGTTCGATTCCCGTCATGGCAAAGGATTTTTGTAGAAAAATAAAATGAGTCCCAACGTGTGCAACAGAACAGTTCGAAATCTCGTTACATTTGCATCGTCATGAACATGACTTATATCAGGCTAGCTAATTTTTTCTTTATTCATTTTAAGTGTAGAAACAATATTTCGTTTGTGAACATTTTTTTCTGCCGTTTTGACAACAGGCTCATGACTAAAGAACACACGGCTGTCTGCTGATTGACGCTTGACTGTAGATTTTCGCTTTGTGTCAAAAGAACTCCCTAACGCACACTTTTTCAAAGTAGGTGAATTCATCAGATCTGTTTGAAACATTGCATTTTATCCATGCACGACGACTACTTAGATACTCGCAGCACAGTTGCCTCATATAAATTGCCCATGAGCGCGGAGCTTGTCTTTGTCACTGTAGCAACTTTGCTCCATCAGCGGGAGAAGGCGGTTCGACGCCCCTGTAAGCACATGTTTCTCTAATTCCTTTGTTTCAGGCAAGCCACTGTGACGTCAGACGCCTTTACGCATACAGCTTTGCGATGCTTAGACAGTAATAACATAATTCATGTTTACATTTCATTAATTTTCGACGCATTGTCGTTATTCGTGACGCATCAATGACCAATTGATTATATGGCAATGCAATGAAAAAAGCGTGTGGAAAACAGTGTTAATGACAGATTTGAGAAGCACATTTCTTCAATGTTGTCCGCATGGCATTCCTGTGCAGGTGACAATGGTAATTTTTCAAAACGACAAGGATATTTAAACACATGATTATTTGTTTGCTGTGCTCTATGGCCTCTGCTTCAGACCTCATCGAAATGACACTTAGATATCTTAGGGTGTACATATCAAGTCTTACCAAATGGTCTAGCGGATAGGCATCTGCCTTGTAACGCAGGGCGTCCCGGGTTCGATTCCCGTCATGGCAAAGGATTTTTGTAGAAAAATAAAATGAGTCCCAACGTGTGCAACAGAACAGTTCGAAATCTCGTTACATTTGCATCGTCATGAACATGACTTATATCAGGCTAGCTAATTTTTTCTTTATTCATTTTAAGTGTAGAAACAATATTTCGTTTGTGAACATTTTTTTCTGCCGTTTTGACAACAGGCTCATGACTAAAGAACACACGGCTGTCTGCTGATTGACGCTTGACTGTAGATTTTCGCTTTGTGTCAAAAGAACTCCCTAACGCACACTTTTTCAAAGTAGGTGAATTCATCAGATCTGTTTGAAACATTGCATTTTATCCATGCACGACGACTACTTAGATACTCGCAGCACAGTTGCCTCATATAAATTGCCCATGAGCGCGGAGCTTGTCTTTGTCACTGTAGCAACTTTGCTCCATCAGCGGGAGAAGGCGGTTCGACGCCCCTGTAAGCACATGTTTCTCTAATTCCTTTGTTTCAGGCAAGCCACTGTGACGTCAGACGCCTTTACGCATACAGCTTTGCGATGCTTAGACAGTAATAACATAATTCATGTTTACATTTCTTTAATTTTCGACGCATTGTCGTTATTCGTGACGCATCAATGACCAATTGATTATATGGCAATGCAATGAAAAAAGCGTGTGGAAAACAGTGTTAATGACAGATTTGAGAAGCACATTTCTTCAATGTTGGCCGCATGGCATTCCTGTGCAGGTGACAATGGTAATTTTTCAAAACGACAAGGATATTTAAACACATGATTATTTGTTTGCTGTGCTCTATGGCCTCTGCTACAGACCTCATCGAAATGACACTTAGATATCTTAGGGTGTACATATCAAGTCTTCCCAAATGGTCTAGCGGATAGGAATCTGCCTTGTCACGCAGGGCGGTCCGGGTTCGATTCCCGTCATGGCAAATGATTTTTGTAGAAAAATAAAATGAGTCCCAACGTGTGCAACAGAACAGTTCGAAATCTCGTTACATTTGCATCGTCATGAACATGACTTATATCAGGCTAGCTCATTTTTTCTTTGTTCATTTTAAGTGTAGAAACAATATTTCGTTTGTGACCATTTTTTTCTGCCGTTTTGACAACAGGCTCATTACTAAAGAACACACGGCTGTCTGCTGATTGACGCTTGACTGGAGATTTTCGCTTTGTGTCAAAAGAACTCCCTAACGCACACTTTTTCAAAGTAGGTGAATTCATCAGATCTGTTTGAAACATTGCATTTCATCCATGCACGACGACTACTGATATACTCGCAGCACAGTTGCCTCATATAAATTGCCCATGAGCGCGGAGCTTGTCTTTGTCACTGTAGCAACTTTGCTCCATCAGCGGGAGAAGGCGGTTCGACGACCCTGTAAGCACATGTTTCTCTAATTCCTTTGTTTCAGGCAAGCCACTGTGACGTCAGACGACTTTACGCATTCAGCTTTGCGATGCTTAGACAGTAATAACATAATTCATGTTTACATTTCTTTAATTTTCGACGCATTGTCGTTATTCGTGACGCATCAATGACCAATTGATTATATGGCAATGCAATGAAAAAAGCGTGTGGAAAACAGTGTTAATGACAGATTTGAGAAGCACATTTCTTCAATGTTGGCCGCATGGCATTCCTGTGCAGGTGACAATGGTAACTTTTCAAAACGACAAGGATATTTCAACACATGATTATTTGTTTGCTGTGCTCTATGGCCTCTGCTACAGACCTCATCGAAATGACACTTAGATATCTTAGGGTGTACCTATCAAGTCTTCCCAAATGGTCTAGCGGATAGGCATCTACCTTGTAATGCAGGGTGGCCCGGGTTCGATTCCCGTCATGGCAAATGTTTTTTGTAGAAAAATAAAATGAGTCCCAACGTGTGCAACAGAACAGTTCGAAATCTCGTTACATTTGCATCGTCATGAACATGACTTATATCAGGCTAGCTCATTTTTTCTTTGTTCATTTTAAGTGTAGAAACAATATTTCGTTTGTGACCATTTTTTTCTGCCGTTTTGACAACAGGGTCATTACTAAAGAACACACGGCTGTCTGCTGATTGACGCTTGACTGTAGATGTTCGCTTTGTGTCAAAAGAACTCCCTAACGCACACTTTTTCAAAGTAGGTGAATTCATCAGATCTGTTTGAAACATTGCATTTTATCCATGCACGACGACTACTTAGATACTCGCAGCACAGTTGCCTCATATAAATTGCCCATGAGCGCGGAGCTTGTCTTTGTCACTGTAGCAACTTTGCTCCATCAGCGGGAGAAGGCGGTTCGACGCCCCTGTAAGCACATGTTTCTCTAATTCCTTTGTTTCAGGCAAGCCACTGTGACGTCAGACGCCTTTACGCATACAGCTTTGCGATGCTTAGACAGTAATAACATAATTCATGTTTACATTTCTTTAATTTTCGACGCATTGTCGTTATTCGTGACGCATCAATGACCAATTGATTATATGGCAATGCAATGAAAAAAGCGTGTGGAAAACAGTGTTAATGACAGATTTGAGAAGCACATTTCTTCAATGTTGTCCGCATGGCATTCCTGTGCAGGTGACAATGGTAATTTTTCAAAACGACAAGGATATTTAAACACATGATTATTTGTTTGCTGTGCTCTATGGCCTCTGCTTCAGACCTCATCGAAATGACACTTAGATATCTTAGGGTGTACATATCAAGTCTTACCAAAGGGTCTAGCGGATAGGCATCTGCCTTGTAACGCAGGGCGTCCCGGGTTCGATTCCCGTCATGGCAAAGGATTTTTGTAGAAAAATAAAATGAGTCCCAACGTGTGCAACAGAACAGTTCGAAATCTCGTTACATTTGCATCGTCATGAACATGACTTATATCAGGCTAGCTCATTTTTTCTTTATTCATTTTAAGTGTAGAAACAATATTTCGTTTGTGAACATTTTTTTCTGCCGTTTTGACAACAGGCTCATGACTAAAGAACACACGGCTGTCTGCTGATTGACGCTTGACTGTAGATTTTCGCTTTGTGTCAAAAGAACTCCCTAACGCACACTTTTTCAAAGTAGGTGAATTCATCAGATCTGTTTGAAACATTGCATTTTATCCATGCACGACGACTACTTAGATACTCGCAGCACAGTTGCCTCATATAAATTGCCCATGAGCGCGGAGCTTGTCTTTGTCACTGTAGCAACTTTGCTCCATCAGCGGGAGAAGGCGGTTCGACGCCCCTGTAAGCACATGTTTCTCTAATTCCTTTGTTTCAGGCAAGCCACTGTGACGTCAGACGCCTTTACGCATACAGCTTTGCGATGCTTAGACAGTAATAACATAATTCATGTTTACATTTCTTTAATTTTCGACGCATTGTCGTTATTCGTGACGCATCAATGACCAATTGATTATATGGCAATGCAATGAAAAAAGCGTGTGGAAAACAGTGTTAATGACAGATTTGAGAAGCACATTTCTTCAATGTTGGCCGCATGGCATTCCTGTGCAGGTGACAATGGTAATTTTTCAAAACGACAAGGATATTTAAACACATGATTATTTGTTTGCTGTGCTCTATGGCCTCTGCTACAGACCTCATCGAAATGACACTTAGATATCTTAGGGTGTACATATCAAGTCTTCCCAAATGGTCTAGCGGATAGGAATCTGCCTTGTCACGCAGGGCGGCCCGGGTTCGATTCCCGTCATGGCAAATGATTTTTGTAGAAAAATAAAATGAGTCCCAACGTGTGCAACAGAACAGTTCGAAATCTCGTTACATTTGCATCGTCATGAACATGACTTATATCAGGCTAGCTCATTTTTTCTTTGTTCATTTTAAGTGTAGAAACAATATTTCGTTTGTGACCATTTTTTTCTGCCGTTTTGACAACAGGCTCATTACTAAAGAACACACGGCTGTCTGCTGATTGACGCTTGACTGGAGATTTTCGCTTTGTGTCAAAAGAACTCCCTAACGCACACTTTTTCAAAGTAGGTGAATTCATCAGATCTGTTTGAAACATTGCATTTCATCCATGCACGACGACTACTGATATACTCGCAGCACAGTTGCCTCATATAAATTGCCCATGAGCGCGGAGCTTGTCTTTGTCACTGTAGCAACTTTGCTCCATCAGCGGGAGAAGGCGGTTCGACGCCCCTGTAAGCACATGTTTCTCTAATTCCTTTGTTTCAGGCAAGCCACTGTGACGTCAGACGACTTTACGCATTCAGCTTTGCGATGCTTAGACAGTAATAACATAATTCATGTTTACATTTCTTTAATTTTCGACGCATTGTCGTTATTCGTGACGCATCAATGACCAATTGATTATATGGCAATGCAATGAAAAAAGCGTGTGGAAAACAGTGTTAATGACAGATTTGAGAAGCACATTTCTTCAATGTTGGCCGCATGGCATTCCTGTGCAGGTGACAATGGTAATTTTTCAAAACGACAAGGATATTTAAACACATGATTATTTGTTTGCTGTGCTCTATGGCCTCTGCTACAGACCTCATCGAAATGACACTTAGATATCTTAGGGTGTACATATCAAGTCTTCCCAAATGGTCTAGCGGATAGGAATCTGCCTTGTAACGCAGGGCGTCCCGGGTTCGATTCCCGTCATGGCAAATGATTTTTGTAGAAAAATAAAATGAGTCCCAACGTGTGCAACAGAACAGTTCGAAATCTCGTTACATTTGCATCGTCATGAACATGACTTATATCAGGCTAGCTCATTTTTTCTTTGTTCATTTTAAGTGTAGAAACAATATTTCGTTTGTGACCATTTTTTTCTGCCGTTTTGACAACAGGCTCATTACTAAAGAACACACGGCTGTCTGCTGATTGACGCTTGACTGGAGATTTTCGCTTTGTGTCAAAAGAACTCCCTAACGCACACTTTTTCAAAGTAGGTGAATTCATCAGATCTGTTTGAAACATTGCATTTCATCCATGCACGACGACTACTGATATACTCGCAGCACAGTTGCCTCATATAAATTGCCCATGAGCGCGGAGCTTGTCTTTGTCACTGTAGCAACTTTGCTCCATCAGCGGGAGAAGGCGGTTCGACGCCCCTGTAAGCACATGTTTCTCTAATTCCTTTGTTTCAGGCAAGCCACTGTGATGTCAGACGACTTTACGCATTCAGCTTTGCGATGCTTAGACAGTAATAACATAATTCATGTTTACATTTCTTTAATTTTCGACGCATTGTCGTTATTCGTGACGCATCAATGACCAATTGATTATATGGCAATGCAATGAAAAAAGCGTGTGGAAAACAGTGTTAATGACAGATTTGAGAAGCACATTTCTTCAATGTTGGCCGCATGGCATTCCTGTGCAGGTGACAATGGTAATTTTTCAAAACGACAAGGATATTTAAACACATGATTATTTGTTTGCTGTGCTCTATGGCCTCTGCTACAGACCTCATCGAAATGACACTTAGATATCTTAGGGTGTACATATCAAGTCTTCCCAAATGGTCTAGCGGATAGGAATCTGCCTTGTAACGCAGGGCGTCCCGGGTTCGATTCCCGTCATGGCAAAGGATTTTTGTAGAAAAATAAAATGAGTCCCAACGTGTGCAACAGAACAGTTCGAAATCTCGTTACATTTGCATCGTCATGAACATGACTTATATCAGGCTAGCTAATTTTTTCTTTGTTCATTTTAAGTGTAGAAACAATATTTCGTTTGTGAACATTTTTTTCTGCCGTTTTGACAACAGGCTCATGACTAAAGAACACACGGCTGTCTGCTGATTGACGCTTGACTGTAGATTTTCGCTTTGTGTCAAAAGAACTCCCTAACGCACACTTTTTCAAAGTAGGTGAATTCATCAGATCTGTTTGAAACATTGCATTTTATCCATGCACGACGACTACTTAGATACTCGCAGCACAGTTGCCTCATATAAATTGCCCATGAGCGCGGAGCTTGTCTTTGTCACTGTAGCAACTTTGCTCCATCAGCGGGAGAAGGCGGTTCGACGCCCCTGTCAGCACATGTTTCTCTCATTCCTTTGTTTCAGGCAAGCCACTGTGACGTCAGACGCCTTTACGCATACAGCTTTGCGATGCTTAGACAGTAATAACATAATTCATGTTTACATTTCTTTAATTTTCGACGCATTGTCGTTATTCGTGACGCATCAATGACCAATTGATTATATGGCAATGCAATGAAAAAAGCGTGTGGAAAACAGTGTTAATGACAGATTTGAGAAGCACATTTCTTCAATGTTGGCCGCATGGCATTCCTGTGCAGGTGACAATGGTAATTTTTCAAAACGACAAGGATATTTAAACACATGATTATTTGTTTGCTGTGCTCTATGGCCTCTGCTACAGACCTCATCGAAATGACACTTAGATATCTTAGGGTGTACATATCAAGTCTTCCCAAATGGTCTAGCGGATAGGAATCTGCCTTGTAACGCAGGGCGTCCCGGGTTCGATTCCCGTCATGGCAAATGATTTTTGTAGAAAAATAAAATGAGTCCCAACGTGTGCAACAGAACAGTTCGAAATCTCGTTACATTTGCATCGTCATGAACATGACTTATATCAGGCTAGCTAATTTTTTCTTTGTTCATTTTAAGTGTAGAAACAATATTTCGTTTGTGACCATTTTTTTCTGCCGTTTTGACAACAGGCTCATTACTAAAGAACACACGGCTGTCTGCTGATTGACGCTTGACTGTAGATTTTCGCTTTGTGTCAAAAAACTCCCTAACGCACACTTTTTCAAAGTAGGTGAATTCATCAGATCTGTTTGAAACATTGCATTTCATCCATGCACGACGACTACTGATATACTCGCAGCACAGTTGCCTCATATAAATTGCCCATGAGCGCGGAGCTTGTCTTTGTCACTGTAGCAACTTTGCTCCATCAGCGGGAGAAGGCGGTTCGACGCCCCTGTAAGCACATGTTTCTCTAATTCCTTTGTTTCAGGCAAGCCACTGTGACGTCAGACGACTTTACGCATTCAGCTTTGCGATGCTTAGACAGTAATAACATAATTCATGTTTACATTTCTTTAATTTTCGACGCATTGTCGTTATTCGTGACGCATCAATGACCAATTGATTATATGGCAATGCAATGAAAAAAGCGTGTGGAAAACAGTGTTAATGACAGATTTGAGAAGCACATTTCTTCAATGTTGGCCGCATGGCATTCCTGTGCAGGTGACAATGGTAATTTTTCAAAACGACAAGGATATTTAAACACATGATTATTTGTTTGCTGTGCTCTATGGCCTCTGCTACAGACCTCATCGAAATGACACTTAGATATCTTAGGGTGTACATATCAAGTCTTCCCAAATGGTCTAGCGGATAGGAATCTGCCTTGTAACGCAGGGCGTCCCGGGTTCGATTCCCGTCATGGCAAAGGATTTTTGTAGAAAAATAAAATGAGTCCCAACGTGTGCAACAGAACAGTTCGAAATCTCGTTACATTTGCATCGTCATGAACATGACTTATATCAGGCTAGCTAATTTTTTCTTTGTTCATTTTAAGTGTAGAAACAATATTTCGTTTGTGACCATTTTTTTCTGCCGTTTTGACAACAGGCTCATTACTAAAGAACACACGGCTGTCTGCTGATTGACGCTTGACTGTAGATTTTCGCTTTGTGTCAAAAGAACTCCCTAACGCACACTTTTTCAAAGTAGGTGAATTCATCAGATCTGTTTGAAACATTGCATTTTATCCATGCACGACGACTACTTAGATACTCGCAGCACAGTTACCTCATATAAATTGCCCATGAGCGCGGAGCTTGTCTTTGTCACTGTAGCAACTTTGCTCCATCAGCGGGAGAAGGCGGTTCGACGCCCCTGTAAGCACATGTTTCTCTAATTCCTTTGTTTCAGGCAAGCCACTGTGACGTCAGACGCCTTTACGCATACAGCTTTGCGATGCTTAGACAGTAATAACATAATTCATGTTTACATTTCTTTAATTTTCGACGCATTGTCGTTATTCGTGACGCATCAATGACCAATTGATTATATGGCAATGCAATGAAAAAAGCGTGTGGAAAACAGTGTTAATGACAGATTTGAGAAGCACATTTCTTCAATGTTGGCCGCAGGGCATTCCTGTGCAGGTGACAATGGTAATTTTTCAAAACGACAAGGATATTTAAACACATGATTATTTGTTTGCTGTGCTCTATGGCCTCTGCTACAGACCTCATCGAAATGACACTTAGATATCTTAGGGTGTACATATCAAGTCTTCCCAAATGGTCTAGCGGATAGGAATCTGCCTTGTCACGCAGGGCGGCCCGGGTTCGATTCCCGTCATGGCAAAGGATTTTTGTAGAAAAATAAAATGAGTCCCAACGTGTGCAACAGAACAGTTCGAAATCTCGTTACATTTGCATCGTCATGAACATGACTTATATCAGGCTAGCTAATTTTTTCTTTGTTCATTTTAAGTGTAAAAACAATATTTCGTTTGTGAACATTTTTTTCTGCCGTTTTGACAACAGGCTCATTACTAAAGAACTCACGGCTGTCTGCTGATTGACGCTTGACTGTAGATTTTCGCTTTGTGTCAAAAGAACTCCCGAACGCACACTTTTTCAAAGTAGGTGAATTCATCAGATCTGTTTGAAACATTGCATTTTATCCATGCACGACGACTACTTAGATACTCGCAGCACAGTTGCCTCATATAAATTGCCCATGAGCGCGGAGCTTGTCTTTGTCACTGTAGCAACTTTGCTCCATCAGCGGGAGAAGGCGGTTCGACGCCCCTGTAAGCACATGTTTCTCTAATTCCTTTGTTTCAGGCAAGCCACTGTGACGTCAGACGCCTTTACGCATACAGCTTTGCGATGCTTAGACAGTAATAACATAATTCATGTTTACATTTCTTTAATTTTCGACGCATTGTCGTTAGTCGTGACGCATCAATGACCAACTGATTATATGGCAATGCAATGAAAAAAGCGTGTGGAAAACAGTGTTAATGACAGATTTGAGAAGCACATTTCTTCAATGTTGGCCGCATGGCATTCCTGTGCAGGTGACAATGGTAATTTTTCAAAACGACAAGGATATTTAAACACATGATTATTTGTTTGCTGTGCTCTATGGCCTCTGCTACAGACCTCATCGAAATGACACTTAGATATCTTAGGGTGTACATATCAAGTCTTCCCAAATGGTCTAGCGGATAGGAATCTGCCTTGTCACGCAGGGCGGCCCGGGTTCGATTCCCGTCATGGCAAAGGATTTTTGTAGAAAAATAAAATGAGTCCCAACGTGTGCAACAGAACAGTTCGAAATCTCGTTACATTTGCATCGTCATGAACATGACTTATATCAGGCTAGCTCATTTTTTCTTTGTTCATTTTAAGTGTAGAAACAATATTTCGTTTGTGAACATTTTTTTCTGCCGTTTTGACAACAGGCTCATGACTAAAGAACACACGGCTGTCTGCTGATTGACGCTTGACTGTAGATTTTCGCTTTGTGTCAAAAGAACTTCCTAACGCACACTTTTTCAAAGTAGGTGAATTCATCAGATCTGTTTGAAACATTGCATTTTATCCATGCACGACGACTGCTTAGATACTCGCAGCACAGTTGCCCCATATAAATTGCCCATGAGCGCGGAGCTTGTCTTTGTCACTGTAGCAACTTTGCTCCATCAGCGGGAGAAGGCGCTTCGACGCCCCTGTAAGCACATGTTTCTCTGATTCCTTTGTTTCAGGCAAGCAACTGTGACGTCAGACGCCTTTACGCATACAGCTTTGCGATGCTTAGACAGTAATAACATAATTCATGTTTACATTTCTTTAATTTTCGACGCATTGTCGTTATTCGTGACGCATCAATGACCAATTGATTATATGGCAATGCAATGAAAAAAGCGTGTGGAAAACAGTGTTAATGACAGATTTGAGAAGCACATTTCTTCAATGTTGGCCGCAGGGCATTCCTGTGCAGGTGACAATGGTAATTTTTCAAAACGACAAGGATATTTAAACACATGATTATTTGTTTGCTGTGCTCTATGGCCTCTGCTACAGACCTCATCGAAATGACACTTAGATATCTTAGGGTGTACATATCAAGTCTTCCCAAATGGTCTAGAGGATAGGAATCTGCCTTGTCACGCAGGGCGGCCCGGGTTCGATTCCCGTCATGGCAAATGTTTTTTGTAGAAAAATAAAATGAGTCCCAACGTGTGCAACAGAACAGTTCGAAATCTCGTTACATTTGCATCGTCATGAACATGACTTATATCAGGCTAGCTAATTTTTTCTTTGTTCATTTTAAGTGTAGAAACAATATTTCGTTTGTGAACATTTTTTTCTGCCGTTTTGACAACAGGCTCATTACTAAAGAACTCACGGCTGTCTGCTGATTGACGCTTGACTGTAGATTTTCGCTTTGTGTCAAAAGAACTCCCGAACGCACACTTTTTCAAAGTAGGTGAATTCATCAGATCTGTTTGAAACATTGCATTTTATCCATGCACGACGACTACTTAGATACTCGCAGCACAGTTGCCTCATATAAATTGCCCATGAGCGCGGAGCTTGTCTTTGTCACTGTAGCAACTTTGCTCCATCAGCGGGAGAAGGCGGTTCGACGCCCCTGTAAGCACATGTTTCTCTAATTCCTTTGTTTCAGGCAAGCCACTGTGACGTCAGACGCCTTTACGCATACAGCTTTGCGATGCTTAGACAGTAATAACATAATTCATGTTTACATTTCTTTAATTTTCGACGCATTGTCGTTAGTCGTGACGCATCAATGACCAATTGATTATATGGCAATGCAATGAAAAAAGCGTGTGGAAAACAGTGTTAATGACAGATTTGAGAAGCACATTTCTTCAATGTTGGCCGCATGGCATTCCTGTGCAGGTGACAATGGTAATTTTTCAAAACGACAAGGATATTTAAACACATGATTATTTGTTTGCTGTGCTCTATGGCCTCTGCTACAGACCTCATCGAAATGACACTTAGATATCTTAGGGTGTACATATCAAGTCTTCCCAAATGGTCTAGCGGATAGGAATCTGCCTTGTCACGCAGGGCGGCCCGGGTTCGATTCCCGTCATGGCAAAGGATTTTTGTAGAAAAATAAAATGAGTCCCAACGTGTGCAACAGAACAGTTCGAAATCTCGTTACATTTGCATCGTCATGAACATGACTTATATCAGGCTAGCTAATTTTTTCTTTGTTCATTTTAAGTGTAGAAACAATATTTCGTTTGTAAACATGTTTTTCTGCCGTTTTGACAACAGGCTCATTACTAAAGAACACACGGCTGTCTGCTGATTGACGCTTGACTGTAGATTTTCGCTTTGTGTCAAAAGAACTCCCTAACGCACACTTTTTCAAAGTAGGTGAATTCATCAGATCTGTTTGAAACATTGCATTTTATCCATGCACGACGACTACTTAGATACTCGCAGCACAGTTACCTCATATAAATTGCCCATGAGCGCGGAGCTTGTCTTTGTCACTGTAGCAACTTTGCTCCATCAGCGGGAGAAGGCGGTTCGACGCCCCTGTAAGCACATGTTTCTCTAATTCCTTTGTTTCAGGCAAGCCACTGTGACGTCAGACGCCTTTACGCATACAGCTTTGCGATGCTTAGACAGTAATAACATAATTCATGTTTACATTTCTTTAATTTTCGACGCATTGTCGTTATTCGTGACCCATCAATGACCAATTGATTATATGGCAATGCAATGAAAAAAGCGTGTGGAAAACAGTGTTAATGACAGATTTGAGAAGCACATTTCTTCAATGTTGGCCGCAGGGCATTCCTGTGCAGGTGACAATGGTAATTTTTCAAAACGACAAGGATATTTAAACACATGATTATTTGTTTGCTGTGCTCTATGGCCTCTGCTACAGACCTCATCGAAATGACACTTAGATATCTTAGGGTGTACATATCAAGTCTTCCCAAATGGTCTAGCGGATAGGAATCTGCCTTGTCACGCAGGGCGGCCCGGGTTCGATTCCCGTCATGGCAAAGGATTTTTGTAGAAAAATAAAATGAGTCCCAACGTGTGCAACAGAACAGTTCGAAATCTCGTTACATTTGCATCGTCATGAACATGACTTATATCAGGCTAGCTAATTTTTTCTTTGTTCATTTTAAGTGTAGAAACAATATTTCGTTTGTGAACATTTTTTTCTGCCGTTTTGACAACAGGCTCATTACTAAAGAACTCACGGCTGTCTGCTGATTGACGCTTGACTGTAGATTTTCGCTTTGTGTCAAAAGAACTCCCGAACGCACACTTTTTCAAAGTAGGTGAATTCATCAGATCTGTTTGAAACATTGCATTTTATCCATGCACGACGACTACTTAGATACTCGCAGCACAGTTGCCTCATATAAATTGCCCATGAGCGCGGAGCTTGTCTTTGTCACTGTAGCAACTTTGCTCCATCAGCGGGAGAAGGCGGTTCGACGCCCCTGTAAGCACATGTTTCTCTAATTCCTTTGTTTCAGGCAAGCCACTGTGACGTCAGACGCCTTTACGCATACAGCTTTGCGATGCTTAGACAGTAATAACATAATTCATGTTTACATTTCTTTAATTTTCGACGCATTGTCGTTAGTCGTGACGCATCAATGACCAATTGATTATATGGCAATGCAATGAAAAAAGCGTGTGGAAAACAGTGTTAATGACAGATTTGAGAAGCACATTTCTTCAATGTTGGCCGCATGGCATTCCTGTAGAGGTGACAATGGTAATTTTTCAAAACGACAAGGATATTTAAACACATGATTATTTGTTTGCTGTGCTCTATGGCCTCTGCTACAGACCTCATCGAAATGACACTTAGATATCTTAGGGTGAACATATCAAGTCTTCCCAAATGGTCTAGCGGATAGGAATCTGCCTTGTCACGCAGGGCAGCCCGGGTTCGATTCCCGTCATGGCAAAGGATTTTTGTAGAAAAATAAAATGAGTCCCAACGTGTGCAACAGAACAGTTCGAAATCTCGTTACATTTGCATCGTCATGAACATGACTTATATCAGGCTAGCTCATTTTTTCTTTGTTCATTTTAAGTGTAGAAACAATATTTCGTTTGTGAACATTTTTTTCTGCCGTTTTGACAACAGGCTCATGACTAAAGAACACACGGCTGTCTGCTGATTGACGCTTGACTGTAGATTTTCGCTTTGTGTCAAAAGAACTTCCTAACGCACACTTTTTCAAAGTAGGTGAATTCATCAGATCTGTTTGAAACATTGCATTTTATCCATGCACGACGACTGCTTAGATACTCGCAGCACAGTTGCCCCATATAAATTGCCCATGAGCGCGGAGCTTGTCTTTGTCACTGTAGCAACTTTGCTCCATCAGCGGGAGAAGGCGCTTCGACGCCCCTGTAAGCACATGTTTCTCTGATTCCTTTGTTTCAGGCAAGCCACTGTGACGTCAGACGCCTTTACGCATACAGCTTTGCGATGCTTAGACAGTAATAACATAATTCATGTTTACATTTCTTTAATTTTCGACGCATTGTCGTTATTCGTGACGCATCAATGACCAATTGATTATATGGCAATGCAATGAAAAAAGCGTGTGGAAAACAGTGTTAATGACAGATTTGAGAAGCACATTTCTTCAATGTTGACAGCAGGGCATTCCTGTGCAGGTGACAATGGTAATTTTTCAAAACGACAAGGATATTTAAACACATGATTATTTGTTTGCTGTGCTCTATGGCCTCTGCTACAGACCTCATCGAAATGACACTTAGATATCTTAGGGTGTACATATCAAGTCTTCCCAAATGGTCTAGAGGATAGGAATCTGCCTTGTCACGCAGGGCGGCCCGGGTTCGATTCCCGTCATGGCAAATGTTTTTTGTAGAAAAATAAAATGAGTCCCAACGTGTGCAACAGAACAGTTCGAAATCTCGTTACATTTGCATCGTCATGAACATGACTTATATCAGGCTAGCTAATTTTTTCTTTGTTCATTTTAAGTGTAGAAACAATATTTCGTTTGTGAACATTTTTTTCTGCCGTTTTGACAACAGGCTCATTACTAAAGAACTCACGGCTGTCTGCTGATTGACGCTTGACTGTAGATTTTCGCTTTGTGTCAAAAGAACTCCCGAACGCACACTTTTTCAAAGTAGGTGAATTCATCAGATCTGTTTGAAACATTGCATTTTATCCATGCACGACGACTACTTAGATACTCGCAGCACAGTTGCCTCATATAAATTGCCCATGAGCGCGGAGCTTGTCTTTGTCACTGTAGCAACTTTGCTCCATCAGCGGGAGAAGGCGGTTCGACGCCCCTGTAAGCACATGTTTCTCTAATTCCTTTGTTTCAGGCAAGCCACTGTGACGTCAGACGCCTTTACGCATACAGCTTTGCGATGCTTAGACAGTAATAACATAATTCATGTTTACATTTCTTTAATTTTCGACGCATTGTCGTTAGTCGTGACGCATCAATGACCAATTGATTATATGGCAATGCAATGAAAAAAGCGTGTGGAAAACAGTGTTAATGACAGATTTGAGAAGCACATTTCTTCAATGTTGGCCGCATGGCATTCCTGTGCAGGTGACAATGGTAATTTTTCAAAACGACAAGGATATTTAAACACATGATTATTTGTTTGCTGTGCTCTATGGCCTCTGCTACAGACCTCATCGAAATGACACTTAGATATCTTAGGGTGTACATATCAAGTCTTCCCAAATGGTCTAGCGGATAGGAATCTGCCTTGTCACGCAGGGCGGCCCGGGTTCGATTCCCGTCATGGCAAAGGATTTTTGTAGAAAAATAAAATGAGTCCCAACGTGTGCAACAGAACAGTTCGAAATCTCGTTACATTTGCATCGTCATGAACATGACTTATATCAGGCTAGCTAATTTTTTCTTTGTTCATTTTAAGTGTAGAAACAATATTTCGTTTGTAAACATGTTTTTCTGCCGTTTTGACAACAGGCTCATTACTAAAGAACACACGGCTGTCTGCTGATTGACGCTTGACTGTAGATTTTCGCTTTGTGTCAAAAGAACTCCCTAACGCACACTTTTTCAAAGTAGGTGAATTCATCAGATCTGTTTGAAACATTGCATTTTATCCATGCACGACGACTACTTAGATACTCGCAGCACAGTTGCCTCATATAAATTGCCCATGAGCGCGGAGCTTGTCTTTGTCACTGTAGCAACTTTGCTCCATCAGCGGGAGAAGGCGGTTCGACGCCCCTGTAAGCACATGTTTCTCTAATTCCTTTGTTTCAGGCAAGCCACTGTGACGTCAGACGCCTTTACGCATACAGCTTTGCGATGCTTAGACAGTAATAACATAATTCATGTTTACATTTCTTTAATTTTCGACGCATTGTCGTTATTCGTGACGCATCAATGACCAATTGATTATATGGCAATGCAATGAAAAAAGCGTGTGGAAAACAGTGTTAATGACAGATTTGAGAAGCACATTTCTTCAATGTTGGCCGCAGGGCATTCCTGTGCAGGTGACAATGGTAATTTTTCAAAACGACAAGGATATTTAAACACATGATTATTTGTTTGCTGTGCTCTATGGCCTCTGCTACAGACCTCATCGAAATGACACTTAGATATCTTAGGGTGTACATATCAAGTCTTCCCAAATGGTCTAGAGGATAGGAATCTGCCTTGTCACGCAGGGCGGCCCGGGTTCGATTCCCGTCATGGCAAATGTTTTTTGTAGAAAAATAAAATGAGTCCCAACGTGTGCAACAGAACAGTTCGAAATCTCGTTACATTTGCATCGTCATGAACATGACTTATATCAGGCTAGCTCATTTTTTCTTTGTTCATTTTAAGTGTAGAAACAATATTTCGTTTGTGACCATTTTTTTCTGCCGTTTTGACAACAGGCTCATGACTAAAGAACACACGGCTGTCTGCTGATTGACGCTTGACTGTAGATTTTCGCTTTGTGTCAAAAGAACTCCCTAACGCACACTTTTTCAAAGTAGGTGAATTCATCAGATCTGTTTGAAACATTGCATTTTATCCATGCACGACGACTACTTAGATACTCGCAGCACAGTTGCCTCATATAAATTGCCCATGAGCGCGGAGCTTGTCTTTGTCACTGTAGCAACTTTGCTCCATCAGCGGGAGAAGGCGGTTCGACGCCCCTGTAAGCACATGTTTCTCTAATTCCTTTGTTTCAGGCAAGCCACTGTGACGTCAGACGCCTTTACGCATACTACTTTGCGATGCTTAGACAGTAATAACATAATTCATGTTTACATTTCTTTAATTTTCGACGCATTGTCGTTATTCGTGACGCATCAATGACCAATTGATTATATGGCAATGCAATGAAAAAAGCGTGTGGAAAACAGTGTTAATGACAGATTTGAGAAGCACATTTCTTCAATGTTGGCCGCAGGGCATTCCTGTGCAGGTGACAATGGTAATTTTTCAAAACGACAAGGATATTTAAACACATGATTATTTGTTTGCTGTGCTCTATGGCCTCTGCTACAGACCTCATCGAAATGACACTTAGATATCTTAGGGTGTACATATCAAGTCTTCCCAAATGGTCTAGCGGATAGGAATCTGCCTTGTAACGCAGGGCGGCCCGGGTTCGATTCCCGTCATTGCAAAGGATTTTTGTAGAAAAATAAAATGAGTCCCAACGTGTGCAACAGAACAGTTCGAAATCTCGTTACATTTGCATCGTCATGAACATGACTTATATCAGGCTAGCTCATTTTTTCTTTGTTCATTTTAAGTGTAGAAACAATATTTCGTTTGTAAACATTTTTTTCTGCCGTTTTGACAACAGGCTCATGACTAAAGAACACCCGGCTGTCTGCTGATTGACGCTTGACTGTAGATTTTCGCTTTGTGTCAAAAGAACTTCCTAACGCACACTTTTTCAAAGTAGGTGAATTCATCAGATCTGTTTGAAACATTGCATTTTATCCATGCACGACGACTGCTTAGATACTCGCAGCACAGTTGCCCCATATAAATTGCCCATGAGCGCGGAGCTTGTCTTTGTCACTGTAGCAACTTTGCTCCATCAGTGGGAGAAGGCGGTTCGACGCCCCTGTAAGCACATGTTTCTCTAATTCCTTTGTTTCAGGCAAGCCACTGTGACGTCAGATGCCTTCACGCATACAGCTTTGCGATGCTTAGACAGTAATAACATAATTCATGTTTACATTTCTTTAATTTTCGACGCATTGTCGTTATTCGTGACGCATCAATGACCAATTGATTATATGGCAATGCAATGAAAAAAGCGTGTGGAAAACAGTGTTAATGACAGATTTGAGAAGCACATTTCTTCAATGTTGGCCGCATGGCATTCCTGTGCAGGTGACAATGGTAATTTTTCAAAACGACAAGGATATTTAAACACATGATTATTTGTTTGCTGTGCTCTATGGCCTCTGCTACAGACCTCATCGAAATGACACTTAGATATCTTAGGGTGTACATATCAAGTTTTCCCAAATGGTCTAGCGGATAGGCATCTACCTTGTAACGCAGGGTGGCCGGGGTTCGATTCCTGTCATGGCAAATGTTTTTTGTAGAAAAATAAAATGAGTCCCAACGTGTGCAACAGAACAGTTCGAAATCTCGTTACATTTGCATCGTCATGAACATGACTTATATCAGGCTAGCTCATTTTTTCTTTGTTCATTTTAAGTGTAGAAACAATATTTCGTTTGTGACCATTTTTTTCTGCCGTTTTGACAACAGGCTCATGACTAAAGAACACACGGCTGTCTGCTGATTGACGCTTGACTGTAGATTTTCGCTTTGTGTCAAAAGAACTTCCTAACGCACACTTTTTCAAAGTAGGTGAATTCATCAGATCTGTTTGAAACATTGCATTTTATCCATGCACGACGACTACTTAGATACTCGCAGCACAGTTGCCTCATATAAATTGCCCATGAGCGCGGAGCTTGTCTTTGTCACTGTAGCAACTTTGCTCCATCAGCGGGAGAAGGCGGTTCGACGCCCCTGTAAGCACATGTTTCTCTAATTCCTTTGTTTCAGGCAAGCCACTGTGACGTCAGACGCCTTTACGCATACAGCTTTGCGATGCTTAGACAGTAATAACATAATTCATGTTTACATTTCTTTAATTTTCGACGCATTGTCGTTATTCGTGACGCATCAATGACCAATTGATTTTATGGCAATACAATGAAAAAAGCGTGTGGAAAACAGTGTTAATGACAGATTTGAGAAGCACATTTCATCAATGTTGGCCGCATGGCATTCCTGTGCAGGTGACAATGGTAATTTTTCAAAACGACAAGGATATTTAAACACATGATTATTTGTTTGCTGTGCTCTATGGCCTCTGGTACAGACCTCATCGAAATGACACTTAGATATCTTAGGGTGTACCTATCAAGTTTTCCCAAATGGTCTAGCGGATAGGCATCTACCTTGTAACGCAGGGTGGCCCGGGTTCGATTCCCGTCATGGCAAATGTTTTTTGTAGAAAAATAAAATGAGTCCCAACGTGTGCAACAGAACAGTTCGAAATCTCGTTACATTTGCATCGTCATGAACATGACTTATATCAGGCTAGCTCATTTTTTCTTTGTTCATTTTAAGTGTAGAAACAATATTTCGTTTGTGACCATTTTTTTCTGCCGTTTTGACAACAGGCTCATGACTAAAGAACACACGGCTGTCTGCTGATTGACGCTTGACTGTAGATTTTCGCTTTGTGTCAAAAGAACTTCCTAACGCACACTTTTTCAAAGTAGGTGAATTCATCAGATCTGTTTGAAACATTGCATTTTATCCATGCACGACGACTGCTTAGATACTCGCAGCACAGTTGCCCCATATACATTGTCCATGAGCGCGGAGCTTGTCTTTGTCACTGTAGCAACTTTGCTCCATCAGCGGGAGAAGGCGCTTCGACGCCCCTGTAAGCACATGTTTCTCTGATTCCTTTGTTTCAGGCAAGCCACTGTGACGTCAGACGCCTTTACGCATACAGCTTTGCGATGCTTAGACAGTAATAACATAATTCATGTTTACATTTCTTTAATTTTCGACGCATTGTCGTTATTCGTGACGCATCAATGACCAATTGATTATATGGCAATGCAATGAAAAAAGCGTGTGGAAAACAGTGTTAATGACAGATTTGAGAAGCACATTTCTTCAATGTTGGCCGCATGGCATTCCTGTGCAGGTGACAATGGTAATTTTTCAAAACGACAAGGATATTTAAACACATGATTATTTGTTTGCTGTGCTCTATGGCCTCTGGTACAGACCTCATCGAAATGACACTTAGATATCTTAGGGTGTACATATCAAGTTTTCCCAAATGGTCTAGCGGATAGGCATCTACCTTGTAACGCAGGGTGGCCCGGGTTCGTTTCCCGTCATGGCAAATGTTTTTTGTAGAAAAATAAAATGAGTCCCAACGTGTGCAACAGAACAGTTCGAAATCTCGTTACATTTGCATCGTCATGAACATGACTTATATCAGGCTAGCTCATTTTTTCTTTGTTCATTTTAAGTGTAGAAACAATATTTCGTTTGTGACCATTTTTTTCTGCCGTTTTGACAACAGGCTCATGACTAAAGAACACACGGCTGTCTGCTGATTGACGCTTGACTGTAGATTTTCGCTTTGTGTCAAAAGAACTCCCTAACGCACACTTTTTCAAAGTAGGTGAATTCATCAGATCTGTTTGAAACATTGCATTTTATCCATGCACGACGACTACTTAGATACTCGCAGCACAGTTGCCTCATATAAATTGCCCATGAGCGCGGAGCTTGTCTTTGTCACTGTAGCAACTTTGCTCCATCAGCGGGAGAAGGCGCTTCGACGCCCCTGTAAGCACATGTTTCTCTAATTCCTTTGTTTCAGGCAAGCCACTGTGACGTCAGACGCCTTTACGCATACCGCTTTGCGATGCTTAGACAGTAATAACATAATTCATGTTTACATTTCTTTAATTTTCGACGCATTGTCGTTATTCGTGACGCATCAATGACCAATTGATTATATGGCAATGCAATGAAAAAAGCGTGTGGAAAACAGTGTTAATGACAGATTTGAGAAGCACATTTCTTCAATGTTTGCCGCATGGCATTCCTGTGCAGGTGACAATGGTAATTTTTTCAAAACGACAAGGATATTTAAACACATGATTATTTGTTTGCTGTGCTCTATGGCCTCTGCTACAGACCTCATCGAAATGACACTTAGATATCTTAGGGTGTACATATCAAGTCTTCCCAAATGGTCTAGCGGATAGGAATCTGCCTTGTAACGCAGGGCGGCCCGGGTTCGATTCCCGTCATGGCAAAGGATTTTTGTAGAAAAATAAAATGAGTCCCAACGTGTGCAACAGAACAGTTCGAAATCTCGTTACATTTGCATCGTCATGAACATGACCTATATCAGGCTAGCTCATTTTTTCTTTGTTCATTTTAAGTGTAGAAACAATATTTCGTTTGTGAACATTTTTTTCTGCCGTTTTGACAACAGGCTCATGACTAAAGAACACACGGCTGTCTGCTGATTGACGCTTGACTGTAGATTTTCGCTTTGTGTCAAAAGAACTTCCGAACGCACACTTTTTCAAAGTAGGTGAATTCATCAGATCTGTTTGAAACATTGCATTTTATCCATGCACGACGACTGCTTAGATACTCGCAGCACAGTTGCCCCATATAAATTGCCCATGAGCGCGGAGCTTGTCTTTGTCACTGTAGCAACTTTGCTCCATCAGTGGGAGAAGGCGGTTCGACGCCCCTGTAAGCACATGTTTCTCTAATTCCTTTGTTTCAGGCAAGCCACTGTGACGTCAGACGCCTTCACGCATACAGCTTTGCGATGCTTAGACAGTAATAACATAATTCATGTTTACATTTCTTTAATTTTCGACGCATTGTCGTTATTCGTGACGCATCAATGACCAATTGATTATATGGCAATGCAATGAAAAAAGCGTGTGGAAAACAGTGTTAATGACAGATTTGAGAAGCACATTTCTTCAATGTTGGCCGCATGGCATTCCTGTGCAGGTGACAATGGTAATTTTTCAAAACGACAAGGATATTTAAACACATGATTATTTGTTTGCTGTGCTCTATGGCCTCTGCTACAGACCTCATCGAAATGACACTTAGATATCTTAGGGTGTACATATCAAGTTTTCCCAAATGGTCTAGCGGATAGGCATCTACCTTGTAACGCAGGGTGGCCCGGGTTCGATTCCCGTCATGGCAAATGTTTTTTGTAGAAAAATAAAATGAGTCCCAACGTGTGCAACAGAACAGTTCGAAATCTCGTTACATTTGCATCGTCATGAACATGACTTATATCAGGCTAGCTAATTTTTTCTTTGTTCATTTTAAGTGTAGAAACAATATTTCGTTTGTGACCATTTTTTTCTGCCGTTTTGACAACAGGCTCATGACTAAAGAACACACGGCTGTCTGCTGATTGACGCTTGACTGTAGATTTTCGCTTTGTGTCAAAAGAACTTCCTAACGCACACTTTTTCAAAGTAGGTGAATTCATCAGATCTGTTTGAAACATTGCATTTTATCCATGCACGACGACTGCTTAGATACTCGCAGCACAGTTGCCCCATATAAATTGCCCATGAGCGCGGAGCTTGTCTTTGTCACTGTAGCAACTTTGCTCCATCAGTGGGAGAAGGCGGTTCGACGCCCCTGTAAGCACATGTTTCTCTAATTCCTTTGTTTCAGGCAAGCCACTGTGACGTCAGACGCCTTCACGCATACAGCTTTGCGATGCTTAGACAGTAATAACATAATTCATGTTTACATTTCTTTAATTTTCGACGCATTGTCGTTATTCGTGACGCATCAATGACCAATTGATTATATGGCAATGCAATGAAAAAAGCGTGTGGAAAACAGTGTTAATGACAGATTTGAGAAGCACATTTCTTCAATGTTGGCCGCATGGCATTCCTGTGCAGGTGACAATGGTAATTTTTCAAAACGACAAGGATATTTAAACACATGATTATTTGTTTGCTGTGCTCTATGGCCTCTGCTACAGACCTCATCGAAATGACACTTAGATATCTTAGGGTGTACATATCAAGTTTTCCCAAATGGTCTAGCGGATAGGCATCTACCTTGTAACGCAGGGTGGCCCGGGTTCGATTCCCGTCATGGCAAATGTTTTTTGTAGAAAAATAAAATGAGTCCCAACGTGTGCAACAGAACAGTTCGAAATCTCGTTACATTTGCATCGTCATGAACATGACTTATATCAGGCTAGCTCATTTTTTCTTTGTTCATTTTAAGTGTAGAAACAATATTTCGTTTGTGACCATTTTTTTCTGCCGTTTTGACAACAGGCTCATGACTAAAGAACACACGGCTGTCTGCTGATTGACGCTTGACTGTAGATTTTCGCTTTGTGTCAAAAGAACTTCCTAACGCACACTTTTTCAAAGTAGGTGAATTCATCAGATCTGTTTGAAACATTGCATTTTATCCATGCACGACGACTGCTTAGATACTCGCAGCACAGTTGCCCCATATACATTGTCCATGAGCGCGGAGCTTGTCTTTGTCACTGTAGCAACTTTGCTCCATCAGCGGGAGAAGGCGCTTCGACGCCCCTGTAAGCACATGTTTCTCTGATTCCTTTGTTTCAGGCAAGCCACTGTGACGTCAGACGCCTTTACGCATACAGCTTTGCGATGCTTAGACAGTAATAACATAATTCATGTTTACATTTCTTTAATTTTCGACGCATTGTCGTTATTCGTGACGCATCAATGACCAATTGATTATATGGCAATGCAATGAAAAAAGCGTGTGGAAAACAGTGTTAATGACAGAATTGAGAAGCACATTTCTTCAATGTTGGCCGCATGGCATTCCTGTGCAGGTGACAATGGTAATTGTTTCAAAACGACAAGGATATTTAAACACATGATTATTTGTTTGCTGTGCTCTATGGCCTCTGCTACAGACCTCATCGAAATGACACTTAGATATCTTAGGGTGTACATATCAAGTCTTCCCAAATGGTCTAGCGGATAGGAATCTGCCTTGTCACGCAGGGCGGCCCGGGTTCGATTCCCGTCATGGCAAAGGATTTTTGTAGAAAAATAAAATGAGTCCCAACGTGTGCAACAGAACAGTTCGAAATCTCGTTACATTTGCATCGTCATGAACATGACTTATATCAGGCTAGCTCATTTTTTCTTTGTTCATTTTAAGTGTAGAAACAATATTTCGTTTGTGACCATTTTTTTCTGCCGTTTTGACAACAGGCTCATGACTAAAGAACACACGGCTGTCTGCTGATTGACGCTTGACTGTAGATTTTCGCTTTGTGTCAAAAGAACTCCCTAACGCACACTTTTTCAAAGTAGGTGAATTCATCAGATCTGTTTGAAACATTGCATTTTATCCATGCACGACGACTACTTAGATACTCGCAGCACAGTTGCCTCATATAAATTGCCCATGAGCGCGGAGCTTGTCTTTGTCACTGTAGCAACTTTGCTCCATCAGCGGGAGAAGGCGCTTCGACGCCCCTGTAAGCACATGTTTCTCTAATTCCTTTGTTTCAGGCAAGCCACTGTGACGTCAGACGCCTTTACGCATACCGCTTTGCGATGCTTAGACAGTAATAACATAATTCATGTTTACATTTCTTTAATTTTCGACGCATTGTCGTTATTCGTGACGCATCAATGACCAATTGATTATATGGCAATGCAATGAAAAAAGCGTGTGGAAAACAGTGTTAATGACAGATTTGAGAAGCACATTTCTTCAATGTTTGCCGCATGGCATTCCTGTGCAGGTGACAATGGTAATTTTTTCAAAACGACAAGGATATTTAAACACATGATTATTTGTTTGCTGTGCTCTATGGCCTCTGCTACAGACCTCATCGAAATGACACTTAGATATCTTAGGGTGTACATATCAAGTCTTCCCAAATGGTCTAGCGGATAGGAATCTGCCTTGTAACGCAGGGCGGCCCGGGTTCGATTCCCGTCATGGCAAAGGATTTTTGTAGAAAAATAAAATGAGTCCCAACGTGTGCAACAGAACAGTTCGAAATCTCGTTACATTTGCATCGTCATGAACATGACCTATATCAGGCTAGCTCATTTTTTCTTTGTTCATTTTAAGTGTAGAAACAATATTTCGTTTGTGAACATTTTTTTCTGCCGTTTTGACAACAGGCTCATGACTAAAGAACACACGGCTGTCTGCTGATTGACGCTTGACTGTAGATTTTCGCTTTGTGTCAAAAGAACTTCCGAACGCACACTTTTTCAAAGTAGGTGAATTCATCAGATCTGTTTGAAACATTGCATTTTATCCATGCACGACGACTGCTTAGATACTCGCAGCACAGTTGCCCCATATAAATTGCCCATGAGCGCGGAGCTTGTCTTTGTCACTGTAGCAACTTTGCTCCATCAGTGGGAGAAGGCGGTTCGACGCCCCTGTAAGCACATGTTTCTCTAATTCCTTTGTTTCAGGCAAGCCACTGTGACGTCAGACGCCTTCACGCATACAGCTTTGCGATGCTTAGACAGTAATAACATAATTCATGTTTACATTTCTTTAATTTTCGACGCATTGTCGTTATTCGTGACGCATCAATGACCAATTGATTATATGGCAATGCAATGAAAAAAGCGTGTGGAAAACAGTGTTAATGACAGATTTGAGAAGCACATTTCTTCAATGTTGGCCGCATGGCATTCCTGTGCAGGTGACAATGGTAATTTTTCAAAACGACAAGGATATTTAAACACATGATTATTTGTTTGCTGTGCTCTATGGCCTCTGCTACAGACCTCATCGAAATGACACTTAGATATCTTAGGGTGTACATATCAAGTTTTCCCAAATGGTCTAGCGGATAGGCATCTACCTTGTAACGCAGGGTGGCCCGGGTTCGATTCCCGTCATGGCAAATGTTTTTTGTAGAAAAATAAAATGAGTCCCAACGTGTGCAACAGAACAGTTCGAAATCTCGTTACATTTGCATCGTCATGAACATGACTTATATCAGGCTAGCTAATTTTTTCTTTGTTCATTTTAAGTGTAGAAACAATATTTCGTTTGTGACCATTTTTTTCTGCCGTTTTGACAACAGGCTCATGACTAAAGAACACACGGCTGTCTGCTGATTGACGCTTGACTGTAGATTTTCGCTTTGTGTCAAAAGAACTTCCTAACGCACACTTTTTCAAAGTAGGTGAATTCATCAGATCTGTTTGAAACATTGCATTTTATCCATGCACGACGACTGCTTAGATACTCGCAGCACAGTTGCCCCATATAAATTGCCCATGAGCGCGGAGCTTGTCTTTGTCACTGTAGCAACTTTGCTCCATCAGTGGGAGAAGGCGGTTCGACGCCCCTGTAAGCACATGTTTCTCTAATTCCTTTGTTTCAGGCAAGCCACTGTGACGTCAGACGCCTTCACGCATACAGCTTTGCGATGCTTAGACAGTAATAACATAATTCATGTTTACATTTCTTTAATTTTCGACGCATTGTCGTTATTCGTGACGCATCAATGACCAATTGATTATATGGCAATGCAATGAAAAAAGCGTGTGGAAAACAGTGTTAATGACAGATTTGAGAAGCACATTTCTTCAATGTTGGCCGCATGGCATTCCTGTGCAGGTGACAATGGTAATTTTTCAAAACGACAAGGATATTTAAACACATGATTATTTGTTTGCTGTGCTCTATGGCCTCTGCTACAGACCTCATCGAAATGACACTTAGATATCTTAGGGTGTACATATCAAGTTTTCCCAAATGGTCTAGCGGATAGGCATCTACCTTGTAACGCAGGGTGGCCCGGGTTCGATTCCCGTCATGGCAAATGTTTTTTGTAGAAAAATAAAATGAGTCCCAACGTGTGCAACAGAACAGTTCGAAATCTCGTTACATTTGCATCGTCATGAACATGACTTATATCAGGCTAGCTCATTTTTTCTTTGTTCATTTTAAGTGTAGAAACAATATTTCGTTTGTGACCATTTTTTTCTGCCGTTTTGACAACAGGCTCATGACTAAAGAACACACGGCTGTCTGCTGATTGACGCTTGACTGTAGATTTTCGCTTTGTGTCAAAAGAACTTCCTAACGCACACTTTTTCAAAGTAGGTGAATTCATCAGATCTGTTTGAAACATTGCATTTTATCCATGCACGACGACTGCTTAGATACTCGCAGCACAGTTGCCCCATATACATTGTCCATGAGCGCGGAGCTTGTCTTTGTCACTGTAGCAACTTTGCTCCATCAGCGGGAGAAGGCGCTTCGACGCCCCTGTAAGCACATGTTTCTCTGATTCCTTTGTTTCAGGCAAGCCACTGTGACGTCAGACGCCTTTACGCATACAGCTTTGCGATGCTTAGACAGTAATAACATAATTCATGTTTACATTTCTTTAATTTTCGACGCATTGTCGTTATTCGTGACGCATCAATGACCAATTGATTATATGGCAATGCAATGAAAAAAGCGTGTGGAAAACAGTGTTAATGACAGAATTGAGAAGCACATTTCTTCAATGTTGGCCGCATGGCATTCCTGTGCAGGTGACAATGGTAATTGTTTCAAAACGACAAGGATATTTAAACACATGATTATTTGTTTGCTGTGCTCTATGGCCTCTGCTACAGACCTCATCGAAATGACACTTAGATATCTTAGGGTGTACATATCAAGTCTTCCCAAATGGTCTAGCGGATAGGAATCTGCCTTGTCACGCAGGGCGGCCCGGGTTCGATTCCCGTCATGGCAAAGGATTTTTGTAGAAAAATAAAATGAGTCCCAACGTGTGCAACAGAACAGTTCGAAATCTCGTTACATTTGCATCGTCATGAACATGACTTATATCAGGCTAGCTAATTTTTTCTTTGTTCATTTTAAGTGTAGAAACAATATTTCGTTTGTGAACATTTTTTTCTGCCGTTTTGCAACAGGCTCATTACTAAAGAACACACGGCTGTCTGCTGATTGACGCTTGACTGTAGATTTTCGCTTTGTGTCAAAAGAACTCCCGAACGCACACTTTTTCAAAGTAGGTGAATTCATCAGATCTGTTTGAAACATTGCATTTTATCCATGCACGACGACTACTTAGATACTCGCAGCACAGTTACCTCATATAAATTGCCCATGAGCGCGGAGCTTGTCTTTGTCACTGTAGCAACTTTGCTCCATCAGCGGGAGAAGGCGGTTCGACGCCCCTGTAAGCACATGTTTCTCTAATTCCTTTGTTTCAGGCAAGCCACTGTGACGTCAGACGCCTTTACGCATACAGCTTTGCGATGCTTAGACAGTAATAACATAATTCATGTTTACATTTCTTTAATTTTCGACGCATTGTCGTTATTCGTGACGCATCAATGACCAATTGATTATATGGCAATGCAATGAAAAAAGCGTGTGGAAAACAGTGTTAATGACAGATTTGAGAAGCACATTTCTTCAATGTTGGCCGCAGGGCATTCCTGTGCAGGTGACAATGGTAATTTTTCAAAACGACAAGGATATTTAAACACATGATTATTTGTTTGCTGTGCTCTATGGCCTCTGCTACAGACCTCATAGAAATGACACTTAGATATCTTAGGGTGTACATATCAAGTCTTCCCAAATGGTCTAGCGGATAGGAATCTGCCTTGTAACGCAGGGCGGCCCGGGTTCGATTCCCGTCATGGCAAAGGATTTTTGTAGAAAAATAAAATGAGTCCCAACGTGTGCAACAGAACAGTTCGAAATCTCGTTACATTTGCATCGTCATGAACATGACTTATATCAGGCTAGCTAATTTTTTCTTTGTTCATTTTAAGTGTAGAAACAATATTTCGTTTGTGAACATTTTTTTCTGCCGTTTTGACAACAGGCTCATGACTAAAGAACACACGGCTGTCTGCTGATTGACGCTTGACTGTAGATTTTCGCTTTGTGTCAAAAGAACTCCCGAACGGACACTTTTTCAAAGTAGGTGAATTCATCAGATCTGTTTGAAACATTGCATTTTATCCATGCACGACGACTACTTAGATACTCGCAGCACAGTTACCTCATATAAATTGCCCATGAGCGCGGAGCTTGTCTTTGTCACTGTAGCAACTTTGCTCCATCAGCGGGAGAAGGCGGTTCGACGCCCCTGTAAGCACATGTTTCTCTAATTCCTTTGTTTCAGGCAAGTCACTGTGACGTCAGACGCCTTTACGCATACAGCTTTGCGATGCTTAGACAGTAATAACATAATTCATGTTTACATTTCTTTAATTTTCGACGCATTGTCGTTATTCGTGACGCATCAATGACCAATTGATTATATGGCAATGCAATGAAAAAAGCGTGTGGAAAACAGTGTTAATGACAGATTTGAGAAGCACATTTCTTCAATGTTGGCCGCAGGGCATTCCTGTGCAGGTGACAATGGTAATTTTTCAAAACGACAAGGATATTTAAACACATGATTATTTGTTTGCTGTGCTGTATGGCCTCTGCTACAGACCTCATCGAAATGACACTTAGATATCTTAGGGTGTACATATCAAGTCTTCCCAAATGGTCTAGCGGATAGGAATCTGCCTTGTCACGCAGGGCGGCCCGGGTTCGATTCCCGTCATGGCAAAGGATTTTTGTAGAAAAATAAAATGAGTCCCAACGTGTGCAACAGAACAGTTCGAAATCTCGTTACATTTGCATCGTCATGAACATGACTTATATCAGGCTAGCTCATTTTTTCTTTGTTCATTTTAAGTGTAGAAACAATATTTCGTTTGTGAACATTTTTTTCTGCCGTTTTGACAACAGGCTCATTACTAAAGAACACACGGCTGTCTGCTGATTGACGCTTGACTGTAGATTTTCGCTTTGTGTCAAAAGAACTCCCGAACGCACACTTTTTCAAAGTAGGTGAATTCATCAGATCTGTTTGAAACATTGCATTTTATCCATGCACGACGACTACTTAGATACTCGCAGCACAGTTGCCTCATATAAATTGCCCATGAGCGCGGAGCTTGTCTTTGTCACTGTAGCAACTTTGCTCCATCAGCGGGAGAAGGCGGTTCGACGCCCCTGTAAGCACATGTTTCTCTAATTCCTTTGTTTCAGGCAAGTCACTGTGACGTCAGACGCCTTTACGCATACAGCTTTGCGATGCTTAGACAGTAATAACATAATTCATGTTTACATTTCTTTAATTTTCGACGCATTGTCGTTATTCGTGACGCATCAATGACCAATTGATTATATGGCAATGCAATGAAAAAAGCGTGTGGAAAACAGTGTTAATGACAGATTTGAGAAGCACATTTCTTCAATGTTGGCCGCAGGGCATTCCTGTGCAGGTGACAATGGTAATTTTTCAAAACGACAAGGATATTTAAACACATGATTATTTGTTTGCTGTGCTGTATGGCCTCTGCTACAGACCTCATCGAAATGACACTTAGATATCTTAGGGTGTACATATCAAGTCTTCCCAAATGGTCTAGCGGATAGGAATCTGCCTTGTCACGCAGGGCGGCCCGGGTTCGATTCCCGTCATGGCAAAGGATTTTTGCAGAAAAATAAAATGAGTCCCAACGTGTGCAACAGAACAGTTCGAAATCTCGTTACATTTGCATCGTCATGAACATGACTTATATCAGGCTAGCTCATTTTTTCTTTGTTCATTTTAAGTGTAGAAACAATATTTCGTTTGTGAACATTTTTTTCTGCCGTTTTGACAACAGGCTCATTACTAAAGAACACACGGCTGTCTGCTGATTGACGCTTGACTGTAGATTTTCGCTTTGTGTCAAAAGAACTCCCTAACGCACACTTTTTCAAAGTAGGTGAATTCATCAGATCTGTTTGAAACATTGCATTTTATCCATGCACGACGACTACTTAGATACTCGCAGCACAGTTGCCTCATATAAATTGCCCATGAGCGCGGAGCTTGTCTTTGTCACTGTAGCAACTTTGCTCCATCAGCGGGAGAAGGCGGTTCGACGCCCCTGTAAGCACATGTTTCTCTAATTCCTTTGTTTCAGGCAAGCCACTGTGACGTCAGACGCCTTTACGCATACAGCTTTGCGATGCTTAGACAGTAATAACATAATTCATGTTTACATTTCTTTAATTTTCGACGCATTGTCGTTATTCGTGACGCATCAATGACCAATTGATTATATGGCAATGCAATGAAAAAAGCGTGTGGAAAACAGTGTTAATGACAGATTTGAGAAGCACATTTCTTCAATGTTGGCCGCAGGGCATTCCTGTGCAGGTGACAATGGTAATTTTTCAAAACGACAAGGATATTTAAACACATGATTATTTGTTTGCTGTGCTGTATGGCCTCTGCTACAGACCTCATCGAAATGACACTTAGATATCTTAGGGTGTACATATCAAGTCTTCCCAAATGGTCTAGCGGATAGGAATCTGCCTTGTCACGCAGGGCGGCCCGGGTTCGATTCCCGTCATGGCAAAGGATTTTTGTAGAAAAATAAAATGAGTCCCAACGTGTGCAACAGAACAGTTCGAAATCTCGTTACATTTGCATCGTCATGAACATGACTTATATCAGGCTAGCTCATTTTTTCTTTGTTCATTTTAAGTGTAGAAACAATATTTCGTTTGTGAACATTTTTTTCTGCCGTTTTGACAACAGGCTCATTACTAAAGAACACACGGCTGTCTGCTGATTGACGCTTGACTGTAGATTTTCGCTTTGTGTCAAAAGAACTCCCTAACGCACACTTTTTCAAAGTAGGTGAATTCATCAGATCTGTTTGAAACATTGCATTTTATCCATGCACGACGACTACTTAGATACTCGCAGCACAGTTGCCTCATATAAATTGCCCATGAGCGCGGAGCTTGTCTTTGTCACTGTAGCAACTTTGCTCCATCAGCGGGAGAAGGCGGTTCGACGCCCCTGTAAGCACATGTTTCTCTAATTCCTTTGTTTCAGGCAAGCCACTGTGACGTCAGACGCCTTTACGCATACAGCTTTGCGATGCTTAGACAGTAATAACATAATTCATGTTTACATTTCTTTAATTTTCGACGCATTGTCGTTATTCGTGACGCATCAATGACCAATTGATTATATGGCAATGCAATGAAAAAAGCGTGTGGAAAACAGTGTTAATGACAGATTTGAGAAGCACATTTCTTCAATGTTGGCCGCAGGGCATTCCTGTGCAGGTGACAATGGTAATTTTTCAAAACGACAAGGATATTTAAACACATGATTATTTGTTTGCTGTGCTGTATGGCCTCTGCTACAGACCTCATCGAAATGACACTTAGATATCTTAGGGTGCACCTATGAAATCTTCCCAAATGGTCTAGCGGATAGGAATCTGCCTTGTCACGCAGGGCGGCCCGGGTTCGATTCCCGTCATGGCAAATGATTTTTGTAGAAAAATAAAATGAGTCCCAACGTTTGCAACAGAACAGTTCGAAATCTCTTTACATTTGCATCGTCATGAACATGACTTATATCAGGCTAGCTAATTTTTTCTTTGTTCATTTTAAGTGTAGAAACAATATTTCGTTTGTGAACATTTTTTTCTGCCGTTTTGACAACAGGCTCATTACTAAAGAACACACGGCTGTCTGCTGATTGACGCTTGACTGTAGATTTTCGCTTTGTGTCAAAAGAAGTCCCTAACGCACACTTTTTCAAAGTAGGTGAATTCATCAGATCTGTTTGAAACATTGCATTTTATCCATGCACGACGACTACTTAGATACTCGCAGCACAGTTGCCTCATATAAATTGCCCATGAGCGCGGAGCTTGTCTTTGTCACTGTAGCAACTTTGCTCCATCAGCGGGAGAAGGTGCTTCGACGCCCCTGTAAGCACATGTTTCTCTGATTCCTTTGTTTCAGGCAAGCCACTGTGACGTCAGACGCCTTTACGCATACAGCTTTGCGATGCTTAGACAGTAATAACATAATTCATGTTTACATTTCTTTAATTTTCGACGCATTGTCGTTATTCGTGACGCATCAATGACCAATTGATTATATGGCAATGCAATGAAAAAAGCGTGTGGAAAACAGTGTTAATGACAGATTTGAGAAGCACATTTCTTCAATGTTGGCCGCATGGCATTCCTGTGCAGGTGACAATGGTAATTTTTTAAAACGACAAGGATATTTAAACACATGATTATTTGTTTGCTGTGCTCTATGGCCTCTGCTACAGACCTCATCGAAATGACACTTAGATATCTTAGGGTGTACATATCAAGTCTTCCCAAATGGTCTAGCGGATAGGAATCTGCCTTGTCACGCAGGGCAGCCCGGGTTCGATTCCCGTCATGGCAAATGATTTTTGTAGAAAATTAAAATGAGTCCCAATGTGTGCAACAGAACAGTTCGAAATCTCGTTACATTTGCATCGTCATGAACATGACTTATATCAGGTTAGCTCATTTTTTCTTTGTTCATTTTAAGTGTAGAAACAATATTTCGTTTGTGAACATTTTTTTCTGCCGTTTTGACAACAGGCTCATTACTATAGAACACACGGCTGTCTGCTGATTGACGCTTGACTGTAGATTTTCGCTTTGTGTCAAAAGAACTTCCTAACGCACACTTTTTCAAAGTAGGTGAATTCATCAGATCTGTTTGAAACATTGCATTTTATCCATGCACGACGACTGCTTAGATACTCGCAGCACAGTTGCCCCATATACATTGCCCATGAGCGCGGAGCTTGTCTTTGTCACTGTAGCAACTTTGCTCCATCAGCGGGAGAAGGCGCTTCGACGCCCCTGTAAGCACATGTTTCTCTGATTCCTTTGTTTCAGGCAAGCCACTGTGACGTCAGACGCCTTTACGCATACAGCTTTGCGATGCTTAGACAGTAATAACATAATTCATGTTTACATTTCTTTAATTTTCGACGCATTGTCGTTATTCGTGACGCATCAATGACCAATTGATTATATGGCAATGCAATGAAAAAAGCGTGTGGAAAACAGTGTTAATGACAGATTTGAGAAGCACATTTCTTCAATGTTGGCCGCATGGCATTCCTGTGCAGGTGACAATGGTAATTTTTCAAAACGACAAGGATATTTAAACACATGATTATTTGTTTGCTGTGCTCTATGGCCTCTGCTACAGACCTCATCGAAATGAGACTTAGATATCTTAGGGTGTACATATCAAGTTTTCCCAAATGGTCTAGCGGATAGGCATCTACCTTGTAACGCAGGGCGGCCCGGGTTCTATTCCCGTCATGGCAAATGTTTTTTGTAGAAAAATAAAATGAGTCCCAACGTGTGCAACAGAACAGTTCGAAATCTCGTTACATTTGCATCGTCATGAACATGACTTATATCAGGCTAGCTCATTTTTTCTTTGTTCATTTTAAGTGTAGAAACAATATTTCGTTTGTGACCATTTTTTTCTGCCGTTTTAACAACAGGCTCATGACTAAAGAACACACGGCTGTCTGCTGATTGACGCTTGACTGTAGATTTTCGCTTTGTGTCAAAAGAACTTCCTAACGCACACTTTTTCAAAGTAGGTGAATTCATCAGATCTGTTTGAAACATTGCATTTTATCCATGCACGACGACTACTTAGATACTCGCAGCACAGTTGCCTCATATACATTGCCCATGAGTGCTGAGCTTGTCTTTGTCACTGTAGCAACTTTGCTCCATCAGCGGGAGAAGGCGGTTCGACGCCCCTGTAAGCACATGTTTCTCTAATTCCTTTGTTTCAGGCAAGCCACTGTGACGTCAGACGCCTTTACGCATACAGCTTTGCGATGCTTAGACAGTAATAACATAATTCATGTTTACATTTCTTTAATTTTCGACGCATTGTCGTTATTCGTGACGCATCAATGACCAATTGATTATATGGCAATGCAATGAAAAAAGCGTGTGGAAAACAGTGTTAATGACAGATTTGAGAAGCACATTTCTTCAATGTTGGCCGCATGGCATTCCTGTGCAGGTGACAATGGTAATTTTTCAAAACGACAAGGATATTTAAACACATGATTATTTGTTTGCTGTGCTCTATGGCCTCTGCTACAGACCTCATCGAAATGACACTTAGATATCTTAGGGTGTACATATCAAGTCTTCCCAAATGGTCTAGCGGATAGGAATCTGCCTTGTCACGCAGGGCAGCCCGGGTTCGATTCCCGTCATGGCAAATGATTTTTGTAGAAAAATAAAATGAGTCCCAACGTGTGCAACAGAACAGTTCGAAATCTCGTTACATTTGCATCGTCATGAACATGACTTATATCAGGCTAGCTAATTTTTTCTTTGTTCATTTTAAGTGTAGAAACAATATTTCGTTTGTGAACATTTTTTTCTGCCGTTTTGACAACAGGCTCATTACTAAAGAACACACGGCTGTCTGCTGATTGACGCTTGACTGTAGATTTTCGCTTTGTGTCAAAAGAACTCCCTAACGCACACTTTTTCAAAGTAGGTGAATTCATCAGATCTGTTTGAAACATTGCATTTTATCCATGCACGACGACTGCTTAGATACTCGCAGCACAGTTGCCCCATATACATTGCCCATGAGCGCGGAGCTTGTCTTTGTCACTGTAGCAACTTTGCTCCATCAGCGGGAGAAGGCGGTTCGACGCCCCTTTAAGCACATGTTTCTTTAATTCCTTTGTTTCAGGCAAGCCACTGTGACGTCAGACGCCTTTACGCATACAGCTTTGCGATGCTTAGACAGTAATAACATAATTCATGTTTACATTTCTTTAATTTTCGACGCATTGTCGTTATTCGTGACGCATCAATGACCAATTGATTTTATGGCAATGCAATGAAAAAAGCGTGTGGAAAACAGTGTTAATGACAGATTTGAGAAGCACATTTCATCAATGTTGGCCGCATGGCATTCCTGTGCAGGTGACAATGGTAATTTTTCAAAACGACAAGGATATTTAAACACATGATTATTTGTTTGCTGTGCTCTATGGCCTCTGCTACAGACCTCATCGAAATGACACTTAGATATCTTAGGGTGTACATATCAAGTTTTCCCAAATGGTCTAGCGGATAGGCATCTACCTTGTAACGCAGGGTGGCCCGGGTTTGATTCCCGTCATGGCAAATGTTTTTTGTAGAAAAATAAAATGAGTCCCAACGTGTGCAACAGAACAGTTCGAAATCTCGTTACATTTGCATCGTCATGAACGTGACTTATATCAGGCTAGCTCATTTTTTCTTTGTTCATTTTAAGTGTAGAAACAATATTTCGTTTGTGACCATTTTTTTCTGCCGTTTTGACAACAGGCTCATGACTAAAGAACACACGGCTGTCTGCTGATTGACGCTTGACTGTAGATTTTCGCTTTGTGTCAAAATAACTTCCTAACGCACACTTTTTCAAAGTAGGTGAATTCATCAGATCTGTTTGAAACATTGCATTTTATCCATGCACGACGACTGCTTAGATACTCGCAGCACAGTTGCCCCATATACATTGCCCATGAGCGCGGAGCTTGTCTTTGTCACTGTAGCAACTTTGCTCCATCAGCGGGAGAAGGCGGTTCGACGCCCCTGTAAGCACATGTTTCTCTAATTCCTTTGTTTCAGGCAAGCCACTGTGACGTCAGACGCCTTTACGCATACAGCTTTGCGATGCTTAGACAGTAATAACATAATTCATGTTTACATTTCTTTAATTTTCGACGCATTGTCGTTATTCGTGACGCATCAATGACCAATTGATTTTATGGCAATGCAATGAAAAAAGCGTGTGGAAAACAGTGTTAATGACAGATTTGAGAAGCACATTTCATCAATGTTGGCCGCATGGCATTCCTGTGCAGGTGACAATGGTAATGTTTCAAAACGACAAGGATATTTAAACACATGATTATTTGTTTGCTGTGCTCTATGGCCTCTGCTACAGACCTCATCGAAATGACACTTAGATATCTTAGGGTGTACATATCAAGTTTTCCCAAATGGTCTAGCGGATAGGCATCTACCTTGTAACGCAGGGTGGCCCGGGTTTGATTCTCGTCATGGCAAATGTTTTTTGTAGAAAAATAAAATGAGTCCCAACGTGTGCAACAGAACAGTTCGAAATCTCGTTACATTTGCATCGTCATGAACATGACTTATATCAGGCTAGCTCATTTTTTCTTTGTTCATTTTAAGTGTAGAAACAATATTTCGTTTGTGACCATTTTTTTCTGCCGTTTTGACAACAGGCTCATGACTAAAGAACACACGGCTGTCTGCTGATTGACGCTTGACTGTAGATTTTCGCTTTGTGTCAAAAGAACTTCCTAACGCACACTTTTTCAAAGTAGGTGAATTCATCAGATCTGTTTGAAACATTGCATTTTATCCATGCACGACGACTACTTAGATACTCGCAGCACAGTTGCCTCATATAAATTGCCCATGAGCGCGGAGCTTGTCTTTGTCACTGTAGCAACTTTGCTCCATCAGCGGGAGAAGGCGGTTCGACGCCCCTGTAAGCACATGTTTCTCTAATTCCTTTGTTTCAGGCAAGCCACTGTGACGTCAGACGCCTTTACGCATACAGCTTTGCGATGCTTAGACAGTAATAACATAATTCATGTTTACATTTCTTTAATTTTCGACGCATTGTCGTTATTCGTGACGCATCAATGACCAATTGATTATATGGCAATGCAATGAAAAAAGCGTGTGGAAAACAGTGTTAATGACAGATTTGAGAAGCACATTTCTTCAATGTTGGCCGCATGGCATTCCTGTGCAGGTGACAATGGTAATTTTTCAAAACGACAAGGATATTTAAACACATGATTATTTGTTTGCTGTGCTCTATGGCCTCTGCTACAGACCTCATCGAAATGACACTTAGATATCTTAGGGTGTACATATCAAGTTTTCCCAAATGGTCTAGCGGATAGGCATCTACCTTGTAACGCAGGGCGGCCCGGGTTCGATTCCCGTCATGGCAAATGTTTTTTGTAGAAAAATAAAATGAGTCCCAACGTGTGCAACAGAACAGTTCGAAATCTCGTTACATTTGCATCGTCATGAACATGACTTATATCAGGCTAGCTCATTTTTTCTTTGTTCATTTTAAGTGTAGAAACAATATTTCGTTTGTGACCATTTTTTTCTGCCGTTTTGACAACAGGCTCATGACTAAAGAACACACGGCTGTCTGCTGATTGACGCTTGACTGTAGATTTTCGCTTTGTGTCAAAAGAACTTCCTAACGCACACTTTTTCAAAGTAGGTGAATTCATCAGATCTGTTTGAAACATTGCATTTTATCCATGCACGACGACTGCTTAGATACTCGCAGCACAGTTGCCCCATATACATTGCCCATGAGCGCGGAGCTTGTCTTTGTCACTGTAGCAACTTTGCTCCATCAGCGGGAGAAGGCGGTTCGACGCCCCTGTAAGCACATGTTTCTCTAATTCCTTTGTTTCAGGCAAGCCACTGTGACGTCAGACGCCTTTACGCATACAGCTTTGCGATGCTTAGACAGTAATAACATAATTCATGTTTACATTTCTTTAATTTTCGACGCATTGTCGTTATTCGTGACGCATCAATGACCAATTGATTATATGGCAATGCAATGAAAAAAGCGTGTGGAAAACAGTGTTAATGACAGATTTGAGAAGCACATTTCTTCAATGTTGGCCGCATGGCATTCCTGTGCAGGTGACAATGGTAATTTTTCAAAACGACAAGGATATTTAAACACATGATTATTTGTTTGCTGTGCTCTATGGCCTCTGCTACAGACCTCATCGAAATGACACTTAGATATCTTAGGGTGTACATATCAAGTCTTCCCAAATGGTCTAGCGGATAGGAATCTGCCTTGTCACGCAGGGCAGCCCGGGTTCGATTCCCGTCATGGCAAATGATTTTTGTAGAAAAATAAAATGAGTCCCAACGTGTGCAACAGAACAGTTCGAAATCTCGTTACATTTGCATCGTCATGAACATGACTTATATCAGGCTAGCTAATTTTTTCTTTGTTCATTTTAAGTGTAGAAACAATATTTCGTTTGTGAACATTTTTTTCTGCCGTTTTGACAACAGGCTCATTACTAAAGAACACACGGCTGTCTGCTGATTGACGCTTGACTGTAGATTTTCGCTTTGTGTCAAAAGAACTCCCTAACGCACACTTTTTCAAAGTAGGTGAATTCATCAGATCTGTTTGAAACATTGCATTTTATCCATGCACGACGACTGCTTAGATACTCGCAGCACAGTTGCCCCATATACATTGCCCATGAGCGCGGAGCTTGTCTTTGTCACTGTAGCAACTTTGCTCCATCAGCGGGAGAAGGCGGTTCGACGCCCCTTTAAGCACATGTTTCTCTAATTCCTTTGTTTCAGGCAAGCCACTGTGACGTCAGACGCCTTTACGCATACAGCTTTGCGATGCTTAGACAGTAATAACATAATTCATGTTTACATTTCTTTAATTTTCGACGCATTGTCGTTATTCGTGACGCATCAATGACCAATTGATTTTATGGCAATGCAATGAAAAAAGCGTGTGGAAAACAGTGTTAATGACAGATTTGAGAAGCACATTTCATCAATGTTGGCCGCATGGCATTCCTGTGCAGGTGACAATGGTAATTTTTCAAAACGACAAGGATATTTAAACACATGATTATTTGTTTGCTGTGCTCTATGGCCTCTGCTACAGACCTCATCGAAATGACACTTAGATATCTTAGGGTGTACATATCAAGTTTTCCCAAATGGTCTAGCGGATAGGCATCTACCTTGTAACGCAGGGTGGCCCGGGTTTGATTCCCGTCATGGCAAATGTTTTTTGTAGAAAAATAAAATGAGTCCCAACGTGTGCAACAGAACAGTTCGAAATCTCGTTACATTTGCATCGTCATGAACGTGACTTATATCAGGCTAGCTCATTTTTTCTTTGTTCATTTTAAGTGTAGAAACAATATTTCGTTTGTGACCATTTTTTTCTGCCGTTTTGACAACAGGCTCATGACTAAAGAACACACGGCTGTCTACTGATTGACGCTTGACTGTAGATTTTCGCTTTGTGTCAAAATAACTTCCTAACGCACACTTTTTCAAAGTAGGTGAATTCATCAGATCTGTTTGAAACATTGCATTTTATCCATGCACGACGACTGCTTAGATACTCGCAGCACAGTTGCCCCATATACATTGCCCATGAGCGCGGAGCTTGTCTTTGTCACTGTAGCAACTTTGCTCCATCAGCGGGAGAAGGCGCTTCGACGCCCCTGTAAGCACATGTTTCTCTGATTCCTTTGTTTCAGGCAAGCCACTGTGACGTCAGACGCCTTTACGCATACAGCTTTGCGATGCTTAGACAGTAATAACATAATTCATGTTTACATTTCTTTAATTTTCGACGCATTGTCGTTATTCGTGACGCATCAATGACCAATTGATTATATGGCAATGCAATGAAAAAAGCGTGTGGAAAACAGTGTTAATGACAGATTTGAGAAGCACATTTCTTCAATGTTGGCCGCATGGCATTCCTGTGCAGGTGACAATGGTAATTTTTCAAAACGACAAGGATATTTAAACACATGATTATTTGTTTGCTGTGCTCTATGGCCTCTGCTACAGACCTCATCGAAATGACACTTAGATATCTTAGGGAGTACATATCAAGTTTTCCCAAATGGTCTAGCGGATAGGCATCTACCTTGTAACGCAGGGCGGCCCGGGTTCTATTCCCGTCATGGCAAATGTTTTTTGTAGAAAAATAAAATGAGTCCCAACGTGTGCAACAGAACAGTTCGAAATCTCGTTACATTTGCATCGTCATGAACATGACTTATATCAGGCTAGCTCATTTTTTCTTTGTTCATTTTAAGTGTAGAAACAATATTTCGTTTGTGACCATTTTTTTCTGCCGTTTTAACAACAGGCTCATGACTAAAGAACACACGGCTGTCTGCTGATTGACGCTTGACTGTAGATTTTCGCTTTGTGTCAAAAGAACTTCCTAACGCACACTTTTTCAAAGTAGGTGAATTCATCAGATCTGTTTGAAACATTGCATTTTATCCATGCACGACGACTACTTAGATACTCGCAGCACAGTTGCCTCATATACATTGCCCATGAGCGCTGAGCTTGTCTTTGTCACTGTAGCAACTTTGCTCCATCAGCGGGAGAAGGCGGTTCGACGCCCCTGTAAGCACATGTTTCTCTAATTCCTTTGTTTCAGGCAAGCCACTGTGACGTCAGACGCCTTTACGCATACAGCTTTGCGATGCTTAGACAGTAATAACATAATTCATGTTTACATTTCTTTAATTTTCGACGCATTGTCGTTATTCGTGACGCATCAATGACCAATTGATTATATGGCAATGCAATGAAAAAAGCGTGTGGAAAACAGTGTTAATGACAGATTTGAGAAGCACATTTCTTCAATGTTGGCCGCATGGCATTCCTGTGCAGGTGACAATGGTAATTTTTCAAAACGACAAGGATATTTAAACACATGATTATTTGTTTGCTGTGCTCTATGGCCTCTGCTACAGACCTCATCGAAATGACACTTAGATATCTTAGGGTGTACATATCAAGTCTTCCCAAATGGTCTAGCGGATAGGAATCTGCCTTGTCACGCAGGGCAGCCCGGGTTCGATTCCCGTCATGGCAAATGATTTTTGTAGAAAAATAAAATGAGTCCCAACGTGTGCAACAGAACAGTTCGAAATCTCGTTACATTTGCATCGTCATGAACATGACTTATATCAGGCTAGCTAATTTTTTCTTTGTTCATTTTAAGTGTAGAAACAATATTTCGTTTGTGAACATTTTTTTCTGCCGTTTTGACAACAGGCTCATTACTAAAGAACACACGGCTGTCTGCTGATTGACGCTTGACTGTAGATTTTCGCTTTGTGTCAAAAGAACTCCCTAACGCACACTTTTTCAAAGTAGGTGAATTCATCAGATCTGTTTGAAACATTGCATTTTATCCATGCACGACGACTGCTTAGATACTCGCAGCACAGTTGCCCCATATACATTGCCCATGAGCGCGGAGCTTGTCTTTGTCACTGTAGCAACTTTGCTCCATCAGCGGGAGAAGGCGGTTCGACGCCCCTTTAAGCACATGTTTCTCTAATTCCTTTGTTTCAGGCAAGCCACTGTGACGTCAGACGCCTTTACGCATACAGCTTTGCGATGCTTAGACAGTAATAACATAATTCATGTTTACATTTCTTTAATTTTCGACGCATTGTCGTTATTCGTGACGCATCAATGACCAATTGATTTTATGGCAATGCAATGAAAAAAGCGTGTGGAAAACAGTGTTAATGACAGATTTGAGAAGCACATTTCATCAATGTTGGCCGCATGGCATTCCTGTGCAGGTGACAATGGTAATTTTTCAAAACGACAAGGATATTTAAACACATGATTATTTGTTTGCTGTGCTCTATGGCCTCTGCTACAGACCTCATCGAAATGACACTTAGATATCTTAGGGTGTACATATCAAGTTTTCCCAAATGGTCTAGCGGATAGGCATCTACCTTGTAACGCAGGGTGGCCCGGGTTTGATTCCCGTCATGGCAAATGTTTTTTGTAGAAAAATAAAATGAGTCCCAACGTGTGCAACAGAACAGTTCGAAATCTCGTTACATTTGCATCGTCATGAACGTGACTTATATCAGGCTAGCTCATTTTTTCTTTGTTCATTTTAAGTGTAGAAACAATATTTCGTTTGTGACCATTTTTTTCTGCCGTTTTGACAACAGGCTCATGACTAAAGAACACACGGCTGTCTGCTGATTGACGCTTGACTGTAGATTTTCGCTTTGTGTCAAAATAACTTCCTAACGCACACTTTTTCAAAGTAGGTGAATTCATCAGATCTGTTTGAAACATTGCATTTTATCCATGCACGACGACTGCTTAGATACTCGCAGCACAGTTGCCCCATATACATTGCCCATGAGCGCGGAGCTTGTCTTTGTCACTGTAGCAACTTTGCTCCATCAGCGGGAGAAGGCGCTTCGACGCCCCTGTAAGCACATGTTTCTCTGATTCCTTTGTTTCAGGCAAGCCACTGTGACGTCAGACGCCTTTACGCATACAGCTTTGCGATGCTTAGACAGTAATAACATAATTCATGTTTACATTTCTTTAATTTTCGACGCATTGTCGTTATTCGTGACGCATCAATGACCAATTGATTATATGGCAATGCAATGAAAAAAGCGTGTGGAAAACAGTGTTAATGACAGATTTGAGAAGCACATTTCTTCAATGTTGGCCGCATGGCATTCCTGTGCAGGTGACAATGGTAATTTTTCAAAACGACAAGGATATTTAAACACATGATTATTTGTTTGCTGTGCTCTATGGCCTCTGCTACAGACCTCATCGAAATGACACTTAGATATCTTAGGGAGTACATATCAAGTTTTCCCAAATGGTCTAGCGGATAGGCATCTACCTTGTAACGCAGGGCGGCCCGGGTTCGATTCCCGTCATGGCAAATGTTTTTTGTAGAAAAATAAAATGAGTCCCAACGTGTGCAACAGAACAGTTCGAAATCTCGTTACATTTGCATCGTCATGAACATGACTTATATCAGGCTAGCTCATTTTTTCTTTGTTCATTTTAAGTGTAGAAACAATATTTCGTTTGTGACCATTTTTTTCTGCCGTTTTAACAACAGGCTCATGACTAAAGAACACACGGCTGTCTGCTGATTGACGCTTGACTGTAGATTTTCGCTTTGTGTCAAAAGAACTTCCTAACGCACACTTTTTCAAAGTAGGTGAATTCATCAGATCTGTTTGAAACATTGCATTTTATCCATGCACGACGACTACTTAGATACTCGCAACACAGTTGCCTCATATAAATTGCCCATGAGCGCTGAGCTTGTCTTTGTCACTGTAGCAACTTTGCTCCATCAGCGGGAGAAGGCGGTTCGACGCCCCTGTAAGCACATGTTTCTCTAATTCCTTTGTTTCAGGCAAGCCACTGTGACGTCAGACGCCTTTACGCATACAGCTTTGCGATGCTTAGACAGTAATAACATAATTCATGTTTACATTTCTTTAATTTTCGACGCATTGTCGTTATTCGTGACGCATCAATGACCAATTGATTTTATGGCAATGCAATGAAAAAAGCGTGTGGAAAACAGTGTTAATGACAGATTTGAGAAGCACATTTCATCAATGTTGGCCGCATGGCATTCCTGTGCAGGTGACAATGGTAATTTTTCAAAACGACAAGGATATTTAAACACATGATTATTTGTTTGCTGTGCTCTATGGCCTCTGCTACAGACCTCATCGAAATGACACTTAGATATCTTAGGGTGTACATATCAAGTTTTCCCAAATGGTCTAGCGGATAGGCATCTACCTTGTAACGCAGGGTGGCCCGGGTTTGATTCTCGTCATGGCAAATGTTTTTTGTAGAAAAATAAAATGAGTCCCAACGTGTGCAACAGAACAGTTCGAAATCTCGTTACATTTGCATCGTCATGAACATGACTTATATCAGGCTAGCTCATTTTTTCTTTGTTCATTTTAAGTGTAGAAACAATATTTCGTTTGTGACCATTTTTTTCTGCCGTTTTGACAACAGGCTCATGACTAAAGAACACACGGCTGTCTGCTGATTGACGCTTGACTGTAGATTTTCGCTTTGTGTCAAAAGAACTTCCTAACGCACACTTTTTCAAAGTAGGTGAATTCATCAGATCTGTTTGAAACATTGCATTTTATCCATGCACGACGACTGCTTAGATACTCGCAGCACAGTTGCCCCATATACATTGCCCATGAGCGCGGAGCTTGTCTTTGTCACTGTAGCAACTTTGCTCCATCAGCGGGAGAAGGCGCTTCGACGCCCCTGTAAGCACATGTTTCTCTGATTCCTTTGTTTCAGGCAAGCCACTGTGACGTCAGACGCCTTTACGCATACAGCTTTGCGATGCTTAGACAGTAATAACATAATTCATGTTTACATTTCTTTAATTTTCGACGCATTGTCGTTATTCGTGACGCATCAATGACCAATTGATTTTATGGCAATGCAATGAAAAAAGCGTGTGGAAAACAGTGTTAATGACAGATTTGAGAAGCACATTTCATCAATGTTGGCCGCATGGCATTCCTGTACAGGTGACAATGGAAATTTTTCAAAACGACAAGGATATTTAAACACATGATTATTTGTTTGCTGTGCTCCATGGCCTCTGCTACAGACCTCATCGAAATGACACTTAGATATCTTAGGGTGTACATATCAAGTTTTCCCAAATGGTCTAGCGGATAGGCATCTACCTTGTAACGCAGGGTGGCCCGGGTTCGATTCCCGTCATGGCAAATGTTTTTTGTAGAAAAAAAAAATGAGTCCCAACGTGTGCAACAGAACAGTTCGAAATCTCGTTACATTTGCATCGTCATGAACATGACTTATATCAGGCTAGCTCATTTTTTCTTTGTTCATTTTAAGTGTAGAAACAATATTTCGTTTGTGACAATTTTTTTCTGCCGTTTTGACAACAGGCTCATGACTAAAGAACACACGGCTGTCTGCTGATTGACGCTTGACTGTAGATTTTCGCTTTGTGTCAAAAGAACTTCCTAACGCACACTTTTTCAAAGTAGGTGAATTCATCAGATCTGTTTGAAACATTGCATTTTATCCATGCACGACGACTACTTAGATACTCGCAGCACAGTTGCCTCATATAAATTGCCCATGAGCGCGGAGCTTGTCTTTGTCACTGTAGCAACTTTGCTCCATCAGCGGGAGAAGGCGGTTCGACGCCCCTGTAAGCACATGTTTCTCTAATTCCTTTGTTTCAGGCAAGCCACTGTGACGTCAGACGCCTTTACGCATACAGCTTTGCGATGCTTAGACAGTAATAACATAATTCATGTTTACATTTCTTTAATTTTCGACGCATTGTCGTTATTCGTGACGCATCAATGACCAATTGATTATATGGCAATGCAATGAAAAAAGCGTGTGGAAAACAGTGTTAATGACAGATTTGAGAAGCACATTTCTTCAATGTTGGCCGCATGGCATTCCTGTGCAGGTGACAATGGTAATTTTTCAAAACGACAAGGATATTTAAACACATGATTATTTGTTTGCTGTGCTCTATGGCCTCTGCTACAGACCTCATCGAAATGACACTTAGATATCTTAGGGTGTACATATCAAGTTTTCCCAAATGGTCTAGCGGATAGGCATCTACCTTGTAACGCAGGGCGGCCCGGGTTCGATTCCCGTCATGGCAAATGTTTTTTGTAGAAAAATAAAATGAGTCCCAACGTGTGCAACAGAACAGTTCGAAATCTCGTTACATTTGCATCGTCATGAACATGACTTATATCAGGCTAGCTCATTTTTTCTTTGTTCATTTTAAGTGTAGAAACAATATTTCGTTTGTGACCATTTTTTTCTGCCGTTTTGACAACAGGCTCATGACTAAAGAACACACGGCTGTCTGCTGATTGACGCTTGACTGTAGATTTTCGCTTTGTGTCAAAAGAACTTCCTAACGCACACTTTTTCAAAGTAGGTGAATTCATCAGATCTGTTTGAAACATTTGCATTTTATCCATGCACGACGACTGCTTAGATACTCGCAGCACAGTTGCCCCATATACATTGCCCATGAGCGCGGAGCTTGTCGTTGTCACTGTAGCAACTTTGTCCATCAGCGGGAGAAGGCGCTTCGACGCCCCTGTAAGCACATGTTTCTCTGATTCCTTTGTTTCAGGCAAGCCACTGTGACGTCAGACGCCTTTACGCATACAGCTTTGCGATGCTTAGACAGTAATAACATAATTCATGTTTACATTTCTTTAATTTTCGACGCATTGTCGTTATTCGTGACGCATCAATGACCAATTGATTTTATGGCAATGCAATGAAAAAAGCGTGTGGAAAACAGTGTTAATGACAGATTTGAGAAGCACATTTCATCAATGTTGGCCGCATGGCATTCCTGTGCAGGTGACAATGGAAATTTTTCAAAACGACAAGGATATTTAAACACATGATTATTTGTTTGCTGTGCTCCATGGCCTCTGCTACAGACCTCATCGAAATGACACTTAGATATCTTAGGGTGTACATATCAAGTTTTCCCAAATGGTCTAGCGGATAGGCATCTACATTGTAACGCAGGGTGGCCCGGGTTCGATTCCCGTCATGGCAAATGTTTTTTGTAGAAAAATAAAATGAGTCCCAACGTGTGCAACAGAACAGTTCGAAATCTCGTTACATTTGCATCGTCAAGAACATGACTTATATCAGGCTAGCTAATTTTTTCTTTGTTCATTTTAAGTGTAGAAACAATATTTCGTTTGTGACCATTTTTTTCTGCCGTTTTGACAACAGGCTCATGACTAAAGAACACACGGCTGTCTGCTGATTGACGCTTGACTGTAGATTTTCGCTTTGTGTCAAAAGAACTTCCTAACGCACACTTTTTCAAAGTAGGTGAATTCATCAGATCTGTTTGAAACATTGCATTTTATCCATGCACGACGACTGCTTAGATACTCGCAGCACAGTTGCCCCATATACATTGTCCATGAGCGCGGAGCTTGTCTTTGTCACTGTAGCAACTTTGTTCCATCAGCGGGAGAAGGCGCTTCGACGCCCCTGTAAGCACATGTTTCTCTGATTCCTTTGTTTCAGGCAAGCCACTGTGACGTCAGACGCCTTTACGCATACAGCTTTGCGATGCTTAGACAGTAATAACATAATTCATGTTTACATTTCTTTAATTTTCGACGCATTGTCGTTATTCGTGACGCATCAATGACCAATTGATTATATTGCAATGCAATGAAAAAAGCGTGTGGAAAACAGTGTTAATGACAGATTTGAGAAGCACATTTCATCAATGTTGGCCGCATGGCATTCCTGTGCAGGTGACAATGGTAATTTTTCAAAACGACAAGGATATTTAAACACATGATTATTTGTTTGCTGTGCTCTATGGCCTCTGCTACAGACCTCATCGAAATGACACTTAGATATCTTAGGGTGTACATATCAAGTTTTCCCAAATGGTCTAGCGGATAGGCATCTACCTTGTAACGCAGGGTGGCCTGGGTTCGATTCCCGTCATGGAAAATGTTTTTTGTAGAAAAATAAAATGAGTCCCAACGTGTGCAACAGAACAGTTCGAAATCTCGTTACATTTGCATCGTCATGAACATGACTTATATCAGGCTAGCTCATTTTTTCTTTGTTCATTTTAAGTGTAGAAACAATATTTGGTTTGTGACCATTTTTTTCTGCCGTTTTGACAACAGGCTCATGACTAAAGAACACACGGCTGTCTGCTGATTGACGCTTGACTGTAGATTTTCGCTTTGTGTCAAAAGAACTTCCTAACGCACACTTTTTCAAAGTAGGTGAATTCATCAGATCTGTTTGAAACATTGCATTTTATCCATGCCCGACGACTGCTTAGATACTCGCAGCACAGTTGCCCCATATACATTGCCCATGAGCGCGGAGCTTGTCTTTGTCACTGTAGCAACTTTGCTCCATCAGCGGGAGAAGGCGGTTCGACGCCCCTGTAAGCACATGTTTCTCTAATTCCTTTGTTTCAGGCAAGCCACTGTGACGTCAGACGCCTTTACGCATACAGCTTTGCGATGCTTAGACAGTAATAACATAATTCATGTTTACATTTCTTTAATTTTCGACGCATTGTCGTTATTCGTGACGCATCAATGACCAAATGATTTTATGGCAATGCAATGAAAAAAGCGTGTGGAAAACAGTGTTAATGACAGATTTGAGAAGAGCATTTCATCAATGTTGGCCGCATGGCATTCCTGTGCAGGTGACAATGGTAATTTTTCAAAACGACAAGGATATTTAAACACATGATTATTTGTTTGCTGTGCTCTATGGCCTCTGCTACAGACCTCATCGAAATGACACTTAGATATCTTAGGGTGTACATATCAAGTTTTCCCAAATGGTCTAGCGGATAGGCATCTACCTTGTAACGCAGGGTGGCCTGGGTTCGATTCCCGTCATGGCAAATGTTTTTTGTAGAAAAATAAAATGAGTCCCAACGTGTGCAACAGAACAGTTCGAAATCTCGTTACATTTGCATCGTCATGAACATGACTTATATCAGGCTAGCTCATTTTTTCTTTGTTCATTTTAAGTGTAGAAACAATATTTCGTTTATGACCATTTTTTTCTGCCGTTTTGACAACAGGCTCATGACTAAAGAACACACGGCTGTCTGCTGATTGACGCTTGACTGTAGATTTTCGCTTTGTGTCAAAAGAACTTCCTAACGCACACTTTTTCAAAGTAGGTGAATTCATCAGATCTGTTTGAAACATTGCATTTTATCCATGCACGACGACTGCTTAGATACTCGCAGCACAGTTGCCCCATATACATTGCCCATGAGCGCGGAGCTTGTCTTTGTCACTGTAGCAACTTTGCTCCATCAGCGGGAGAAGGCGCTTCGACGCCCCTGTAAGCACATGTTTCTCTGATTCCTTTGTTTCAGGCAAGCCACTGTGACGTCAGACGCCTTTACGCATACAGCTTTGCGATGCTTAGACAGTAATAACATAATTCATGTTTACATTTCTTTAATTTTCGACGCATTGTCGTTATTCGTGACGCATCAATGACCAATTGATTATATGGCAATGCAATGAAAAAAGCGTGTGGAAAACAGTGTTAATGACAGATTTGAGAAGCACATTTCTTCAATGTTGGCCGCATGGCATTCCTGTGCAGGTGACAATGGTAATTTTTCAAAACGACAAGGATATTTAAACACATGATTATTTGTTTGCTGTGCTCTATGGCCTCTGCTACAGACCTCATCGAAATGACACTTAGATATCTTAGGGTGTACATATCAAGTTTTCCCAAATGGTCTAGCGGATAGGCATCTACCTTGTAACGCAGGGCGGCCTGGGTTCGATTCCCGTCATGGCAAATGTTTTTTGTAGAAAAATAAAATGAGTCCCAACGTGTGCAACAGAACAGTTCGAAATCTCGTTACATTTGCATCGTCATGAACATGACTTATATCAGGCTAGCTCATTTTTTCTTTGTTCATTTTAAGTGTAGAAACAATATTTCGTTTGTGACCATTTTTTTCTGCCGTTTCGACAACAGGCTCATGACTAAAGAACACACGGCTGTCTGCTGATTGACGCTTGACTGTAGATTTTCGCTTTGTGTCAAAAGAACTTCCTAACGCACACTTTTTCAAAGTAGGTGAATTCATCAGATCTGTTTGAAACATTGCATTTTATCCATGCACGACGACTGCTTAGATACTCGCAGCACAGTTGCCCCATATACATTGCCCATGAGCGCGGAGCTTGTCTTTGTCACTGTAGCAACTTTGCTCCATCAGCGGGAGAAGGCGCTTCGACGCCCCTGTAAGCACATGTTTCTCTGATTCCTTTGTTTCAGGCAAGCCACTGTGACGTCAGACGTCTTTACGCATACAGCTTTGCGATGCTTAGACAGTAATAACATAATTCATGTTTACATTTCTTTAATTTTCGACGCATTGTCGTTATTCGTGACGCATCAATGACCAATTGATTATATGGCAATGCAATGAAAAAAGCGTGTGGAAAACAGTGTTAATGACAGATTTGAGAAGCACATTTCTTCAATGTTGGCCGCATGGCATTCCTGTGCAGGTGACAATGGTAATTTTTCAAAACGACAAGGATATTTAAACACATGATTATTTGTTTGCTGTGCTCTATGGCCTCTGCTACAGACCTCATCGAAATGACACTTAGATATCTTAGGGTGTACATCTCAAGTTTTCCCAAATGGTCTAGCGGATAGGCATCTACCTTGTAACGCAGGGCGGCCCGGGTTCGATTCCCGTCATGGCAAATGTTTTTTGTAGAAAAATAAAATGAGTCCCAACGTGTGCAACAGAACAGTTCGAAATCTCGTTACATTTGCATCGTCATGAACATGACTTATATCAGGCTAGCTCATTTTTTCTTTGTTCATTTTAAGTGTAGAAACAATATTTCGTTTATGACCATTTTTTTCTGCCGTTTTGACAACAGGCTCATGACTAAAGAACACACGGCTGTCTGCTGATTGACGCTTGACTGTAGATTTTCGCTTTGTGTCAAAAGAACTTCCTAACGCACACTTTTTCAAAGTAGGTGAATTCATCAGATCTGTTTGAAACATTGCATTTTATCCATGCACGACGACTGCTTAGATACTCGCAGCACAGTTGCCCCATATACATTGCCCATGAGCGCGGAGCTTGTCTTTGTCACTGTAGCAACTTTGCTCCATCAGCGGGAGAAGGCGCTTCGACGCCCCTGTAAGCACATGTTTCTCTGATTCCTTTGTTTCAGGCAAGCCACTGTGACGTCAGACGCCTTTACGCATACAGCTTTGCGATGCTTAGACAGTAATAACATAATTCATGTTTACATTTCTTTAATTTTCGACGCATTGTCGTTATTCGTGACGCATCAATGACCAATTGATTATATGGCAATGCAATGAAAAAAGCGTGTGGAAAACAGTGTTAATGACAGATTTGAGAAGCACATTTCTTCAATGTTGGCCGCATGGCATTCCTGTGCAGGTGACAATGGTAATTTTTCAAAACGACAAGGATATTTAAACACATGATTATTTGTTTGCTGTGCTCTATGGCCTCTGCTACAGACCTCATCGAAATGACACTTAGATATCTTAGGGTGTACATATCAAGTTTTCCCAAATGGTCTAGCGGATAGGCATCTACCTTGTAACGCAGGGCGGCCCGGGTTCGATTCCCGTCATGGCAAATGTTTTTTGTAGAAAAATAAAATGAGTCCCAACGTGTGCAACAGAACAGTTCGAAATCTCGTTACATTTGCATCGTCATGAACATGACTTATATCAGGCTAGCTCATTTTTTCTTTGTTCATTTTAAGTGTAGAAACAATATTTCGTTTGTGACCATTTTTTTCTGCCGTTTCGACAACAGGCTCATGACTAAAGAACACACGGCTGTCTGCTGATTGACGCTTGACTGTAGATTTTCGCTTTGTGTCAAAAGAACTTCCTAACGCACACTTTTTCAAAGTAGGTGAATTCATCAGATCTGTTTGAAACATTGCATTTTATCCATGCACGACGACTGCTTAGATACTCGCAGCACAGTTGCCCCATATACATTGCCCATGAGCGCGGAGCTTGTCTTTGTCACTGTAGCAACTTTGCTCCATCAGCGGGAGAAGGCGCTTCGACGCCCCTGTAAGCACATGTTTCTCTGATTCCTTTGTTTCAGGCAAGCCACTGTGACGTCAGACGCCTTTACGCATACAGCTTTGCGATGCTTAGACAGTAATAACATAATTCATGTTTACATTTCTTTAATTTTCGACGCATTGTCGTTATTCGTGACGCATCAATGACCAATTGATTATATGGCAATGCAATGAAAAAAGCGTGTGGAAAACAGTGTTAATGACAGATTTGAGAAGCACATTTCTTCAATGTTGGCCGCATGGCATTCCTGTGCAGGTGACAATGGTAATTTTTCAAAACGACAAGGATATTTAAACACATGATTATTTGTTTGCTGTGCTCTATGGCCTCTGCTACAGACCTCATCGAAATGACACTTAGATATCTTAGGGTGTACATCTCAAGTTTTCCCAAATGGTCTAGCGGATAGGCATCTACCTTGTAACGCAGGGCGGCCCGGGTTCGATTCCCGTCATGGCAAATGTTTTTTGTAGAAAAATAAAATGAGTCCCAACGTGTGCAACAGAACAGTTCGAAATCTCGTTACATTTGCATCGTCATGAACATGACTTATATCAGGCTAGCTCATTTTTTCTTTGTTCATTTTAAGTGTAGAAACAATATTTCGTTTGTGACCATTTTTTTCTGCCGTTTTGACAACAGGCTCATGACTAAAGAACACACGGCTGTCTGCTGATTGACGCTTGACTGTAGATTTTCGCTTTGTGTCAAAAGAACTTCCTAACGCACACTTTTTCAAAGTAGGTGAATTCATCAGATCTGTTTGAAACATTGCATTTTATCCATGCACGACGACTGCTTAGATACTCGCAGCACAGTTGCCCCATATACATTGCCCATGAGCGCGGAGCTTGTCTTTGTCACTGTAGCAACTTTGCTCCATCAGCGGGAGAAGGCGCTTCGACGCCCCTGTAAGCACATGTTTCTCTGATTCCTTTGTTTCAGGCAAGCCACTGTGACGTCAGACGCCTTTACGCATACAGCTTTGCGATGCTTAGACAGTAATAACATAATTCATGTTTACATGTCTTTAATTTTCGACGCATTGTCGTTATTCGTGACGCATCAATGACCAATTGATTATATGGCAATGCAATGAAAAAAGCGTGTGGAAAACAGTGTTAATGACAGATTTGAGAAGCACATTTCTTCAATGTTGGCCGCATGGCATTCCTGTGCAGGTGACAATGGTAATTTTTCAAAACGACAAGGATATTTAAACACATGATTATTTGTTTGCTGTGCTCTATGGCCTCTGCTACAGACCTCATCGAAATGACACTTAGATATCTTAGGGTGTACATATCAAGTTTTCCCAAATGGTCTAGCGGATAGGCATCTACCTTGTAACGCAGGGCGGCCCGGGTTCGATTCCCGTCATGGCAAATGTTTTTTGTAGAAAAATAAAATGAGTCCCAACGTGTGCAACAGAACAGTTCGAAATCTCGTTACATTTGCATCGTCATGAACATGACTTATATCAGGCTAGCCAATTTTTTCTTTGTTCATTTTAAGTGTAGAAACAATATTTCGTTTGTGACCATTTTTTTCTGCCGTTTTGACAACAGGCTCATGACTAAAGAACACACGGCTGTCTGCTGATTGACGCTTGACTGTAGATTTTCGCTTTGTGTCAAAAGAACTTCCTAACGCACACTTTTTCAAAGTAGGTGAATTCATCAGATCTGTTTGAAACATTGCATTTTATCCATGCACGACGACTGCTTAGATACTCGCAGCACAGTTGCCCCATATACATTGTCCATGAGCGCGGAGCTTGTCTTTGTCACTGTAGCAACTTTGCTCCATCAGCGGGAGAAGGCGCTTCGACGCCCCTGTAAGCACATGTTTCTCTGATTCCTTTGTTTCAGGCAAGCCACTGTGACGTCAGACGCCTTTACGCATACAGCTTTGCGATGCTTAGACAGTAATAACATAATTCATGTTTACATTTCTTTAATTTTCGACGCATTGTCGTTATTCGTGACGCATCAATGACCAATTGATTATATGGCAATGCAATGAAAAAAGCGTGTGGAAAACAGTGTTAATGACAGATTTGAGAAGCACATTTCTTCAATGTTGGCCGCATGGCATTCCTGTGCAGGTGACAATGGTAATTTTTCAAAACGACAAGGATATTTAAACACATGATTATTTGTTTGCTGTGCTCTATGGCCTCTGCTACAGACCTCATCGAAATGACAGATATCTTAGGGTGTACATATGAAGTCTTCCCAAATGGTCTAGCGGATAGGAATCTGCCTTGTAAAGCAGGGCGGCCCGGGTTCGATTCCCGTCATGGCAAAGGATTTTTGTAGAAAAATAAAATGAGTCCCAACGTGTGCAACAGAACAGTTCGAAATCTCGTTACATTTGCATCGTCATGAACATGACTTATATCAGGCTAGCTCATTTTTTCTTTGTTCATTTTAAGTGTAGAAACAATATTTCGTTTGTGACCATTTTTTTCTGCCGTTTTGACAACAGGCTCATGACTAAAGAACACACGGCTGTCTGCTGATTGACGCTTGACTGTAGATTTTCGCTTTGTGTCAAAAGAACTTCCTAACGCACACTTTTTCAAAGTAGGTGAATTCATCAGATCTGTTTGAAACATTGCATTTTATCCATGCACGACGACTGCTTAGATACTCGCAGCACAGTTGCCCCATATACATTGCCCATGAGCGCGGAGCTTGTCTTTGTCACTGTAGCAACTTTGCTCCATCAGCGGGAGAAGGCGCTTCGACGCCCCTGTAAGCACATGTTTCTCTGATTCCTTTGTTTCAGGCAAGCCACTGTGACGTCAGACGCCTTTACGCATACAGCTTTGCGATGCTTAGACAGTAATAACATAATTCATGTTTACATTTCTTTAATTTTCGACGCATTGTCGTTATTCGTGACGCATCAATGACCAATTGATTATATGGCAATGCAATGAAAAAAGCGTGTGGAAAACAGTGTTAATGACAGATTTGAGAAGCACATTTCTTCAATGTTGGCCGCATGGCATTCCTGTGCAGGTGACAATGGTAATTTTTCAAAACGACAAGGATATTTAAACACATGATTATTTGTTTGCTGTGCTCTATGGCCTCTGCTACAGACCTCATCGAAATGACACTTAGATATCTTAGGGTGTACATATCAAGTTTTCCCAAATGGTCTAGCGGATAGGCATCTACCTTGTAACGCAGGGCGGCCCGGGTTTGATTCCCGTCATGGCAAATGTTTTTTGTAGAAAAATAAAATGAGTCCCAACGTGTGCAACAGAACAGTTCGAAATCTCGTTACATTTGCATCGTCATGAACATGACTTATATCAGGCTAGCTCATTTTTTCTTTGTTCATTTTAAGTGTAGAAACAATATTTCGTTTGTGACCATTTTTTTCTGCCGTTTTGACAACAGGCTCATGACTAAAGAACACACGGCTGTCTGCTGATTGACGCTTGACTGTAGATTTTCGCTTTGTGTCAAAAGAACTCCCTAACGCACACTTTTTCAAAGTAGGTGAATTCATCAGATCTGTTTGAAACATTGCATTTTATCCATGCACGACGACTACTTAGATACTCGCAGCACAGTTGCCTCATATAAACTGCTCATGAGCGCGGAGCTTGTCTTTGTCACTGTAGCAACTTTGCTCCATCAGCGGGAGAAGGCGGTTCGACGCCCCTGTAAGCACATGTTTCTCTAATTCCTTTGTTTCAGGCAAGCCACTGTGACGTCAGACGCCTTTACGCATACAGCTTTGCGATGCTTAGACAGTAATAACATAATTCATGTTTACATTTCTTTAATTTTCGACGCATTGTCGTTATTCGTGACGCATCAATGACCAATTGATTATATGGCAATGCAATGAAAAAAGCGTGTGGAAAACAGTGTTAATGACAGATTTGAGAAGCACATTTCTTCAATGTTGGCCGCATGGCATTCCTGTGCAGGTGACAATGGTAATTTTTCAAAACGACAAGGATATTTAAACACATGATTATTTGTTTGCTGTGCTCTATGGCCTCTGCTACAGACCTCATCGAAATGACACTTAGATATCTTAGGGTGTACATATCAAGTTTTCCCAAATGGTCTAGCGGATAGGCATCTACCTTGTAACGCAGGGCGGCCCGGGTTCGATTCCCGTCATGGCAAATGTTTTTTGTAGAAAAATAAAATGAGTCCCAACGTGTGCAACAGAACAGTTCGAAATCTCGTTACATTTGCATCGTCATGAACATGACTTATATCAGGCTAGCTCATTTTTTCTTTGTTCATTTTAAGTGTAGAAACAATATTTCGTTTGTGACCATTTTTTTCTGCCGTTTTGACAACAGGCTCATGACTAAAGAACACACGGCTGTCTGCTGATTGACGCTTGACTGTAGATTTTCGCTTTGTGTCAAAAGAACTTCCTAACGCACACTTTTTCAAAGTAGGTGAATTCATCAGATCTGTTTGAAACATTGCATTTTATCCATGCACGACGACTGCTTAGATACTCGCAGCACAGTTGCCCCAGATACATTGCCCATGAGCGCGGAGCTTGTCTTTGTCACTGTAGCAACTTTGCTCCATCAGCGGGAGAAGGCGCTTCGACGCCCCTGTAAGCACATGTTTCTCTGATTCCTTTGTTTCAGGCAAGCCACTGTGACGTCAGACGCCTTTACGCATACAGCTTTGCGATGCTTAGACAGTAATAACATAATTCATGTTTACATTTCTTTAATTTTCGACGCATTGTCGTTATTCGTGACGCATCAATGACCAATTGATTATATGGCAATGCAATGAAAAAAGCGTGTGGAAAACAGTGTTAATGACAGATTTGAGAAGCACATTTCTTCAATGTTGGCCGCATGGCATTCCTGTGCAGGTGACAATGGTAATTTTTCAAAACGACAAGGATATTTAAACACATGATTATTTGTTTGCTGTGCTCTATGGCCTCTGCTACAGACCTCATCGAAATGACACTTAGATATCTTAGGGTGTACATATCAAGTTTTCCCAAATGGTCTAGCGGATAGGCATCTACCTTGTAACGCAGGGCGGCCCGGGTTCGATTCCCGTCATGGCAAATGTTTTTTGTAGAAAAATAAAATGAGTCCCAACGTGTGCAACAGAACAGTTCGAAATCTCGTTACATTTGCATCGTCATGAACATGACTTATATCAGGCTAGCTCATTTTTTCTTTGTTCATTTTAAGTGTAGAAACAATATTTCGTTTGTGACCATTTTTTTCTGCCGTTTTGACAACAGGCTCATGACTAAAGAACACACGGCTGTCTGCTGATTGACGCTTGACTGTAGATTTTCGCTTTGTGTCAAAAGAACTTCCTAACGCACACTTTTTCAAAGTAGGTGAATTCATCAGATCTGTTTGAAACATTGCATTTTATCCATGCACGACGACTGCTTAGATACTCGCAGCACAGTTGCCCCAGATACATTGCCCATGAGCGCGGAGCTTGTCTTTGTCACTGTAGCAACTTTGCTCCATCAGCGGGAGAAGGCGCTTCGACGCCCCTGTAAGCACATGTTTCTCTGATTCCTTTGTTTCAGGCAAGCCACTGTGACGTCAGACGCCTTTACGCATACAGCTTTGCGATGCTTAGACAGTAATAACATAATTCATGTTTACATTTCTATAATTTTCGACGCATTGTCGTTATTCGTGACGCATCAATGACCAATTGATTATATGGCAATGCAATGAAAAAAGCGTGTGGAAAACAGTGTTAATGACAGATTTGAGAAGCACATTTCTTCAATGTTGGCCGCATGGCATTCCTGTGCAGGTGACAATGGTAATTTTTCAAAACGACAAGGATATTTAAACACATGATTATTTGTTTGCTTTGCTCTATGGTCTCTGCTACAGACCTCATCGAAATGACACTTAGATATCTTAGGGTGTACATATCAAGTTTTCCCAAATGGTCTAGCGGATAGGCATCTACCTTGTAACGCAGGGCGGCCCGGGTTCGATTCCCGTCATGGCAAATGTTTTTTGTAGAAAAATAAAATGAGTCCCAACGTGTGCAACAGAACAGTTCGAAATCTCGTTACATTTGCATCGTCATGAACATGACTTATATAAGGCTAGCTCATTTTTTCTTTGTTCATTTTAAGTGTAGAAACAATATTTCGTTTTTGACCATTTTTTTCTGCCGTTTTGACAACAGGCTCATTACTAAAGAACACACGGCTGTCTGCTGATTGACGCTTGACTGTAGATTTTCGCTTTGTGTCAAAAGAACTCCCTAACGCACACTTTTTCAAAGTAGGTGAATTCATCAGATCTGTTTGAAACATTGCATTTTATCCATGCACGACGACTACTTAGATACTCGCAGCACAGTTGCCTCACATAAATTGCCCATGAGCGCGGAGCTTGTCTTTGTCACTGTAGCAACTTTGCTCCATCAGCGGGAGAAGGCGGTTCGACGCCCCTGTAAGCACATGTTTCTCTAATTCCTTTGTTTCAGGCAAGCCACTGTGACGTCAGACGCCTTTACGCATACAGCTTTGCGATGCTTAGACAGTAATAACATAATTCATGTTTACATTTCTTTAATTTTCGACGCATTGTCGTTATTCGTGACGCATCAATGACCAATTGATTATATGGCAATGCAATGAAAAAAGCGTGTGGAAAACAGTGTTAATGACAGATTTGAGAAGCACATTTCTTCAATGTTGGCCGCATGGCATTCCTGTGCAGGTGACAATGGTAATTTTTCAAAACGACAAGGATATTTAAACACATGATTATTTGTTTGCTGTGCTCTATGGCCTCTGCTACAGACCTCATCGAAATGACACTTAGATATCTTAGGGTGTACATATCTAGTCTTCCCAAATGGTCTAGCGGATAGGAATCTGCCTTGTAACGCAGGGCGGCCCGGGTTCGATTCCCGTCATGGCAAAGGATTTTTGTAGAAAAATAAAATGAGTCCCAACGTGTGCAACAGAACAGTTCGAAATCTCGTTACATTTGCATCGTCATGAACATGACTTATATCAGGCTAGCTAATTTTTTCTTTGTTCATTTTAAGTGTAGAAACAATATTTCGTTTGTGAACATTTTTTTCTGCCGTTTTGACAACAGGCTCATGACTAAAGAACACACGGCTGTCTGCTGATTGACGCTTGACTGTAGATTTTCGCTTTGTGTCAAAAGAACTCCCTAACGCACACTTTTTCAAAGTAGGTGAATTCATCAGATCTGTTTGAAACATTGCATTTTATCCATGCACGACGACTACTTAGATACTCGCAGCTCAGTTGCCTCATATAAACTGCTCATGAGCGCGGAGCTTGTCTTTGTCACTGTAGCAACTTTGCTCCATCAGCGGGAGAAGGCGGTTCGACGCCCCTGTAAGCACATGTTTCTCTAATTCCTTTGTTTCAGGCAAGCCACTGTGACGTCAGACGCCTTTACGCATACAGCTTTGCGATGCTTAGACAGTAATAACATAATTCATGTTTACATTTCTTTAATTTTCGACGCATTGTCGTTATTCGTGACGCATCAATGACCAATTGATTATATGGCAATGCAATGAAAAAAGCGTGTGGAAAACAGTGTTAATGACAGATTTGAGAAGCACATTTCTTCAATGTTGGCCGCATGGCATTCCTGTGCAGGTGACAATGGTAATTTTTCAAAACGACAAGGATATTTAAACACATGATTATTTGTTTGCTGTGCTCTATGGCCTCTGCTACAGACCTCATCGAAATGACACTTAGATATCTTAGGGTGTACATATCAAGTCTTCCCAAATGGTTTAGCGGATAGGCATCTACCTTGTAACGCAGGTCGGCCCGGGTTCGATTCCCGTCATGGCAAATGTTTTTTGTAGAAAAATAAAATGAGTCCCAACGTGTGCAACAGAACAGTTCGAAATCTCGTTACATTTGCATCGTCATGAACATGACTTATATCAGGCTAGCCAATTTTTTCTTTGTTCATTTTAAGTGTAGAAACAATATTTCGTTTGTGAACATTTTTTTCTGCCGTTTTGACAACAGGCTCATTACTAAAGAACACACGGCTGTCTGCTGATTGACGCTTGACTGTAGATTTTCGCTTTGTGTCAAAAGAACTCCCTAAAGCACACTTTTTCAAAGTAGGTGAATTCATCAGATCTGTTTGAAACATTGCATTTTATCCATGCACGACGACTACTTAGATACTCGCAGCACAGTTGCCTCATATAAATTGCCCATGAGCGCGGAGCTTGTCTTTGTCACTGTAGCAACTTTGCTCCATCAGCGGGAGAAGGCGGTTCGACGCCCCTGTAAGCACATGTTTCTCTAATTCCTTTGTTTCAGGCAAGCCACTGTGACGTCAGACGCCTTTACGCATACAGCTTTGCGATGCTTAGACAGTAATAACATAATTCATGTTTACATTTCTTTAATTTTCGACGCATTGTCGTTATTCGTGACGCATCAATGACCAATTGATTATATGGCAATGCAATGAAAAAAGCGTGTGGAAAACAGTGTTAATGACAGATTTGAGAAGCACATTTCTTCAATGTTGGCCGCATGGCATTCCTGTGCAGGTGACAATGTTAATTTTTCAAAACGACAAGGATATTTAAACACATGATTATTTGTTTGCTGTGCTCTATGGCCTCTGCTACAGACCTCATCGAAATGACACTTAGATATCTTAGGGTGTACATATCAAGTCTTCCCAAATGGTCTAGCGGATAGGAATCTGCCTTGTAACGCAGGGCGGCCCGGGTTCGATTCCCGTCATGGCAAAGGATTTTTGTAGAAAAATAAAATGAGTCCCAACGTGTGCAACAGAACAGTTCGAAATCTCGTTACATTTGCATCGTCATGAACATGACTTATATCAGGCTAGCTAATTTTTTCTTTGTTCATTTTAAGTGTAGAAACAATATTTCGTTTGTGAACATTTTTTTCTGCCGTTTTGACAACAGGCTCATGACTAAAGAACACACGGCTGTCTGCTGATTGACGCTTGACTGTAGATTTTCGCTTTGTGTCAAAAGAACTTCCTAACGCACACTTTTTCAAAGTAGGTGAATTCATCAGATCTGTTTGAAACATTGCATTTTATCCATGCACGACGACTGCTTAGATACTCGCAGCACAGTTGCCCCATATAAATTGCCCATGAGCGCGGAGCTTGTCTTTGTCACTGTAGCAACTTTGCTCCATCAGCGGGAGAAGGCGGTTCGACGCCCCTGTAAGCACATGTTTCTCTAATTCCTTTGTTTCAGGCAAGCCACTGTGACGTCAGACGCCTTTACGCATACAGCTTTGCGATGCTTAGACAGTAATAACATAATTCATGTTTACATTTCTTTAATTTTCGACGCATTGTCGTTATTCGTGACGCATCAATGACCAATTGATTATATGGCAATGCAATGAAAAAAGCGTGTGGAAAACAGTGTTAATGACAGATTTGAGAAGCACATTTCTTCAATGTTGGCCGCATGGCATTCCTGTGCAGGTGACAATGGTAATTTTTCAAAACGACAAGGATATTTAAACACATGATTATTTGTTTGCTGTGCTCTATGGCCTCTGCTACAGACCTCATCGAAATGACACTTAGATATCTTAGGGTGTACATATCAAGTTTTCCCAAATGGTCTAGCGGATAGGCATCTACCTTGTAACGCAGGGCGGCCCGGGTTCGATTCCCGTCATGGCAAATGTTTTTTGTAGAAAAATAAAATGAGTCCCAACGTGTGCAACAGAACAGTTCGAAATCTCGTTACATTTGCATCGTCATGAACATGACTTATATCAGGCTAGCTCATTTTTTCTTTGTTCATTTTAAGTGTAGAAACAATATTTCGTTTGTGACCATTTTTTTCTGCCGTTTTGACAACAGGCTCATGACTAAAGAACACACGGCTGTCTGCTGATTGACGCTTGACTGTAGATTTTCGCTTTGTGTCAAAAGAACTTCCTAACGCACACTTTTTCAAAGTAGGTGAATTCATCAGATCTGTTTGAAACATTGCATTTTATCCATGCACGACGACTGCTTAGATACTCGCAGCACAGTTGCCTCATATAAATTGCCTATGAGCGCGGAGCTTGTCTTTGTCACTGTAGCAACTTTGCTCCATCAGCGGGAGAAGGCGGTTCGACGCCCCTGTAAGCACATGTTTCTCTAATTCCTTTGTTTCAGGCAAGCCACTGTGACGTCAGACGCCTTTACGCATACAGCTTTGTGATGCTTAGACAGTAATAACATAATTCATGTTTACATTTCTTTAATTTTCGACGCATTGTCGTTATTCGTGACGCATCAATGACCAATTGATTATATGGCAATGCAATGAAAAAAGCGAGTGGAAAACAGTGTTAATGACAGATTTGAGAAGCACATTTCATCAATGTTGGCCGCATGGCATTCCTGTGCAGGTGACAATGGTAATTTTTCAAAACGACAAGGATATTTAAACACATGATTATTTGTTTGCTGTGCTCTATGGCGTCTGCTACAGACCTCATCGAAATGACACTTAGATATCTTAGGGTGTACATATCAAGTTTTCCCAAATGGTCTAGCGGATAGGCATCTACCTTGTAACGCAGGGCGGCCCGGGTTCGATTCCCGTCATGGCAAAGGATTTTTGTAGAAAAATAAAATGAGTCCCAACGTGTGCAACAGAACAGTTCGAAATCTCGTTACATTTGCATCGTCATGAACATGACTTATATCAGGCTAGCTAATTTTTTCTTTGTTCATTTTAAGTGTAGAAACAATATTTCGTTTGTGAACATTTTTTTCTGCCGTTTTGACAACAGGCTCATGACTAAAGAACACACGGCTGTCTGCTGATTGACGCTTGACTGTAGATTTTCGCTTTGTGTCAAAAGAACTTCCTAACGCACACTTTTTCAAAGTAGGTGAATTCATCAGATCTGTTTGAAACATTGCATTTTATCCATGCACGACGACTGCTTAGATACTCGCAGCACAGTTGCCCCATATAAATTGCCCATGAGCGCGGAGCTTGTCTTTGTCACTGTAGCAACTTTGCTCCATCAGCGGGAGAAGGCGGTTCGACGCCCCTGTAAGCACATGTTTCTCTAATTCCTTTGTTTCAGGCAAGCCACTGTGACGTCAGACGCCTTTACGCATACAGCTTTGCGATGCTTAGACAGTAATAACATAATTCATGTTTACATTTCTTTAATTTTCGACGCATTGTCGTTATTCGTGACGCATCAATGACCAATTGATTATATGGCAATGCAATGAAAAAAGCGTGTGGAAAACAGTGTTAATGACAGATTTGAGAAGCACATTTCTTCAATGTTGGCCGCATGGCATTCCTGTGCAGGTGACAATGGTAATTTTTCAAAACGACAAGGATATTTAAACACATGATTATTTGTTTGCTGTGCTCTATGGCCTCTGCTACAGACCTCATCGAAATGACACTTAGATATCTTAGGGTGTACATATCAAGTTTTCCCAAATGGTCTAGCGGATAGGCATCTACCTTGTAACGCAGGGCGGCCCGGGTTCGATTCCCGTCATGGCAAATGTTTTTTGTAGAAAAATAAAATGAGTCCCAACGTGTGCAACAGAACAGTTCGAAATCTCGTTACATTTGCATCGTCATGAACATGACTTATATCAGGCTAGCTCATTTTTTCTTTGTTCATTTTAAGTGTAGAAACAATATTTCGTTTGTGACCATTTTTTTCTGCCGTTTTGACAACAGGCTCATGACTAAAGAACACACGGCTGTCTGCTGATTGACGCTTGACTGTAGATTTTCGCTTTGTGTCAAAAGAACTTCCTAACGCACACTTTTTCAAAGTAGGTGAATTCATCAGATCTGTTTGAAACATTGCATTTTATCCATGCACGACGACTGCTTAGATACTCGCAGCACAGTTGCCTCATATAAATTGCCTATGAGCGCGGAGCTTGTCTTTGTCACTGTAGCAACTTTGCTCCATCAGCGGGAGAAGGCGGTTCGACGCCCCTGTAAGCACATGTTTCTCTAATTCCTTTGTTTCAGGCAAGCCACTGTGACGTCAGACGCCTTTACGCATACAGCTTTGTGATGCTTAGACAGTAATAACATAATTCATGTTTACATTTCTTTAATTTTCGACGCATTGTCGTTATTCGTGACGCATCAATGACCAATTGATTTTATGGCAATGCAATGAAAAAAGCGAGTGGAAAACAGTGTTAATGACAGATTTGAGAAGCACATTTCATCAATGTTGGCCGCATGGCATTCCTGTGCAGGTGACAATGGTAATTTTTCAAAACGACAAGGATATTTAAACACATGATTATTTGTTTGCTGTGCTCTATGGCGTCTGCTACAGACCTCATCGAAATGACACTTAGATATCTTAGGGTGTACATATCAAGTTTTCCCAAATGGTCTAGCGGATAGGCATCTACCTTGTAACGCAGGGCGGCCCGGGTTCGATTCCCGTCATGGCAAATATTTTTTGTAGAAAAATAAAATGAGTCCCAACGTGTGCAACAGAACAGTTCGAAATCTTGTTACATTTGCATCGTCATGAACATGACTTATATCAGGCTAGCTCATTTTTTCTTTGTTCATTTTAAGTGTAGAAACAATATTTCGTTTGTGAACATTTTTTTCTGCCGTTTTGACAACAGGCTCATGACTAAAGAACACACGGCTGTCTGCTGATTGACGCTTGACTGTAGATTTTCGCTTTGTGTCAAAAGAACTTCCTAACGCACACTTTTTCAAAGTAGGTGAATTCATCAGATCTGTTTGAAACATTGCATTTTATCCATGCACGACGACTGCTTAGATACTCGCAGCACAGTTGCCCCATATAAATTGCCCATGAGCGCGGAGCTTGTCTTTGTCACTGTAGCAACTTTGCTCCATCAGCGGGAGAAGGCGGTTAGACGCCCCTGTAAGCACATGTTTCTCTAATTCCTTTGTTTCAGGCAAGCCACTGTGACGTCAGACGCCTTTACGCATACAGCTTTGCGATGCTTAGACAGTAATAACATAATTCATGTTTACATTTCTTTAATTTTCGACGCATTGTCGTTATTCGTGACGCATCAATGACCAATTGATTATATGGCAATGCAATGAAAAAAGCGTGTGGAAAACAGTGTTAATGACAGATTTGAGAAGCACATTTCTTCAATGTTGGCCGCATGGCATTCCTGTGCAGGTGACAATGGTAATTTTTCAAAACGACAAGGATATTTAAACACATGATTATTTGTTTGCTGTGCTCTATGGCCTCTGCTACAGACCTCATCGAAATGACACTTAGATATCTTAGGGTGTACATATCAAGTCTTCCCAAATGGTCTAGCGGATAGGAATCTGCCTTGTCACGCAGGGCGGCCCGGGTTCGATTCCCGTCATGGCAAATGATTTTTGTAGAAAAATAAAATGAGTCCCAACGTGTGCAACAGAACAGTTCGAAATCTCGTTACATTTGCATCGTCATGAACATGACTTATATCAGGCTAGCTAATTTTTTCTTTGTTCATTTTAAGTGTAGAAACAATATTTCGTTTGTGAACATTTTTTTCTGCCGTTTTGACAACAGGCTCATTACTAAAGAACACACGGCTGTCTGCTGATTGACGCTTGACTGTAGATTTTCGCTTTGTGTCAAAAGAACTCCCTAACGCACACTTTTTCAAAGTAGGTGAATTCATCAGATCTGTTTGAAACATTGCATTTTATCCATGCACGACGACTACTTAGATACTCGCAGCTCAGTTGCCTCATATAAACTGCTCATGAGCGCGGAGCTTGTCTTTGTCACTGTAGCAACTTTGCTCCATCAGCGGGAGAAGGCGGTTCGACGCCCCTGTAAGCACATGTTTCTCTAATTCCTTTGTTTCAGGCAAGCCACTGTGACGTCAGACGCCTTTACGCATACAGCTTTGCGATGCTTAGACAGTAATAACATAATTCATGTTTACATTTCTTTAATTTTCGACGCATTGTCGTTATTCGTGACGCATCAATGACCAATTGATTATATGGCAATGCAATGAAAAAAGCGTGTGGAAAACAGTGTTAATGACAGATTTGAGAAGCACATTTCTTCAATGTTGGCCGCATGGCATTCCTGTGCAGGTGACAATGGTAATTTTTCAAAACGACAAGGATATTTAAACACATGATTATTTGTTTGCTGTGCTCTATGGCCTCTGCTACAGACCTCATCGAAATGACACTTAGATATCTTAGGGTGTACATATCAAGTCTTCCCAAATGGTTTAGCGGATAGGCATCTACCTTGTAACGCAGGGCGGCCCGGGTTCGATTCCCGTCATGGCAAATGTTTTTTGTAGAAAAATAAAATGAGTCCCAACGTGTGCATCAGAACAGTTCGAAATCTCGTTACATTTGCATCGTCATGAACATGACTTATATCAGGCTAGCCAATTTTTTCTTTGTTCATTTTAAGTGTAGAAACAATATTTCGTTTGTGAACATTTTTTTCTGCCGTTTTGACAACAGGCTCATTACTAAAGAACACACGGCTGTCTGCTGATTGACGCTTGACTGTAGATTTTCGCTTTGTGTCAAAAGAACTTCCTAACGCACACTTTTTCAAAGTAGGTGAATTCATCAGATCTGTTTGAAACATTGCATTTTATCCATGCACGACGACTGCTTAGATACTCGCAGCACAGTTGCCCCATATAAATTGCCCATGAGCGCGGAGCTTGTCTTTGTCACTGTAGCAACTTTGCTCCATCAGCGGGAGAAGGCGGTTAGACGCCCCTGTAAGCACATGTTTCTCTAATTCCTTTGTTTCAGGCAAGCCACTGTGACGTCAGACGCCTTTACGCATACAGCTTTGCGATGCTTAGACAGTAATAACATAATTCATGTTTACATTTCTTTAATTTTCGACGCATTGTCGTTATTCGTGACGCATCAATGACCAATTGATTATATGGCAATGCAATGAAAAAAGCGTGTGGAAAACAGTGTTAATGACAGATTTGAGAAGCACATTTCTTCAATGTTGGCCGCATGGCATTCCTGTGCAGGTGACAATGGTAATTTTTCAAAACGACAAGGATATTTAAACACATGATTATTTGTTTGCTGTGCTCTATGGCCTCTGCTACAGACCTCATCGAAATGACACTTAGATATCTTAGGGTGTACATATCAAGTCTTCCCAAATGGTCTAGCGGATAGGAATCTGCCTTGTAACGCAGGGCGGCCCGGGTTCGATTCCCGTCATGGCAAAGGATTTTTGTAGAAAAATAAATTGAGTCCCAACGTGTGCAACAGAACAGTTCGAAATCTCGTTACATTTGCATCGTCATGAACATGACTTATATCAGGCTAGCTAATTTTTTCTTTGTTCATTTTAAGTGTAGAAACAATATTTCGTTTGTGAACATTTTTTTCTGCCGTTTTGACAACAGGCTCATGACTAAAGAACACACGGCTGTCTGCTGATTGACGCTTGACTGTAGATTTTCGCTTTGTGTCAAAAGAACTTCCTAACGCACACTTTTTCAAAGTAGGTGAATTCATCAGATCTGTTTGAAACATTGCATTTTATCCATGCACGACGACTGCTTAGATACTCGCAGCACAGTTGCCCCATATAAATTGCCCATGAGCGCGGAGCTTGTCTTTGTCACTGTAGCAACTTTGCTCCATCAGCGGGAGAAGGCGGTTAGACGCCCCTGTAAGCACATGTTTCTCTAATTCCTTTGTTTCAGGCAAGCCACTGTGACGTCAGACGCCTTTACGCATACAGCTTTGCGATGCTTAGACAGTAATAACATAATTCATGTTTACATTTCTTTAATTTTCGACGCATTGTCGTTATTCGTGACGCATCAATGACCAATTGATTATATGGCAATGCAATGAAAAAAGCGTGTGGAAAACAGTGTTAATGACAGATTTGAGAAGCACATTTCTTCAATGTTGGCCGCATGGCATTCCTGTGCAGGTGACAATGGTAATTTTTCAAAACGACAAGGATATTTAAACACATGATTATTTGTTTGCTGTGCTCTATGGCCTCTGCTACAGACCTCATCGAAATGACACTTAGATATCTTAGGGTGTACATATCAAGTTTTCCCAAATGGTCTAGCGGATAGGCATCTACCTTGTAACGCAGGGCGGCCCGGGTTCGATTCCCGTCATGGCAAATGTTTTTTGTAGAAAAATAAAATGAGTCCCAACGTGTGCAACAGAACAGTTCGAAATCTCGTTACATTTGCATCGTCATGAACATGACTTATATCAGGCTAGCTAATTTTTTCTTTGTTCATTTTAAGTGTAGAAACAATATTTCGTTTGTGAACATTTTTTTCTGCCGTTTTGACAACAGGCTCATGACTAAAGAACACACGGCTGTCTGCTGATTGACGCTTGACTGTAGATTTTCGCTTTGTGTCAAAAGAACTTCCTAACGCACACTTTTTCAAAGTAGGTGAATTCATCAGATCTGTTTGAAACATTGCATTTTATCCATGCACGACGACTGCTTAGATACTCGCAGCACAGTTGCCTCATATAAATTGCCTATGAGCGCGGAGCTTGTCTTTGTCACTGTAGCAACTTTGCTCCATCAGCGGGAGAAGGCGGTTCGACGCCCCTGTAAGCACATGTTTCTCTAATTCCTTTGTTTCAGGCAAGCCACTGTGACGTCAGACGCCTTTACGCATACAGCTTTGCGATGCTTAGACAGTAATAACATAATTCATGTTTACATTTCTTTAATTTTCGACGCATTGTCGTTATTCGTGACGCATCAATGACCAATTGATTTTATGGCAATGCAATGAAAAAAGCGAGTGGAAAACAGTGTTAATGACAGATTTGAGAAGCACATTTCATCAATGTTTGCCGCATGGCATTCCTGTGCAGGTGACAATGGTAATTTTTCAAAACGACAAGGATATTTAAACACATGATTATTTGTTTGCTGTGCTCTATGGCCTCTGCTACAGACCTCATCGAAATGACACTTAGATATCTTAGGGTGTACATATCAAGTCTTCCCAAATGGTCTAGCGGATAGGAATCTGCCTTGTAACGCAGGGCGGCCCGGGTTCGATTCCCGTCATGGCAAAGGATTTTTGTAGAAAAATAAATTGAGTCCCAACGTGTGCAACAGAACAGTTCGAAATCTCGTTACATTTGCATCGTCATGAACATGACTTATATCAGGCTAGCTAATTTTTTCTTTGTTCATTTTAAGTGTAGAAACAATATTTCGTTTGTGAACATTTTTTTCTGCCGTTTTGACAACAGGCTCATGACTAAAGAACACACGGCTGTCTGCTGATTGACGCTTGACTGTAGATTTTCGCTTTGTGTCAAAAGAACTTCCTAACGCACACTTTTTCAAAGTAGGTGAATTCATCAGATCTGTTTGAAACATTGCATTTTATCCATGCACGACGACTGCTTAGATACTCGCAGCACAGTTGCCCCATATAAATTGCCCATGAGCGCGGAGCTTGTCTTTGTCACTGTAGCAACTTTGCTCCATCAGCGGGAGAAGGCGGTTAGACGCCCCTGTAAGCACATGTTTCTCTAATTCCTTTGTTTCAGGCAAGCCACTGTGACGTCAGACGCCTTTACGCATACAGCTTTGCGATGCTTAGACAGTAATAACATAATTCATGTTTACATTTCTTTAATTTTCGACGCATTGTCGTTATTCGTGACGCATCAATGACCAATTGATTATATGGCAATGCAATGAAAAAAGCGTGTGGAAAACAGTGTTAATGACAGATTTGAGAAGCACATTTCTTCAATGTTGGCCGCATGGCATTCCTGTGCAGGTGACAATGGTAATTTTTCAAAACGACAAGGATATTTAAACACATGATTATTTGTTTGCTGTGCTCTATGGCCTCTGCTACAGACCTCATCGAAATGACACTTAGATATCTTAGGGTGTACATATCAAGTCTTCCCAAATGGTCTAGCGGATAGGAATCTGCCTTGTCACGCAGGGCGGCCCGGGTTCGATTCCCGTCATGGCAAATGATTTTTGTAGAAAAATAAAATGAGTCCCAACGTGTGCAACAGAACAGTTCGAAATCTCGTTACATTTGCATCGTCATGAACATGACTTATATCAGGCTAGCTAATTTTTTCTTTGTTCATTTTAAGTGTAGAAACAATATTTCGTTTGTGAACATTTTTTTCTGCCGTTTTGACAACAGGCTCATTACTAAAGAACACACGGCTGTCTGCTGATTGACGCTTGACTGTAGATTTTCGCTTTGTGTCAAAAGAACTCCCTAACGCACACTTTTTCAAAGTAGGTGAATTCATCAGATCTGTTTGAAACATTGCATTTTATCCATGCACGACGAGTACTTAGATACTCGCAGCACAGTTGCCTCATATAAATTGCCCATGAGCGCGGAGCTTGTCTTTGTCACTGTAGCAACTTTGCTCCATCAGCGGGAGAAGGCGCTTCGACGCCCCTGTAAGCACATGTTTCTCTGATTCCTTTGTTTCAGGCAAGCCACTGTGACGTCAGACGCCTTTACGCATACAGCTTTGCGATGCTTAGACAGTAATAACATAATTCATGTTTACATTTCTTTAATTTCGACGCATTGTCGTTATTCGTGACGCATCAATGACCAATTGATTATATGGCAATGCAATGAAAAAAGCGTGTGGAAAACAGTGTTAATGACAGATTTGAGAAGCACATTTCTTCAATGTTGGCCGCATGGCATTCCTGTGCAGGTGACAATGGTAATTTTTCAAAACGACAAGGATATTTAAACACATGATTATTTGTTTGCTGTGCTCTATGGCCTCTGCTACAGACCTCATCGAAATGACACTTAGATATCTTAGGGTGTACATATCAAGTCTTCCCAAATGGTCTAGCGGATAGGAATCTGCCTTGTAACGCAGGGCGGCCCGGGTTCGATTCCCGTCATGGCAAAGGATTTTTGTAGAAAAATAAATTGAGTCCCAACGTGTGCAACAGAACAGTTCGAAATCTCGTTACATTTGCATCGTCATGAACATGACTTATATCAGGCTAGCTAATTTTTTCTTTGTTCATTTTAAGTGTAGAAACAATATTTCGTTTGTGAACATTTTTTTCTGCCGTTTTGACAACAGGCTCATGACTAAAGAACACACGGCTGTCTGCTGATTGACGCTTGACTGTAGATTTTCGCTTTGTGTCAAAAGAACTTCCTAACGCACACTTTTTCAAAGTAGGTGAATTCATCAGATCTGTTTGAAACATTGCATTTTATCCATGCACGACGACTGCTTAGATACTCGCAGCACAGTTGCCCCATATAAATTGCCCATGAGCGCGGAGCTTGTCTTTGTCACTGTAGCAACTTTGCTCCATCAGCGGGAGAAGGCGGTTAGACGCCCCTGTAAGCACATGTTTCTCTAATTCCTTTGTTTCAGGCAAGCCACTGTGACGTCAGACGCCTTTACGCATACAGCTTTGCGATGCTTAGACAGTAATAACATAATTCATGTTTACATTTCTTTAATTTTCGACGCATTGTCGTTATTCGTGACGCATCAATGACCAATTGATTATATGGCAATGCAATGAAAAAAGCGTGTGGAAAACAGTGTTAATGACAGATTTGAGAAGCACATTTCTTCAATGTTGGCCGCATGGCATTCCTGTGCAGGTGACAATGGTAATTTTTCAAAACGACAAGGATATTTAAACACATGATTATTTGTTTGCTGTGCTCTATGGCCTCTGCTACAGACCTCATCGAAATGACACTTAGATATCTTAGGGTGTACATATCAAGTCTTCCCAAATGGTCTAGCGGATAGGAATCTGCCTTGTCACGCAGGGCGGCCCGGGTTCGATTCCCGTCATGGCAAATGATTTTTGTAGAAAAATAAAATGAGTCCCAACGTGTGCAACAGAACAGTTCGAAATCTCGTTACATTTGCATCGTCATGAACATGACTTATATCAGGCTAGCTAATTTTTTCTTTGTTCATTTTAAGTGTAGAAACAATATTTCGTTTGTGAACATTTTTTTCTGCCGTTTTGACAACAGGCTCATTACTAAAGAACACACGGCTGTCTGCTGATTGACGCTTGACTGTAGATTTTCGCTTTGTGTCAAAAGAACTCCCTAACGCACACTTTTTCAAAGTAGGTGAATTCATCAGATCTGTTTGAAACATTGCATTTTATCCATGCACGACGAGTACTTAGATACTCGCAGCACAGTTGCCTCATATAAATTGCCCATGAGCGCGGAGCTTGTCTTTGTCACTGTAGCAACTTTGCTCCATCAGCGGGAGAAGGCGCTTCGACGCCCCTGTAAGCACATGTTTCTCTGATTCCTTTGTTTCAGGCAAGCCACTGTGACGTCAGACGCCTTTACGCATACAGCTTTGCGATGCTTAGACAGTAATAACATAATTCATGTTTACATTTCTTTAATTTTCGACGCATTGTCGTTATTCGTGACGCATCAATGACCAATTGATTATATGGCAATGCAATGAAAAAAGCGTGTGGAAAACAGTGTTAATGACAGATTTGAGAAGCACATTTCTTCAATGTTGGCCGCATGGCATTCCTGTGCAGGTGACAATGGTAATTTTTCAAAACGACAAGGATATTTAAACACATGATTATTTGTTTGCTGTGCTCTATGGCCTCTGCTACAGACCTCATCGAAATGACACTTAGATATCTTAGGGTGTACATATCAAGTTTTCCCAAATGGTCTAGCGGATAGGCATCTACCTTGTAACGCAGGGTGGCCCGGGTTCGATTCCCGTCATGGCAAATGTTTTTTGTAGAAAAATAAAATGAGTCCCAACGTGTGCAACAGAACAGTTCGAAATCTCGTTACATTTGCATCGTCATGAACATGACTTATATCAGGCTAGCTCATTTTTCTTTGTTCATTTTAAGTGTAGAAACAATATTTCGTTTGTGGCCATTTTTTTCTGCCGTTTTGACAACAGGCTCATGACTAAAGAACACACGGCTGTCTGCTGATTGACGCTTGACTGTAGATTTTCGCTTTGTGTCAAAAGAACTTCCTAACGCACACTTTTTCAAAGTAGGTGAATTCATCAGATCTGTTTGAAACATTGCATTTTATCCATGCACGACGACTACTTAGATACTCGCAGCACAGTTGCCTCATATAAATTGCCTATGAGCGCGGAGCTTGTCTTTGTCACTGTTGCAACTTTGCTCCATCAGCGGGAGAAGGCGGTTCGACGCCCCTGTAAGCACATGTTTCTCTAATTCCTTTGTTTCAGGCAAGCCACTGTGACGTCAGACGCCTTTACGCATACAGCTTTGCGATGCTTAGACAGTAATAACATAATTCATGTTTACATTTCTTTAATTTTCGACGCATTGTCGTTATTCGTGACGCATCAATGACCAATTGATTTTATGGCAATGCAATGAAAAAAGCGTGTGGAAAACAGTGTTAATGACAGATTTGAGAAGCACATTTCATCAATGTTGGCCGCATGGCATTCCTGTGCAGGTGACAATGGTAATTTTTCAAAACGACAAGGATATTTAAACACATGATTATTTGTTTGCTGTGCTCTATGGCCTCTGCTACAGACCTCATCGAAATGACACTTAGATATCTTAGGGTGTACATATCAAGTCTTCCCAAATGGTTTAGCGGATAGGCATCTACCTTGTAACGCAGGGCGGCCCGGGTTCGATTCCCGTCATGGCAAATGTTTTTTGTAGAAAAATAAAATGAGTCCCAACGTGTGCATCAGAACAGTTCGAAATCTCGTTACATTTGCATCGTCATGAACATGACTTATATCAGGCTAGCCAATTTTTTCTTTGTTCATTTTAAGTGTAGAAACAATATTTCGTTTGTGAACATTTTTTTCTGCCGTTTTGACAACAGGCTCATTACTAAAGAACACACGGCTGTCTGCTGATTGACGCTTGACTGTAGATTTTCGCTTTGTGTCAAAAGAACTCCCTAACGCACACTTTTTCAAAGTAGGTGAATTCATCAGATCTGTTTGAAACATTGCATTTTATCCATGCACGACGACTACTTAGATACTCGCAGCACAGTTGCCTCATATAAATTGCCCATGAGCGCGGAGCTTGTCTTTGTCACTGTAGCAACTTTGGTCCATCAGCGGGAGAATGCGGTTCGACGCCCCTGTAAGCACATGTTTCTCTAATTCCTTTGTTTCAGGCAAGCCACTGTGACGTCAGACGCCTTTACGCATACAGCTTTGCGATGCTTAGACAGTAATAACATAATTCATGTTTAGATTTCTTTAATTTTCGACGCATTGTCGTTATTCGTGACGCATCAATGACCAATTGATTATATGGCAATGCAATGAAAAAAGCGTGTGGAAAACAGTGTTAATGACAGATTTGAGAAGCACATTTCTTCAATGTTGGCCGCATGGCATTCCTGTGCAGGTGACAATGGTAATTTTTCAAAACGACAAGGATATTTAAACACATGATTATTTGTTTGCTGTGCTCTATGGCCTCTGCTACAGACCTCATCGAAATGACACTTAGATATCTTAGGGTGTACATATCAAGTTTTCCCAAATGGTCTAGCGGATAGGCATCTACCTTGTAACGCAGGGTGGCCCGGGTTCGATTCTCGTCATGGCAAATGTTTTTTGTAGAAAAATAAAATGAGTCCCAACGTGTGCAACAGAACAGTTCGAAATCTCGTTACATTTGCATCGTCATGAACATGACTTATATCAGGCTAACTCATTTTTTCTTTGTTCATTTTAAGTGTAGAAATAATATTTCGTTTGTGACCATTTTTTTCTGCCGTTTTGACAACAGGCTCATGACTAAAGAACACACGGCTGTCTGCTGATTGACGCTTGACTGTAGATTTTCGCTTTGTGTCAAAAGAACTCCCTAACGCACACTTTTTCAAAGTAGGTGAATTCATCAGATCTGTTTGAAACATTGCATTTTATCCATGCACGACGACTACTTAGATACTCGCAGCACAGTTGCCTCATATAAACTGCTCATGAGCGCGGAGCTTGTCTTTGTCACTGTAGCAACTTGGCTCCATCAGCGGGAGAAGGCGGATCGACGCCCCTGTAAGCACATGTTTCTCTAATTCCTTTGTTTCAGGCAAGCCACTGTGACGTCAGACGCCTTTACGCATACAGCTTTGCGATGCTTAGACAGTAATAACATAATTCATGTTTACATTTCTTTAATTTTCGACGCATTGTCGTTATTCGTGACGCATCAATGACCAATTGATTATATGGCAATGCAATGAAAAAAGCGTGTGGAAAACAGTGTTAATGACAGATTTGAGAAGCACATTTCTTCAATGTTGGCCGCATGGCATTCCTGTGCAGGTGACAATGGTAATTTTTCAAAACGACAAGGATATTTAAACACATGATTATTTGTTTGCTGTGCTCTATGGCCTCTGCTACAGACCTCATCGAAATGACACTTAGATATCTTAGGGTGTACATATCAAGTTTTCCCAAATGGTCTAGCGGATAGGCATCTACCTTGTAACGCAGGGCGGCCCGGGTTCGATTCCCGTCATGGCAAATATTTTTTGTAGAAAAATAAAATGAGTCCCAACATGTGCAACAGAACTGTTCGAAATCTCGTTACATTTGCATCGTCATGAACATGACTTATATCAGGCTTGCTCATTTTTTCTTTGTTCATTTTAAGTGTAGAAACAATATTTCGTTTGTGAACATTTTTTTCTGCCGTTTTGACAACAGGCTCATGACTAAAGAACACACGGCTGTCTGCTGATTGACGCTTGACTGTAGATTTTCGCTTTGTGTCAAAAGAACTCCCTAACGCACACTTTTTCAAAGTAGGTGAATTCATCAGATCTGTTTGAAACATTGCATTTTATCCATGCACGACGACTACTTAGATACTCGCAGCACAGTTGCCTCATATAAACTGCTCATGAGCGCGGAGCTTGTCTTTGTCACTGTAGCAACTTGGCTCCATCAGCGGGAGAAGGCGGTTCGACGCCCCTGTAAGCACATGTTTCTCTAATTCCTTTGTTTCAGGCAAGCCACTGTGACGTCAGACGCCTTTACGCATACAGCTTTGCGATGCTTAGACAGTAATAACATAATTCATGTTTACATTTCTTTAATTTTCGACGCATTGTCGTTATTCGTGACGCATCAATGACCAATTGATTATATGGCAATGCAATGAAAAAAGCGTGTGGAAAACAGTGTTAATGACAGATTTGAGAAGCACATTTCTTCAATGTTGGCCGCATGGCATTCCTGTGCAGGTGACAATGGTAATTTTTCAAAACGACAAGGATATTTAAACACATGATTATTTGTTTGCTGTGCTCTATGGCCTCTGCTACAGACCTCATCGAAATGACACTTAGATATCTTAGGGTGTACATATCAAGTTTTCCCAAATGGTCTAGCGGATAGGCATCTACCTTGTAACGCAGGGCGGCCCGGGTTCGATTCCCGTCATGGCAAATATTTTTTGTAGAAAAATAAAATGAGTCCCAACATGTGCAACAGAACTGTTCGAAATCTCGTTACATTTGCATCGTCATGAACATGACTTATATCAGGCTTGCTCATTTTTTCTTTGTTCATTTTAAGTGTAGAAACAATATTTCGTTTGTGAACATTTTTTTCTGCCGTTTTGACAACAGGCTCATGACTAAAGAACACACGGCTGTCTGCTGATTGACGCTTGACTGTAGATTTTCGCTTTGTGTCAAAAGAACTCCCTAACGCACACTTTTTCAAAGTAGGTGAATTCATCAGATCTGTTTGAAACATTGCATTTTATCCATGCACGACGACTACTTAGATACTCGCAGCACAGTTGCCTCATATAAACTGCTCATGAGCGCGGAGCTTGTCTTTGTCACTGTAGCAACTTGGCTCCATCAGCGGGAGAAGGCGGTTCGACGCCCCTGTAAGCACATGTTTCTCTAATTCCTTTGTTTCAGGCAAGCCACTGTGACGTCAGACGCCTTTACGCATACAGCTTTGCGATGCTTAGACAGTAATAACATAATTCATGTTTACATTTCTTTAATTTTCGACGCATTGTCGTTATTCGTGACGCATCAATGACCAATTGATTATATGGCAATGCAATGAAAAAAGCGTGTGGAAAACAGTGTTAATGACAGATTTGAGAAGCACATTTCTTCAATGTTGGCCGCATGGCATTCCTGTGCAGGTGACAATGGTAATTTTTCAAAACGACAAGGATATTTAAACACATGATTATTTGTTTGCTGTGCTCTATGGCCTCTGCTACAGACCTCATCGAAATGACACTTAGATATCTTAGGGTGTACATATCAAGTTTTCCCAAATGGTCTAGCGGATAGGCATCTACCTTGTAACGCAGGGCGGCCCGGGTTCGATTCCCGTCATGGCAAATATTTTTTGTAGAAAAATAAAATGAGTCCCAACATGTGCAACAGAACTGTTCGAAATCTCGTTACATTTGCATCGTCATGAACATGACTTATATCAGGCTTGCTCATTTTTTCTTTGTTCATTTTAAGTGTAGAAACAATATTTCGTTTGTGAACATTTTTTTCTGCCGTTTTGACAACAGGCTCATGACTAAAGAACACACGGCTGTCTGCTGATTGACGCTTGACTGTAGATTTTCGCTTTGTGTCAAAAGAACTCCCTAACGCACACTTTTTCAAAGTAGGTGAATTCATCAGATCTGTTTGAAACATTGCATTTTATCCATGCACGACGACTACTTAGATACTCGCAGCACAGTTGCCTCATATAAACTGCTCATGAGCGCGGAGCTTGTCTTTGTCACTGTAGCAACTTGGCTCCATCAGCGGGAGAAGGCGGTTCGACGCCCCTGTAAGCACATGTTTCTCTAATTCCTTTGTTTCAGGCAAGCCACTGTGACGTCAGACGCCTTTACGCATACAGCTTTGCGATGCTTAGACAGTAATAACATAATTCATGTTTACATTTCTTTAATTTTCGACGCATTGTCGTTATTCGTGACGCATCAATGACCAATTGATTATATGGCAATGCAATGAAAAAAGCGTGTGGAAAACAGTGTTAATGACAGATTTGAGAAGCACATTTCTTCAATGTTGGCCGCATGGCATTCCTGTGCAGGTGACAATGGTAATTTTTCAAAACGACAAGGATATTTAAACACATGATTATTTGTTTGCTGTGCTCTATGGCCTCTGCTACAGACCTCATCGAAATGACACTTAGATATCTTAGGGTGTACATATCAAGTTTTCCCAAATGGTCTAGCGGATAGGCATCTACCTTGTAACGCAGGGCGGCCCGGGTTCGATTCCCGTCATGGCAAATATTTTTTGTAGAAAAATAAAATGAGTCCCAACATGTGCAACAGAACTGTTCGAAATCTCGTTACATTTGCATCGTCATGAACATGACTTATATCAGGCTTGCTCATTTTTTCTTTGTTCATTTTAAGTGTAGAAACAATATTTCGTTTGTGAACATTTTTTTCTGCCGTTTTGACAACAGGCTCATGACTAAAGAACACACGGCTGTCTGCTGATTGACGCTTGACTGTAGATTTTCGCTTTGTGTCAAAAGAACTCCCTAACGCACACTTTTTCAAAGTAGGTGAATTCATCAGATCTGTTTGAAACATTGCATTTTATCCATGCACGACGACTACTTAGATACTCGCAGCACAGTTGCCTCATATAAACTGCTCATGAGCGCGGAGCTTGTCTTTGTCACTGTAGCAACTTGGCTCCATCAGCGGGAGAAGGCGGTTCGACGCCCCTGTAAGCACATGTTTCTCTAATTCCTTTGTTTCAGGCAAGCCACTGTGACGTCAGACGCCTTTACGCATACAGCTTTGCGATGCTTAGACAGTAATAACATAATTCATGTTTACATTTCTTTAATTTTCGACGCATTGTCGTTATTCGTGACGCATCAATGACCAATTGATTATATGGCAATGCAATGAAAAAAGCGTGTGGAAAACAGTGTTAATGACAGATTTGAGAAGCACATTTCTTCAATGTTGGCCGCATGGCATTCCTGTGCAGGTGACAATGGTAATTTTTCAAAACGACAAGGATATTTAAACACATGATTATTTGTTTGCTGTGCTCTATGGCCTCTGCTACAGACCTCATCGAAATGACACTTAGATATCTTAGGGTGTACATATCAAGTTTTCCCAAATGGTCTAGCGGATAGGCATCTACCTTGTAACGCAGGGCGGCCCGGGTTCGATTCCCGTCATGGCAAATATTTTTTGTAGAAAAATAAAATGAGTCCCAACATGTGCAACAGAACTGTTCGAAATCTCGTTACATTTGCATCGTCATGAACATGACTTATATCAGGCTTGCTCATTTTTTCTTTGTTCATTTTAAGTGTAGAAACAATATTTCGTTTGTGAACATTTTTTTCTGCCGTTTTGACAACAGGCTCATGACTAAAGAACACACGGCTGTCTGCTGATTGACGCTTGACTGTAGATTTTCGCTTTGTGTCAAAAGAACTCCCTAACGCACACTTTTTCAAAGTAGGTGAATTCATCAGATCTGTTTGAAACATTGCATTTTATCCATGCACGACGACTACTTAGATACTCGCAGCACAGTTGCCTCATATAAACTGCTCATGAGCGCGGAGCTTGTCTTTGTCACTGTAGCAACTTGGCTCCATCAGCGGGAGAAGGCGGTTCGACGCCCCTGTAAGCACATGTTTCTCTAATTCCTTTGTTTCAGGCAAGCCACTGTGACGTCAGACGCCTTTACGCATACAGCTTTGCGATGCTTAGACAGTAATAACATAATTCATGTTTACATTTCTTTAATTTTCGACGCATTGTCGTTATTCGTGACGCATCAATGACCAATTGATTATATGGCAATGCAATGAAAAAAGCGTGTGGAAAACAGTGTTAATGACAGATTTGAGAAGCACATTTCTTCAATGTTGGCCGCATGGCATTCCTGTGCAGGTGACAATGGTAATTTTTCAAAACGACAAGGATATTTAAACACATGATTATTTGTTTGCTGTGCTCTATGGCCTCTGCTACAGACCTCATCGAAATGACACTTAGATATCTTAGGGTGTACATATCAAGTTTTCCCAAATGGTCTAGCGGATAGGCATCTACCTTGTAACGCAGGGCGGCCCGGGTTCGATTCCCGTCATGGCAAATGTTTTTTGTAGAAAAATAAAATGAGTCCCAACGTGTGCAACAGAACAGTTCGAAATCTCGTTACATTTGCATCGTCATGAACATGACTTATATCAGGCTAGCTCATTTTTTCTTTCTTCATTTTAAGTGTAGAAACAATATTTCGTTTGTGAACATTTTTTTCTGCCGTTTTGACAACAGGCTCATGACTAAAGAACACACGGCTGTCTGCTGATTGACGCTTGACTGTAGATTTTCGCTTTGTGTCAAAAGAACTTCCTAACGCACACTTTTTCAAAGTAGGTGAATTCATCAGATCTGTTTGAAACATTGCATTTTATCCATGCACGACGACTGCTTAGATACTCGCAGCACAGTTGCCCCATATAAATTGCCCATGAGCGCGGAGCTTGTCTTTGTCACTGTAGCAACTTTGCTCCATCAGCGGGAGAAGGCGGTTCGACGCCCCTGTAAGCACATGTTTCTCTAATTCCTTTTTTTCAGGCTAGCCACTGTGACGTCAGACGCCTTTACGCATACAGCTTTGCGATGCTTAGACAGTAATAACATAATTCATGTTTACATTTCTTTAATTTTCGACGCATTGTCGTTATTCGTGACGCATCAATGACCAATTGATTATATGGCAATGCAATGAAAAAAGCGTGTGGAAAACAGTGTTAATGACAGATTTGAGAAGCACATTTCTTCAATGTTGGCCGCATGGCATTCCTGTGCAGGTGATGCCATGCGGCCAACATGAACATTTTTTTCTGCCGTTTTGACAACAGGCTCATGACTAAAGAACACACGGCTGTCTGCTGATTGACGCTTGACTGTAGATTTTCGCTTTGTGTCAAAAGAACTCCCTAACGCACACTTTTTCAAAGTAGGTGAATTCATCAGATCTGTTTGAAACATTGCATTTTATCCATGCACGACGACTACTTAGATACTCGCAGCACAGTTGCTTCATATAAACTGCTCATGAGCGCGGAGCTTGTCTTTGTCACTGTAGCAACTTTGCTCCATCAGCGGGAGAAGGCGGTTCGACGCCCCTGTAAGCACATGTTTCTCTAATTCCTTTGTTTCAGGCAAGCCACTGTGACGTCAGACGCCTTTACGCATACAGCTTTGCGATGCTTAGACAGTAATAACATAATTCATGTTTACATTTCTTTAATTTTCGACGCATTGTCGTTATTCGTGACGCATCAATGACCAATTGATTTTATGGCAATGCAATGAAAAAAGCGAGTGGAAAACAGTGTTAATGACAGATTTGAGAAGCACATTTCATCAATGTTGGCCGCATGGCATTCCTGTGCAGGTGACAATGGTAATTTTTCAAAACGACAAGGATATTTAAACACATGATTATTTGTTTGCTGTGCTCTATGGCCTCTGCTACAGACCTCCTCGAAATGACACTTAGATATCTTAGGGTGTACATATCAAGTCTTCCCAAATGGTCTAGCGGATAGGAATCTGCCTTGTAACGCAGGGCGGCCCGGGTTCGATTCCCGTCATGGCAAAGGATTTTTGTAGAAAAATAAATTGAGTCCCAACGTGTGCAACAGAACAGTTCGAAATCTCGTTACATTTGCATCGTCATGAACATGACTTATATCAGGCTAGCTAATTTTTTCTTTGTTCATTTTAAGTGTAGAAACAATATTTCGTTTGTGAACATTTTTTTCTGCCGTTTTGACAACAGGCTCATGACTAAAGAACACACGGCTGTCTGCTGATTGACGCTTGACTGTAGATTTTCGCTTTGTGTCAAAAGAACTTCCTAACGCACACTTTTTCAAAGTAGGTGAATTCATCAGATCTGTTTGAAACATTGCATTTTATCCATGCACGACGACTGCTTAGATACTCGCAGCACAGTTGCCCCATATAAATTGCCCATGAGCGCGGAGCTTGTCTTTGTCACTGTAGCAACTTTGCTCCATCAGCGGGAGAAGGCGGTTAGACGCCCCTGTAAGCACATGTTTCTCTAATTCCTTTGTTTCAGGCAAGCCACTGTGACGTCAGACGCCTTTACGCATACAGCTTTGCGATGCTTAGACAGTAATAACATAATTCATGTTTACATTTCTTTAATTTTCGACGCATTGTCGTTATTCGTGACGCATCAATGACCAATTGATTATATGGCAATGCAATGAAAAAAGCGTGTGGAAAACAGTGTTAATGACAGATTTGAGAAGCACATTTCTTCAATGTTGGCCGCATGGCATTCCTGTGCAGGTGACAATGGTAATTTTTCAAAACGACAAGGATATTTAAACACATGATTATTTGTTTGCTGTGCTCTATGGCCTCTGCTACAGACCTCATCGAAATGACACTTAGATATCTTAGGGTGTACATATCAAGTCTTCCCAAATGGTCTAGCGGATAGGAATCTGCCTTGTCACGCAGGGCGGCCCGGGTTCGATTCCCGTCATGGCAAATGATTTTTGTAGAAAAATAAAATGAGTCCCAACGTGTGCAACAGAACAGTTCGAAATCTCGTTACATTTGCATCGTCATGAACATGACTTATATCAGGCTAGCTAATTTTTTCTTTGTTCATTTTAAGTGTAGAAACAATATTTCGTTTGTGAACATTTTTTTCTGCCGTTTTGACAACAGGCTCATTACTAAAGAACACACGGCTGTCTGCTGATTGACGCTTGACTGTAGATTTTCGCTTTGTGTCAAAAGAACTCCCTAACGCACACTTTTTCAAAGTAGGTGAATTCATCAGATCTGTTTGAAACATTGCATTTTATCCATGCACGACGAGTACTTAGATACTCGCAGCACAGTTGCCTCATATAAATTGCCCATGAGCGCGGAGCTTGTCTTTGTCACTGTAGCAACTTTGCTCCATCAGCGGGAGAAGGCGCTTCGACGCCCCTGTAAGCACATGTTTCTCTGATTCCTTTGTTTCAGGCAAGCCACTGTGACGTCAGACGCCTTTACGCATACAGCTTTGCGATGCTTAGACAGTAATAACATAATTCATGTTTACATTTCTTTAATTTTCGACGCATTGTCGTTATTCGTGACGCATCAATGACCAATTGATTATATGGCAATGCAATGAAAAAAGCGTGTGGAAAACAGTGTTAATGACAGATTTGAGAAGCACATTTCTTCAATGTTGGCCGCATGGCATTCCTGTGCAGGTGACAATGGTAATTTTTCAAAACGACAAGGATATTTAAACACATGATTATTTGTTTGCTGTGCTCTATGGCCTCTGCTACAGACCTCATCGAAATGACACTTAGATATCTTAGGGTGTACATATCAAGTTTTCCCAAATGGTCTAGCGGATAGGCATCTCCCTTGTAACGCAGGGCGGACCGGGTTAGATTCCCGTCATGGCAAATATTTTTTGTAGAAAAATAAAATGAGTCCCAACGTGTGCAACAGAACAGTTCGAAATCTCGTTACATTTGCATCGTCATGAACATGACTTATATCAGGCTTGCTCATTTTTTCTTTGTTCATTTTAAGTGTAGAAACAATATTTCGTTTGTGAACATTTTTTTCTGCCGTTTTGACAACAGGCTCATGACTAAAGAACACACGGCTGTCTGCTGATTGACGCTTGACTGTAGATTTTCGCTTTGTGTCAAAAGAACTCCCTAACGCACACTTTTTCAAAGTAGGTGAATTCATCAGATCTGTTTGAAACATTGCATTTTATCCATGCACGACGACTACTTAGATACTCGCAGCTCAGTTGCCTCATATAAACTGCTCATGAGCGCGGAGCTTGTCTTTGTCACTGTAGCAACTTTGCTCCATCAGCGGGAGAAGGCGGTTCGACGCCCCTGTAAGCACATGTTTCTCTAATTCCTTTGTTTCAGGCAAGCCACTGTGACGTCAGACGCCTTTACGCATACAGCTTTGCGATGCTTAGACAGTAATAACATAATTCATGTTTACATTTCTTTAATTTTCGACGCATTGTCGTTATTCGTGACGCATCAATGACCAATTGATTATATGGCAATGCAATGAAAAAAGCGTGTGGAAAACAGTGTTAATGACAGATTTGAGAAGCACATTTCTTCAATGTTGGCCGCATGGCATTCCTGTGCAGGTGACAATGGTAATTTTTCAAAACGACAAGGATATTTAAACACATGATTATTTGTTTGCTGTGCTCTATGGCCTCTGCTACAGACCTCATCGAAATGACACTTAGATATCTTAGGGTGTACATATCAAGTCTTCCCAAATGGTTTAGCGGATAGGCATCTACCTTGTAACGCAGGGCGGCCCGGGTTCGATTCCCGTCATGGCAAATGTTTTTTGTAGAAAAATAAAATGAGTCCCAACGTGTGCAACAGAACAATTCGAAATCTCGTTACATTTGCATCGTCATGAACATGACTTATATCAGGCTAGCCAATTTTTTCTTTGTTCATTTTAAGTGTAGAAACAATATTTCGTTTGTGAACATTTTTTTCTGCCGTTTTGACAACAGGCTCATTACTAAAGAACACACGGCTGTCTGCTGATTGACGCTTGACTGTAGATTTTCGCTTTGTGTCAAAAGAACTCCCTAAAGCACACTTTTTCAAAGTAGGTGAATTCATCAGATCTGTTTGAAACATTGCATTTTATCCATGCACGACGACTACTTAGATACTCGCAGCACAGTTGCCTCATATAAATTGCCCATGAGCGCGGAGCTTGTCTTTGTCACTGTAGCAACTTTGCTCCATCAGCGGGAGAAGGCGGTTCGACGCCCCTGTAAGCACATGTTTCTCTAATTCCTTTGTTTCAGGCAAGCCACTGTGACGTCAGACGCCTTTACGCATACAGCTTTGCGATGCTTAGACAGTAATAACATAATTCATGTTTACATTTCTTTAATTTTCGACGCATTGTCGTTATTCGTGACGCATCAATGACCAATTGATTATATGGCAATGCAATGAAAAAAGCGTGTGGAAAACAGTGTTAATGACAGATTTGAGAAGCACATTTCTTCAATGTTGGCCGCATGGCATTCCTGTGCAGGTGACAATGGTAATTTTTCAAAACGACAAGGATATTTAAACACATGATTATTTGTTTGCTGTGCTCTATGGCCTCTGCTACAGACCTCATCGAAATGACACTTAGATATCTTAGGGTGTACATATCAAGTCTTCCCAAATGGTCTAGCGGATAGGAATCTGCCTTGTAACGCAGGGCGGCCCGGGTTCGATTCCCGTCATGGCAAAGGATTTTTGTAGAAAAATAAAATGAGTCCCAACGTGTGCAACAGAACAGTTCGAAATCTCGTTACATTTGCATCGTCATGAACATGACTTATATCAGGCTAGCTAATTTTTTCTTTGTTCATTTTAAGTGTAGAAACAATATTTCGTTTGTGAACATTTTTTTCTGCCGTTTTGACAACAGGCTCATGACTAAAGAACACACGGCTGTCTGCTGATTGACGCTTGACTGTAGATTTTCGCTTTGTGTCAAAATAACTTCCTAACGCACACTTTTTCAAAGTAGGTGAATTCATCAGATCTGTTTGAAACATTGCATTTTATCCATGCACGACGACTGCTTAGATACTCGCAGCACAGTTGCCCCATATAAATTGCCCATGAGCGCGGAGCTTGTCTTTGTCACTGTAGCAACTTTGCTCCATCAGCGGGAGAAGGCGGTTCGACGCCCCTGTAAGCACATGTTTCTCTAATTCCTTTGTTTCAGGCAAGCCACTGTGACGTCAGACGCCTTTACGCATACAGCTTTGCGATGCTTAGACAGTAATAACATAATTCATGTTTACATTTCTTTAATTTTCGACGCATTGTCGTTATTCGTGACGCATCAATGACCAATTGATTATATGGCAATGCAATGAAAAAAGCGTGTGGAAAACAGTGTTAATGACAGATTTGAGAAGCACATTTCTTCAATGTTGGCCGCATGGCATTCCTGTGCAGGTGACAATGGTAATTTTTCAAAACGACAAGGATATTTAAACACATGATTATTTGTTTGCTGTGCTCTATGGCCTCTGCTACAGACCTCATCGAAATGACACTTAGATATCTTAGGGTGTACATATCAAGTTTTCCCAAATGGTCTAGCGGATAGGCATCTACCTTGTAACGCAGGGCGGCCCGGGTTCGATTCCCGTCATGGCAAATATTTTTTGTAGAAAAATAAAATGAGTCCCAACGTGTGCAACAGAACTGTTCGAAATCTCGTTACATTTGCATCGTCATGAACATGACTTATATCAGGCTTGCTCATTTTTTCTTTGTTCATTTTAAGTGTAGAAACAATATTTCGTTTGTGAACATTTTTTTCTGCCGTTTTGACAACAGGCTCATGACTAAAGAACACACGGCTGTCTGCTGATTGACGCTTGACTGTAGATTTTCGCTTTGTGTCAAAAGAACTCCCTAACGCACACTTTTTCAAAGTAGGTGAATTCATCAGATCTGTTTGAAACATTGCATTTTATCCATGCACGACGACTACTTAGATACTCGCAGCACAGTTGCCTCATATAAACTGCTCATGAGCGCGGAGCTTGTCTTTGTCACTGTAGCAACTTGGCTCCATCAGCGGGAGAAGGCGGTTCGACGCCCCTGTAAGCACATGTTTCTCTAATTCCTTTGTTTCAGGCAAGCCACTGTGACGTCAGACGCCTTTACGCATACAGCTTTGCGATGCTTAGACAGTAATAACATAATTCATGTTTACATTTCTTTAATTTTCGACGCATTGTCGTTATTCGTGACGCATCAATGACCAATTGATTATATGGCAATGCAATGAAAAAAGCGTGTGGAAAACAGTGTTAATGACAGATTTGAGAAGCACATTTCTTCAATGTTGGCCGCATGGCATTCCTGTGCAGGTGACAATGGTAATTTTTCAAAACGACAAGGATATTTAAACACATGATTATTTGTTTGCTGTGCTCTATGGCCTCTGCTACAGACCTCATCGAAATGACACTTAGATATCTTAGGGAGTACATATCAAGTTTTCCCAAATGGTCTAGCGGATAGGCATCTACCTTGTAACGCAGGGCGGCCCGGGTTCGATTCCCGTCATGGCAAATATTTTTTGTAGAAAAATAAAATGAGTCCCAACGTGTGCAACAGAACTGTTCGAAATCTCGTTACATTTGCATCGTCATGAACATGACTTATATCAGGCTTGCTCATTTTTTCTTTGTTCATTTTAAGTGTAGAAACAATATTTCGTTTGTGAACATTTTTTTCTGCCGTTTTGACAACAGGCTCATGACTAAAGAACACACGGCTGTCTGCTGATTGACGCTTGACTGTAGATTTTCGCTTTGTGTCAAAAGAACTCCCTAACGCACACTTTTTCAAAGTAGGTGAATTCATCAGATCTGTTTGAAACATTGCATTTTATCCATGCACGACGACTACTTAGATACTCGCAGCACAGTTGCTTCATATAAACTGCTCATGAGCGCGGAGCTTGTCTTTGTCACTGTAGCAACTTGGCTCCATCAGCGGGAGAAGGCGGTTCGACGCCCCTGTAAGCACATGTTTCTCTAATTCCTTTGTTTCAGGCAAGCCACTGTGACGTCAGACGCCTTTACGCATACAGCTTTGCGATGCTTAGACAGTAATAACATAATTCATGTTTACATTTCTTTAATTTTCGACGCATTGTCGTTATTCGTGACGCATCAATGACCAATTGATTATATGGCAATGCAATGAAAAAAGCGTGTGGAAAACAGTGTTAATGACAGATTTGAGAAGCACATTTCTTCAATGTTGGCCGCATGGCATTCCTGTGCAGGTGACAATGGTAATTTTTCAAAACGACAAGGATATTTAAACACATGATTATTTGTTTGCTGTGCTCTATGGCCTCTGCTACAGACCTCATCGAAATGACACTTAGATATCTTAGGGTGTACATATCAAGTCTTCCCAAATGGTCTAGCGGATAGGAATCTGCCTTGTAACGCAGGGCGGCCCGGGTTCGATTCCCGTCATGGCAAAGGATTTTTGTAGAAAAATAAAATGAGTCCCAACGTGTGCAACAGAACAGTTCGAAATCTCGTTACATTTGCATCGTCATGAACATGACTTATATCAGGCTAGCTAATTTTTTCTTTGTTCATTTTAAGTGTAGAAACAATATTTCGTTTGTGAACATTTTTTTCTGCCGTTTTGACAACAGGCTCATGACTAAAGAACACACGGCTGTCTGCTGATTGACGCTTGACTGTAGATTTTCGCTTTGTGTCAAAAGAACTTCCTAACGCACACTTTTTCAAAGTAGGTGAATTCATCAGATCTGTTTGAAACATTGCATTTTATCCATGCACGACGACTGCTTAGATACTCGCAGCACAGTTGCCCCATATAAATTGCCCATGAGCGCGGAGCTTGTCTTTGTCACTGTAGCAACTTTGCTCCATCAGCGGGAGAAGGCGGTTCGACGCCCCTGTAAGCACATGTTTCTCTAATTCCTTTGTTTCAGGCAAGCCACTGTGACGTCAGACGCCTTTACGCATACAGCTTTGCGATGCTTAGACAGTAATAACATAATTCATGTTTACATTTCTTTAATTTTCGACGCATTGTCGTTATTCGTGACGCATCAATGACCAATTGATTATATGGCAATGCAATGAAAAAAGCGTGTGGAAAACAGTGTTAATGACAGATTTGAGAAGCACATTTCTTCAATGTTGGCCGCATGGCATTCCTGTGCAGGTGACAATGGTAATTTTTCAAAACGACAAGGATATTTAAACACATGATTATTTGTTTGCTGTGCTCTATGGCCTCTGCTACAGACCTCATCGAAATGACACTTAGATATCTTAGGGTGTACATATCAAGTTTTCCCAAATGGTCTAGCGGATAGGCATCTACCTTGTAACGCAGGGCGACCAGGGTTCGATTCCCGTCATGGCAAATATTTTTTGTAGAAAAATAAAATGAGTCCCAACGTGTGCAACAGAACTGTTCGAAATCTCGTTACATTTGCATCGTCATGAACATGACTTATATCAGGCTTGCTCATTTTTTCTTTGTTCATTTTAAGTGTAGAAACAATATTTCGTTTATGAACATTTTTTTCTGCCGTTTTGACAACAGGCTCATGACTAAAGAACACACGGCTGTCTGCTGATTGACGCTTGACTGTAGATTTTCGCTTTGTGTCAAAAGAACATCCTAACGCACACTTTTTCAAAGTAGGTGAATTCATCAGATCTGTTTGAAACATTGCATTTTATCCATGCACGACGACTACTTAGATACTCGCAGCACAGTTGCCTCATATAAATTGCCCATGAGCGTGGAGCTTGTCTTTGTCACTGTAGCAACTTTGCTCTATCAGCGGGAGAAGGCGGTTCGACGCCCCTGTAAGCACATGTTTCTCTAATTCCTTTGTTTCAGGCAAGCCACTGTGACGTCAGACGCCTTTACGCATACAGCTTTGCGATGCTTAGACAGTAATAACATAATTCATGTTTACATTTCTTTAATTTTCGACGCATTGTCGTTATTCGTGACGCATCAATGACCAATTGATTATATGGCAATGCAATGAAAAAAGCGTGTGGAAAACAGTGTTAATGACAGATTTGAGAAGCACATTTCTTCAATGTTGGCCGCATGGCATTCCTGTGCAGGTGACAATGGTAATTTTTCAAAACGACAAGGATATTTAAACACATGATTATTTGTTTGCTGTGCTCTATGGCCTCTGCTACAGACCTCATCGAAATGACACTTAGATATCTTAGGGTGTACATATCAAGTTTTCCCAAATGGTCTAGCGGATAGGCATCTACCTTGTAACGCAGGGCGGCCCGGGTTCGATTCCCGTCATGGCAAATGTTTTTTGTAGAAAAATAAAATGAGTCCCAACGTGTGCAACAGAACAGTTCGAAATCTCGTTACATTTGCATCGTCATGAACATGACTTATATCAGGCTAGCTCATTTTTTCTTTGTTCATTTTAAGTGTAGAAACAATATTTCGTTTGTGACCATTTTTTTCTGCCGTTTTGACAACAGGCTCATGACTAAAGAACACACGGCTGTCTGCTGATTGACGCTTGACTGTAGATTTTCGCTTTGTGTCAAAAGAACTTCCTAACGCACACTTTTTCAAAGTAGGTGAATTCATCAGATCTGTTTGAAACATTGCATTTTATCCATGCACGACGACTGCTTAGATACTCGCAGCACAGTTGCCTCATATAAATTGCCTATGAGCGCGGAGCTTGTCTTTGTCACTCTAGCAACTTTGCTCCATCAGCGGGAGAAGGCGGTTCGACGCCCCTGTAAGCACATGTTTCTCTAATTCCTTTGTTTCAGGCAAGCCACTGTGACGTCAGACGCCTTTACGCATACAGCTTTGCGATGCTTAGACAGTAATAACATAATTCATGTTTACATTTCTTTAATTTTCGACGCATTGTCGTTATTCGTGACGCATCAATGACCAATTGATTTTATGGCAATGCAATGAAAAAAGCGAGTGGAAAACAGTGTTAATGACAGATTTGAGAAGCACATTTCATCAATGTTGGCCGCATGGCATTCCTGTGCAGGTGACAATGGTAATTTTTCAAAACGACAAGGATATTTAAACACATGATTATTTGTTTGCTGTGCTCTATGGCCTCTGCTACAGACCTCATCGAAATGACACTTAGATATCTTAGGGTGTACATATCAAGTTTTCCCAAATGGTCTAGCGGATAGGCATCTACCTTGTAACGCAGGGCGGCCCGGGTTCGATTCCCGTCATGGCAAATATTTTTTGTAGAAAAATAAAATGAGTCCCAACGTGTGCAACAGAACAGTTCGAAATCTTGTTACATTTGCATCGTCATGAACATGACTTATATCAGGCTAGCTCATTTTTTCTTTGTTCATTTTAAGTGTAGAAACAATATTTCGTTTGTGACCATTTTTTTCTGCCGTTTTGACAACAGGCTCATGACTAAAGAACACACGGCTGTCTGCTGATTGACGCTTGACTGTAGATTTTCGCTTTGTGTCAAAAGAACTCCCTAACGCACACTTTTTCAAAGTAGGTGAATTCATCAGATCTGTTTGAAACATTGCATTTTATCCATGCACGACGACTACTTAGATACTCGCAGCACAGTTGCCTCATATAAATTGCCCATGAGCGCGGAGCTTGTCTTTGTCACTGTAGCAACTTTGCTCCATCAGCGGGAGAAGGCGGTTCGACGCCCCTGTAAGCACATGTTTCTCTAATTCCTTTGTTTCAGGCAAGCCACTGTGACGTCAGACGCCTTTACGCATACAGCTTTGCGATGCTTAGACAGTAATAACATAATTCATGTTTACATTTCTTTAATTTTCGACGCATTGTCGTTATTCGTGACGCATCAATGACCAATTGATTATATGGCAATGCAATGAAAAAAGCGTGTGGAAAACAGTGTTAATGACAGATTTGAGAAGCACATTTCTTCAATGTTGGCCGCATGGCATTCCTGTGCAGGTGACAATGGTAATTTTTCAAAACGACAAGGATATTTAAACACATGATTATTTGTTTGCTGTGCTCTATGGCCTCTGCTACAGACCTCATCGAAATGACACTTAGATATCTTAGGGTGTACATATCAAGTCTTCCCAAATGGTCTAGCGGATAGGAATCTGCCTTGTAACGCAGGGCGGCCCGGGTTCGATTCCCGTCATGGCAAAGGATTTTTGTAGAAAAATAAATTGAGTCCCAACGTGTGCAACAGAACAGTTCGAAATCTCGTTACATTTGCATCGTCATGAACATGACTTATATCAGGCTAGCTAATTTTTTCTTTGTTCATTTTAAGTGTAGAAACAATATTTCGTTTGTGAACATTTTTTTCTGCCGTTTTGACAACAGGCTCATGACTAAAGAACACACGGCTGTCTGCTGATTGACGCTTGACTGTAGATTTTCGCTTTGTGTCAAAAGAACTTCCTAACGCACACTTTTTCAAAGTAGGTGAATTCATCAGATCTGTTTGAAACATTGCATTTTATCCATGCACGACGACTGCTTAGATACTCGCAGCACAGTTGCCCCATATAAATTGCCCATGAGCGCGGAGCTTGTCTTTGTCACTGTAGCAACTTTGCTCCATCAGCGGGAGAAGGCGGTTAGACGCCCCTGTAAGCACATGTTTCTCTAATTCCTTTGTTTCAGGCAAGCCACTGTGACGTCAGACGCCTTTACGCATACAGCTTTGCGATGCTTAGACAGTAATAACATAATTCATGTTTACATTTCTTTAATTTTCGACGCATTGTCGTTATTCGTGACGCATCAATGACCAATTGATTATATGGCAATGCAATGAAAAAAGCGTGTGGAAAACAGTGTTAATGACAGATTTGAGAAGCACATTTCTTCAATGTTGGCCGCATGGCATTCCTGTGCAGGTGACAATGGTAATTTTTCAAAACGACAAGGATATTTAAACACATGATTATTTGTTTGCTGTGCTCTATGGCCTCTGCTACAGACCTCATCGAAATGACACTTAGATATCTTAGGGTGTACATATCAAGTCTTCCCAAATGGTCTAGCGGATAGGAATCTGCCTTGTCACGCAGGGCGGCCCGGGTTCGATTCCCGTCATGGCAAATGATTTTTGTAGAAAAATAAAATGAGTCCCAACGTGTGCAACAGAACAGTTCGAAATCTCGTTACATTTGCATCGTCATGAACATGACTTATATCAGGCTAGCTAATTTTTTCTTTGTTCATTTTAAGTGTAGAAACAATATTTCGTTTGTGAACATTTTTTTCTGCCGTTTTGACAACAGGCTCATTACTAAAGAACACACGGCTGTCTGCTGATTGACGCTTGACTGTAGATTTTCGCTTTGTGTCAAAAGAACTCCCTAACGCACACTTTTTCAAAGTAGGTGAATTCATCAGATCTGTTTGAAACATTGCATTTTATCCATGCACGACGAGTACTTAGATACTCGCAGCACAGTTGCCTCATATAAATTGCCCATGAGCGCGGAGCTTGTCTTTGTCACTGTAGCAACTTTGCTCCATCAGCGGGAGAAGGCGCTTCGACGCCCCTGTAAGCACATGTTTCTCTGATTCCTTTGTTTCAGGCAAGCCACTGTGACGTCAGACGCCTTTACGCATACAGCTTTGCGATGCTTAGACAGTAATAACATAATTCATGTTTACATTTCTTTAATTTTCGACGCATTGTCGTTATTCGTGACGCATCAATGACCAATTGATTATATGGCAATGCAATGAAAAAAGCGTGTGGAAAACAGTGTTAATGACAGATTTGAGAAGCACATTTCTTCAATGTTGGCCGCATGGCATTCCTGTGCAGGTGACAATGGTAATTTTTCAAAACGACAAGGATATTTAAACACATGATTATTTGTTTGCTGTGCTCTATGGCCTCTGCTACAGACCTCATCGAAATGACACTTAGATATCTTAGGGTGTACATATCAAGTTTTCCCAAATGGTCTAGCGGATAGGCATCTACCTTGTAACGCAGGGCGGCCCGGGTTCGATTCCCGTCATGGCAAATGTTTTTTGTAGAAAAATAAAATGAGTCCCAACGTGTGCAACAGAACAGTTCGAAATCTCGTTACATTTGCATCGTCATGAACATGACTTATATCAGGCTAGCTCATTTTTTCTTTGTTCATTTTAAGTGTAGAAACAATATTTCGTTTGTGATCATTTTTTTCTGCCGTTTTGACAACAGGATCATGACTAAAGAACACACGGCTGTCTGCTGATTGACGCTTGACTGTAGATTTTCGCTTTGTGTCAAAAGAACTCCCTAACGCACACTTTTTCAAAGTAGGTGAATTCATCAGATCTGTTTGAAACATTGCATTTTATCCATGCACGACGACTACTTAGATACTCGCAGCACAGTTGCCTCATATAAATTGCCCATGAGCGCGGAGCTTGTCTTTGTCACTGTAGCAACTTTGGTCCATCAGCGGGAGAATGCGGTTCGACGCCCCTGTAAGCACATGTTTCTCTAATTCATTTGTTTCAGGCAAGCCACTGTGACGTCAGACGCCTTTACGCATACAGCTTTGCGATGCTTAGACAGTAATAACATAATTCATGTTTATATTTCTTTAATTTTCGACGCATTGTCGTTATTCGTGACGCATCAATGACCAATTGATTTTATGGCAATGCAATGAAAAAAGCGTGTGGAAAACAGTGTTAATGACAGATTTGAGAAGCACATTTCATCAATGTTGGCCGCATGGCATTCCTGTGCAGGTGACAATGGTAATTTTTCAAAACGACAAGGATATTTAAACACATGATTATTTGTTTGCTGTGCTCTATGGCCTCTGCTACAGACCTCATCGAAATGACACTTAGATATCTTAGGGTGTACATATCAAGTTTTCCCAAATGGTCTAGCGGATAGGCATCTACCTTGTAACGCAGGGCGGCCCGGGTTCGATTCCCGTCATGGCAAATGTTTTTTGTAGAAAAATAAAATGAGTCCCAACGTGTGCAACAGAACAGTTCGAAATCTCGTTACATTTGCATCGTCATGAACATGACTTATATCAGGCTAGCTCATTTTTTCTTTGTTCATTTTAAGTGTAGAAACAATATTTCGTTTGTGACCATTTTTTTCTGCCGTTTTGACAACAGGCTCATGACTAAAGAACACACGGCTGTCTGCTGATTGACGCTTGACTGTAGATTTTCGCTTTGTGTCAAAAGAACTCCCTAACGCACACTTTTTCAAAGTAGGTGAATTCATCAGATCTGTTTGAAACATTGCATTTTATCCATGCACGACGACTACTTAGATACTCGCAGCACAGTTGCCTCATATAAATTGCCCATGAGCGCGGAGCTTGTCTTTGTCACTGTAGCAACTTTGGTCCATCAGCGGGAGAATGCGGTTCGACGCCCCTGTAAGCACATGTTTCTCTAATTCCTTTGTTTCAGGCAAGCCACTGTGACGTCAGACGCCTTTACGCATACAGCTTTGCGATGCTTAGACAGTAATAACATAATTCATGTTTACATTTCTTTAATTTTCGACGCATTGTCGTTATTCGTGACGCATCAATGACCAATTGATTATATGGCAATGCAATGAAAAAAGCGTGTGGAAAACAGTGTTAATGACAGATTTGAGAAGCACATTTCTTCAATGTTTCCCGCATGGCATTCCTGTGCAGGTGACAATGGTAATTTTTCAAAACGACAAGGATATTTAAACACATGATTATTTGTTTGCTGTGCTCTATGGCCTCTGCTACAGACCTCATCGAAATGACACTTAGATATCTTAGGGTGTACATATCAAGTTTTCCCAAATGGTCTAGCAGATAGGCATCTACCTTGTAACGCAGGGCGACCCGGGTTCGATTCCCGTCATGGCAAATATTTTTTGTAGAAAAATAAAATGAGTCCCAACGTGTGCAACAGAACAGTTCGAAATCTCGTTACATTTGCATCGTCATGAACATGACTTATATCAGGCTTGCTCATTTTTTCTTTGTTCATTTTAAGTGTAGAAACAATATTTCGTTTATGAACATTTTTTTCTGCCGTTTTGACAACAGGCTCATGACTAAAGAACACACGGCTGTCTGCTGATTGACGCTTGACTGTAGATTTTCGCTTTGTGTCAAAAGAACATCCTAACGCACACTTTTTCAAAGTAGGTGAATTCATCAGATCTGTTTGAAACATTGCATTTTATCCATGCACGACGACTACTTAGATACTCGCAGCACAGTTGCCTCATATAAATTGCCCATGAGCGTGGAGCTTGTCTTTGTCACTGTAGCAACTTTGCTCTATCAGCGGGAGAAGGCGGTTCGACGCCCCTGTAAGCACATGTTTCTCTAATTCCTTTGTTTCAGGCAAGCCACTGTGACGTCAGACGCCTTTACGCATACAGCTTTGCGATGCTTAGACAGTAATAACATAATTCATGTTTACATTTCTTTAATTTTCGACGCATTGTCGTTATTCGTGACGCATCAATGACCAATTGATTATATGGCAATGCAATGAAAAAAGCGTGTGGAAAACAGTGTTAATGACAGATTTGAGAAGCACATTTCTTCAATGTTGGCCGCATGGCATTCCTGTGCAGGTGACAATGGTAATTTTTCAAAACGACAAGGATATTTAAACACATGATTATTTGTTTGCTGTGCTCTATGGCCTCTGCTACAGACCTCATCGAAATGACACTTAGATATCTTAGGGTGTACATATCAAGTTTTCCCAAATGGTCTAGCGGATAGGCATCTACCTTGTAACGCAGAGTTGCCCGGGTTCGATTCCCGTCATGGCAAATGTTTTTTGTAGAAAAATAAAATGAGTCCCAACGTGTGCAACAGAACAGTTCGAAATCTCGTTACATTTGCATCGTCATGAACATGACTTATATCAGGCTAGCTCATTTTTTCTTTGTTCATTTTAAGTGTAGAAACAATATTTCGTTTGTGAACATTTTTTTCTGCCGTTTTGACAACAGGCTCATGACTAAAGAACACACGGCTGTCTGCTGATTGACGCTTGACTGTAGATTTTCGCTTTGTGTCAAAAGAACTTCCTAACACACACTTTTTCAAAGTAGGTGAATTCATCAGATCTGTTTGAAACATTGCATTTTATCCATGCACGACGACTGCTTAGATACTCGCAGCACAGTTGCCCCATATAAATTGCCCATGAGCGCGGAGCTTGTCTTTGTCACTGTAGTAACTTTGCTCCATCAGCGGGAGAAGGCGGTTCGACGCCCCTGTAAGCACATGTTTCTCTAATTCCTTTGTTTCAGGCAAGCCACTTTGACGTCAGACGCCTTTACGCATACAGCTTTGCGATGCTTAGACAGTAATAACATAATTCATGTTTACATTTCTTTAATTTTCGACGCATTGTCGTTATTCGTGATGCATCAATGACCAATTGATTATATGGCAATGCAATGAAAAAAGCGTGTGGAAAACAGTGTTAATGACAGATTTGAGAAGCACATTTCTTCAATGTTGGCCGCATGGCATTCCTGTGCAGGTGACAATGGTAATTTTTCAAAACGACAAGGATATTTAAACACATGATTATTTGTTTGCTGTGCTCTATGGCCTCTGCTACAGACCTCATCGAAATGACACTTAGATATCTTAGGGTGTACATATCAAGTCTTCCCAAATGGTCTAGCGGATAGGAATCTGCCTTGTCACGCAGGGCGGCCCGGGTTCGATTCCCGTCATGGCAAATGATTTTTGTAGAAAAATAAAATGAGTCCCAACGTGTGCAACAGAACAGTTCGAAATCTCGTTACATTTGCATCGTCATGAACATGACTTATATCAGGCTAGCTAATTTTTTCTTTGTTCATTTTAAGTGTAGAAACAATATTTCGTTTGTGAACATTTTTTTCTGCCGTTTTGACAACAGGCTCATTACTAAAGAACACACGGCTGTCTGCTGATTGACGCTTGACTGTAGATTTTCGCTTTGTGTCAAAAGAACTCCCTAACGCACACTTTTTCAAAGTAGGTGAATTCATCAGATCTGTTTGAAACATTGCATTTTATCCATGCACGACGAGTACTTAGATACTCGCAGCACAGTTGCCTCATATAAATTGCCCATGAGCGCGGAGCTTGTCTTTGTCACTGTAGCAACTTTGCTCCATCAGCGGGAGAAGGCGCTTCGACGCCCCTGTAAGCACATGTTTCTCTGATTCCTTTGTTTCAGGCAAGCCACTGTGACGTCAGACGCCTTTACGCATACAGCTTTGCGATGCTTAGACAGTAATAACATAATTCATGTTTACATTTCTTTAATTTTCGACGCATTGTCGTTATTCGTGACGCATCAATGACCAATTGATTATATGGCAATGCAATGAAAAAAGCGTGTGGAAAACAGTGTTAATGACAGATTTGAGAAGCACATTTCTTCAATGTTGGCCGCATGGCATTCCTGTGCAGGTGACAATGGTAATTTTTCAAAACGACAAGGATATTTAAACACATGATTATTTGTTTGCTGTGCTCTATGGCCTCTGCTACAGACCTCATCGAAATGACACTTAGATATCTTAGGGTGTACATATCAAGTTTTCCCAAATGGTCTAGCGGATAGGCATCTACCTTGTAACGCAGGGCGGCCCGGGTTCGATTCCCGTCATGGCAAATGTTTTTTGTAGAAAAATAAAATGAGTCCCAACGTGTGCAACAGAACAGTTCGAAATCTCGTTACATTTGCATCGTCATGAACATGACTTATATCAGGCTAGCTCATTTTTTCTTTGTTCATTTTAAGTGTAGAAACAATATTTCGTTTGTGATCATTTTTTTCTGCCGTTTTGACAACAGGATCATGACTAAAGAACACACGGCTGTCTGCTGATTGACGCTTGACTGTAGATTTTCGCTTTGTGTCAAAAGAACTCCCTAACGCACACTTTTTCAAAGTAGGTGAATTCATCAGATCTGTTTGAAACATTGCATTTTATCCATGCACGACGACTACTTAGATACTCGCAGCACAGTTGCCTCATATAAATTGCCCATGAGCGCGGAGCTTGTCTTTGTCACTGTAGCAACTTTGGTCCATCAGCGGGAGAATGCGGTTCGACGCCCCTGTAAGCACATGTTTCTCTAATTCATTTGTTTCAGGCAAGCCACTGTGACGTCAGACGCCTTTACGCATACAGCTTTGCGATGCTTAGACAGTAATAACATAATTCATGTTTACATTTCTTTAATTTTCGACGCATTGTCGTTATTCGTGACGCATCAATGACCAATTGATTATATGGCAATGCAATGAAAAAAGCGTGTGGAAAACAGTGTTAATGACAGATTTGAGAAGCACATTTCTTCAATGTTGGCCGCATGGCATTCCTGTGCAGGTGACAATGGTAATTTTTCAAAACGACAAGGATATTTAAACACATGATTATTTGTTTGCTGTGCTCTATGGCCTCTGCTACAGACCTCATCGAAATGACACTTAGATATCTTAGGGTGTACATATCAAGTTTTCCCAAATGGTCTAGCGGATAGGCATCTACCTTGTAACGCAGGGCGACCCGGGTTCGATTCCCGTCATGGCAAATATTTTTTGTAGAAAAATAAAATGAGTCCCAACGTGTGCAACAGAACAGTTCGAAATCTCGTTACATTTGCATCGTCATGAACATGACTTATATCAGGCTTGCTCATTTTTTCTTTGTTCATTTTAAGTGTAGAAACAATATTTCGTTTATGAACATTTTTTTCTGCCGTTTTGACAACAGGCTCATGACTAAAGAACACACGGCTGTCTGCTGATTGACGCTTGACTGTAGATTTTCGCTTTGTGTCAAAAGAACATCCTAACGCACACTTTTTCAAAGTAGGTGAATTCATCAGATCTGTTTGAAACATTGCATTTTATCCATGCACGACGACTACTTAGATACTCGCAGCACAGTTGCCTCATATAAATTGCCCATGAGCGTGGAGCTTGTCTTTGTCACTGTAGCAACTTTGCTCTATCAGCGGGAGAAGGCGGTTCGACGCCCCTGTAAGCACATGTTTCTCTAATTCCTTTGTTTCAGGCAAGCCACTGTGACGTCAGACGCCTTTACGCATACAGCTTTGCGATGCTTAGACAGTAATAACATAATTCATGTTTACATTTCTTTAATTTTCGACGCATTGTCGTTATTCGTGACGCATCAATGACCAATTGATTATATGGCAATGCAATGAAAAAAGCGTGTGGAAAACAGTGTTAATGACAGATTTGAGAAGCACATTTCTTCAATGTTGGCCGCATGGCATTCCTGTGCAGGTGACAATGGTAATTTTTCAAAACGACAAGGATATTTAAACACATGATTATTTGTTTGCTGTGCTCTATGGCCTCTGCTACAGACCTCATCGAAATGACACTTAGATATCTTAGGGTGTACATATCAAGTTTTCCCAAATGGTCTAGCGGATAGGCATCTACCTTGTAACGCAGAGTTGCCCGGGTTCGATTCCCGTCATGGCAAATGTTTTTTGTAGAAAAATAAAATGAGTCCCAACGTGTGCAACAGAACAGTTCGAAATCTCGTTACATTTGCATCGTCATGAACATGACTTATATCAGGCTAGCTCATTTTTTCTTTGTTCATTTTAAGTGTAGAAACAATATTTCGTTTGTGAACATTTTTTCTGCCGTTTTGACAACAGGCTCATGACTAAAGAACACACGGCTGTCTGCTGATTGACGCTTGACTGTAGATTTTCGCTTTGTGTCAAAAGAACTTCCTAACGCAAACTTTTTCAAAGTAGGTGAATTCATCAGATCTGTTTGAAACATTGCATTTTATCCATGCACGACGACTACTTAGATACTCGCAGCACAGTTGCCTCATATAAATTGCCCATGAGCGCGGAGCTTGTCTTTGTCACTGTAGCAACTTTGCTCCATCAGCTGGAGAAGGCGGTTCGACGCCCCTGTAAGCACATGTTTCTCTAATTCCTTTGTTTCAGGCAAGCCACTGTGACGTCAGACGCCTTTACGCATACAGCTTTGCGATGCTTAGACAGTAATAACATAATTCATGTTTACATTTCTTTAATTTTCGACGCATTGTCGTTATTCGTGATGCATCAATGACCAATTGATTATATGGCAATGCAATGAAAAAAGCGTGTGGAAAACAGTGTTAATGACAGATTTGAGAAGCACATTTCTTCAATGTTGGCCGCATGGCATTCCTGTGCAGGTGACAATGGTAATTTTTCAAAACGACAAGGATATTTAAACACATGATTATTTGTTTGCTGTGCTCTATGGCCTCTGCTACAGACCTCATCGAAATGACACTTAGATATCTTAGGGTGTACATATCAAGTCTTCCCAAATGGTCTAGCGGATAGGAATCTGCCTTGTCACGCAGGGCGGCCCGGGTTCGATTGCCGTCATGGCAAATGATTTTTGTAGAAAAATAAAATGAGTCCCAACTTGTGCAACAGAACAGTTCGAAATCTCGTTACATTTGCATCGTCATGAACATGACTTATATCAGGCTAGCTAATTTTTTCTTTGTTCATTTTAAGTGTAGAAACAATATTTCGTTTGTGAACATTTTTTTCTGCCGTTTTGACAACAGGCTCATTACTAAAGAACACACGGCTGTCTGCTGATTGACGCTTGACTGTAGATTTTCGCTTTGTGTCAAAAGAACTCCCTAACGCACACTTTTTCAATGTAGGTGAATTCATCAGATCTGTTTGAAACATTGCATTTTATCCATGCACGACGACTACTTAGATACTCGCAGCACAGTTGCCTCATATAAATTGCCCATGAGCGCGGAGCTTGTCTTTGTCAATGTAGCAACTTTGCTCCATCAGCGGGAGAAGGCGGTTCGACGCCCCTGTAAGCACATGTTTCTCTAATTCCTTTGTTTCAGGCAAGCCACTGTGACGTCAGACGCCTTTACGCATACAGCTTTGCGATGCTTAGACAGTAATAACATAATTCATGTTTACATTTCTTTAATTTTCGACGCATTGTCGTTATTCGTGACGCATCAATGACCAATTGATTATATGGCAATGCAATGAAAAAAGCGTGTGGAAAACAGTGTTAATGACAGATTTGAGAAGCACATTTCTTCAATGTTGGCCGCATGGCATTCCTGTGCAGGTGACAATGGTAATTTTTCAAAACGACAAGGATATTTAAACACATGATTATTTGTTTGCTGTGCTCTATGGCCTCTGCTACAGACCTCATCGAAATGACACTTAGATATCTTAGGGTGTACATATCAAGTTTTCCCAAATGGTCTAGCGGATAGGCATCTACCTTGTAACGCAGGGCGGCCCGGGTTCGATTCCCGTCATGGCAAATGTTTTTTGTAGAAAAATAAAATGAGTCCCAACGTGTGCAACAGAACAGTTCGAAATCTCGTTACATTTGCATCGTCATGAACATGACTTATATCAGGCTAGCTCATTTTTTCTTTGTTCATTTTAAGTGTAGAAACAATATTTCGTTTGTGACCATTTTTTTCTGCCGTTTTGACAACAGGCTCATGACTAAAGAACACACGGCTGTCTGCTGATTGACGCTTGACTGTAGATTTTCGCTTTGTGTCAAAAGAACTTCCTAACGCAAACTTTTTCAAAGTAGGTGAATTCATCAGATCTGTTTGAAACATTGCATTTTATCCATGCACGACGACTACTTAGATACTCGCAGCACAGTTGCCTCATATAAATTGCCCATGAGCGCGGAGCTTGTCTTTGTCACTGTAGCAACTTTGCTCCATCAGCGGGAGAAGGCGGTTCGACGCCCCTGTAAGCACATGTTTCTCTAATTCCTTTGTTTCAGGCAAGCCACTGTGACGTCAGACGCCTTTACGCATACAGCTTTGCGATGCTTAGACAGTAATAACATAATTCATGTTTACATTTCTTTAATTTTCGACGCATTGTCGTTATTCGTGACGCATCAATGACCAATTAATTATATGGCAATGCAATGAAAAAAGCGTGTGGAAAACAGTGTTAATGACAGATTTGAGAAGCACATTTCTTCAATGTTGGCCGCATGGCATTCCTGTGCAGGTGACAATGGTAATTTTTCAAAACGACAAGGATATTTAAACACATGATTATTTGTTTGCTGTGCTCTATGGCCTCTGCTACAGACCTCATCGAAATGACACTTAGATATCTTAGGGTGTACATATCAAGTCTTCCCAAATGGTCTAGCGGATAGGCATCTACCTTGTAACGCAGGGCGGCCCGGGTTCGATTCCCGTCATGGCAAATGTTTTTTGTAGAAAAATAAAATGAGTCCCAACGTGTGCAACAGAACAGTTCGAAATCTCGTTACATTTGCATCGTCATGAACATGACTTATATCAGGCTAGCTCATTTTTTCTTTGTTCATTTTAAGTGTAGAAACAATATTTCGTTTGTGAACATTTTTTTCTGCCGTTTTGACAACAGGCTCATGACTAAAGAACACACGGCTGTCTGCTGATTGACGCTTGACTGTAGATTTTCGCTTTGTGTCAAAAGAACTTCCTAACGCACACTTTTTCAAAGTAGGTGAATTCATCAGATCTGTTTGAAACATTGCATTTTATCCATGCACGACGACTGCTTAGATACTCGCAGCACAGTTGCCACATATAAATTGCCCATGAGCGCGGAGCTTGTCTTTGTCACTGTAGCAACTTTGCTCCATCAGCGGGAGAAGGCGGTTCGACGCCCCTGTAAGCACATGTTTCTCTAATTCCTTTGTTTCAGGCAAGCCACTGTGACGTCAGACGCCTTTACGCATACAGCTTTGCGATGCTTAGACAGTAATAACATAATTCATGTTTACATTTCTTTAATTTTCGACGCATTGTCGTTATTCGTGACGCATCAATGACCAATTGATTATATGGCAATGCAATGAAAAAAACGTGTGGAAAACAGTGTTAATGACAGATTTGAGAAGCACATTTCTTCAATGTTGGCCGCATGGCATTCCTGTGCAGGTGACAATGGTAATTTTTCAAAACGACAAGGATATTTAAACACATGATTATTTGTTTGCTGTGCTCTATGGCCTCTGCTACAGACCTCATCGAAATGACACTTAGATATCTTAGGGTGTACATATCAAGTTTTCCCAAATGGTCTAGCGGATAGGCATCTACCTTGTAACGCAGGGCGACCCGGGTTCGATTCCCGTCATGGCAAATATTTTTTGTAGAAAAATAAAATGAGTCCCAACGTGTGCAACAGAACAGTTCGAAATCTCGTTACATTTGCATCGTCATGAACATGACTTATATCAGGCTTGCTCATTTTTTCTTTGTTCATTTTAAGTGTAGAAACAATATTTCGTTTGTGAACATTTTTTTCTGCCGTTTTGACAACAGGCTCATGACTAAAGAACACACGGCTGTCTGCTGATTGACGCTTGACTGTAGATTTTCGCTTTGTGTCAAAAGAACTCCCTAACGCACACTTTTTCAAAGTAGGTGAATTCATCAGATCTGTTTGAAACATTGCATTTTATCCATGCACGACGACTACTTAGATACTCGCAGCACAGTTGCCTCATATAAATTGCCCATGAGCGCGGAGCTTGTCTTTGTCACTGTAGCAACTTTGCTCCATCAGCGGGAGAATGCGGTTCGACGCCCCTGTAAGCACATGTTTCTCTAATTCCTTTGTTTCAGGCAAGCCACTGTGACGTCAGACGCCTTTACGCATACAGCTTTGCGATGCTTAGACAGTAATAACATAATTCATGTTTACATTTCTTTAATTTTCGACGCATTGTCGTTATTCGTGACGCATCAATGACCAATTGATTATATGGCAATGCAATGAAAAAAGCGTGTGGAAAACAGTGTTAATGACAGATTTGAGAAGCACATTTCTTCAATGTTGGCCGCATGGCATTCCTGTGCAGGTGACAATGGTAATTTTTCAAAACGACAAGGATATTTAAACACATGATTATTTGTTTGCTGTGCTCGATGGCCTCTGTTACAGACCTCATCGAAATGACACTTAGATATCTTAGGGTGTACATATCAAGTCTTCCCAAATGGTCTAGCGGATAGGCATCTACCTTGTAACGCAGGGCGGCCCGGGTTCGATTCCCGTCATGGCAAATGTTTTTTGTAGAAAAATAAAATGAGTCCCAACGTGTGCAACAGAACAGTTCGAAATCTCGTTACATTTGCATCGTCATGAACATGACTTATATCAGGCTAGCTAATTTTTTCTTTGTTCATTTTAAGTGTAGAAACAATATTTCGTTTGTGAACATTTTCTTCTGCCGTTTTGACAACAGGCTCATTACTAAAGAACACACGGCTGTCTGCTGATTGACGCTTGACTGTAGATTTTCGCTTTGTGTCAAAAGAACTCCCTAACGCACACTTTTTCAAAGTAGGTGAATTCATCAGATCTGTTTGAAACATTGCATTTTATCCATGCACGACGACTACTTAGATACTCGCAGCACAGTTGCCTCATATAAATTGCCCATGAGCGCGGAGCTTGTCTTTGTCACTGTAGCAACTTTGCTCCATCAGCGGGAGAAGACACTTCGACGCCCCTGTAAGCACATGTTTCTCGAATTCCTTTGTTTCAGGCAAGCCACTGTGACGTCAGACGCCTTTACGCATACAGCTTTGCGATGCTTAGACAGTAATAACATAATTCATGTTTACATTTCTTTAATTTTCGACGCATTGTCATTATTCGTGACGCATCAATGACCAATTGATTATATGGCAATGCAATGAAAAAAGCGTGTGGAAAACAGTGTTAATGACAGATTTGAGAAGCACATTTCTTCAATGTTGGCCGCATGGCATTCCTGTGCAGGTGACAATGGTAATTTTTCAAAACGACAAGGATATTTAAACACATGATTATTTGTTTGCTGTGCTCTATGGCCTCTGCTACAGACCTCATCGAAATGACACTTAGATATCTTAGGGTGTACATATCAAGTCTTCCCAAATGGTCTAGCGGATAGGCATCTACCTTGTAATGCAGGGCGGCCCGGTTTCGATTCCCGTCATGGCAAATGTTTTTTGTAGAAAAATAAAATGAGTCCCAACGTGTGCAACAGAACAGTTCGAAATCTCGTTACATTTGCATCGTCATGAACATGACTTATATCAGGCTAGCTAATTTTTTCTTTGTTCATTTTAAGTGTAGAAACAATATTTCGTTTGTGAACATTTTTTTCTGCCGTTTTGACAACAGGCTCATTACTAAAGAACACACGGCTGTCTGCTGATTGACGCTTGACTGTAGATTTTCGCTTTGTGTCAAAAGAACTCCCTAACGCACACTTTTTCAAAGTAGGTGAATTCATCAGATCTGTTTGAAACATTGCATTTTATCCATGCACGACGACTACTTAGATACTCGCAGCACAGTTGCCTCATATAAATTGCCCATGAGCGCGGAGCTTGTCTTTGTCACTGTAGCAACTTTGCTCCATCAGCGGGAGAAGGCGGTTCGACGCCCCTGTAAGCACATGTTTCTCTAATTCCTTTGTTTCAGGCAAGCCACTGTGACGTCAGACGCCTTTACGCATACAGCTTTGCAATGCTTAGACAGTAATAACATAATTCATGTTTACATTTCTTTAATTTTCGACGCATTGTCGTTATTCGTGACGCATCAATGACCAATTGATTATATGGCAATGCAATGAAAAAAGCGTGTGGAAAACAGTGTTAATGACAGATTTGAGAAGCACATTTCTTCAATGTTGGCCGCATGGCATTCCTGTGCAGGTGACAATGGTAATTTTTCAAAACGACAAGGATATTTAAACACATGATTATTTGTTTGCTGTGCTCTATGGCCTCTGCTACAGACCTCATCGAAATGACACTTAGATATCTTAGGGTGTACATATCAAGTCTTCCCAAATGGTCTAGCGGATAGGCATCTACCTTGTAACGCAGGGCGGCCCGGTTTCGATTCCCGTCATGGCAAATGTTTTTTGTAGAAAAATAAAATGAGTCCCAACGTGTGCAACAGAACAGTTCGAAATCTCGTTACATTTGCATCGTCATGAACATGACTTATATCAGGCTAGCTAATTTTTTCTTTGTTCATTTTAAGTGTAGAAACAATATTTCGTTTGTGAACATTTTTTTCTGCCGTTTTGACAACAGGCTCATTACTAAAGAACACACGGCTGTCTGCTGATTGACGCTTGACTGTAGATTTTCGCTTTGTGTCAAAAGAACTCCCTAACGCACACTTTTTCAAAGTAGGTGAATTCATCAGATCTGTTTGAAACATTGCATTTTATCCATGCACGACGACTACTTAGATACTCGCAGCACAGTTGCCTCATATAAATTGCCCATGAGCGCGGAGCTTGTCTTTGTCACTGTAGCAACTTTGCTCCATCAGCGGGAGAAGGCGGTTCGACGCCCCTGTAAGCACATGTTTCTCTAATTCCTTTGTTTCAGGCAAGCCACTGTGACGTCAGACGCCTTTACGCATACAGCTTTGCGATGCTTAGACAGTAATAACATAATTCATGTTTACATTTCTTTAATTTTCGACGCATTGTCGTTATTCGTGACGCATCAATGACCAATTGATTATATGGCAATGCAATGAAAAAAGCGTGTGGAAAACAGTGTTAATGACAGATTTGAGAAGCACATTTCTTCAATGTTGGCCGCATGGCATTCCTGTGCAGGTGACAATGGTAATTTTTCAAAACGACAAGGATATTTAAACACATGATTATTTGTTTGCTGTGCTCTATGGCCTCTGCTACAGACCTCATCGAAATGACACTTAGATATCTTAGGGTGTACATATCAAGTCTTCCCAAATGGTCTAGCGGATAGGAATCTGCCTTGTCACGCAGGGCGGCCTGGGTTCGATTCCCGTCATGGCAAAGGATTTTTGTAGAAAAATAAAATGAGTCCCAACGTGTGCAACAGAACAGTTCGATATCTCGTTACATTTGCATCGTCATGAACATGACTTATATCAGGCTAGCTAATTTTTTCTTTGTTCATTTTAAGTGTAGAAACAATATTTCGTTTGTGACCATTTTTTTCTGCCGTTTTGACAACAGGCTCATGACTAAAGAACACACGGCTGTCTGCTGATTGACGCTTGACTGTAGATTTTCGCTTTGTGTCAAAAGAACTCCCTAACGCACACTTTTTCAAAGTAGGTGAATTCATCAGATCTGTTTGAAACATTGCATTTTATCCATGCACGACGACTACTTAGATACTCGCAGCACAGTTGCCTCATATAAATTGCCCATGAGCGCGGAGCTTGTCTTTGTCACTGTAGCAACTTTGCTCCATCAGCGGGAGAAGACGCTTCGACGCCCCTGTAAGCACATGTTTCTCTAATTCCTTTGTTTCAGGCAAGCCACTGTGACGTCAGACGCCTTTACGCATACAGCTTTGCGATGCTTAGACAGTAATAACATAATTCATGTTTACATTTCTTTAATTTTCGACGCATTGTCATTATTCGTGACGCATCAATGACCAATTGATTATATGGCAATGCAATGAAAAAAGCGTGTGGAAAACAGTGTTAATGACAGATTTGAGAAGCACATTTCTTCAATGTTGGCCGCATGGCATTCCTGTGCAGGTGACAATGGTAATTTTTCAAAACGACAAGGATATTTAAACACATGATTATTTGTTTGCTGTGCTCTATGGCCTCTGCTACAGACCTCATCGAAATGACACTTAGATATCTTAGGGTGTACATATCAAGTCTTCCCAAATGGTCTAGCGGATAGGCATCTACCTTGTAACGCAGGGCGGCCCGGTTTCGATTCCCGTCATGGCAAATGTTTTTTGTAGAAAAATAAAATGAGTCCCAACGTGTGCAACAGAACAGTTCGAAATCTCGTTACATTTGCATCGTCATGAACATGACTTATATCAGGCTAGCTAATTTTTTCTTTGTTCATTTTAAGTGTAGAAACAATATTTCGTTTGTGAACATTTTTTTCTGCCGTTTTGACAACAGGCTCATTACTAAAGAACACACGGCTGTCTGCTGATTGACGCTTGACTGTAGATTTTCGCTTTGTGTCAAAAGAACTCCCTAACGCACACTTTTTCAAAGTAGGTGAATTCATCAGATCTGTTTGAAACATTGCATTTTATCCATGCACGACGACTACTTAGATACTCGCAGCACAGTTGCCTCATATAAATTGCCCATGAGCGCGGAGCTTGTCTTTGTCACTGTAGCAACTTTGCTCCATCAGCGGGAGAAGGCGGTTCGACGCCCCTGTAAGCACATGTTTCTCTAATTCCTTTGTTTCAGGCAAGCCACTGTGACGTCAGACGCCTTTACGCATTCAGCTTTGCGATGCTTAGACAGTAATAACATAATTCATGTTTACATTTCTTTAATTTTCGACGCATTGTCGTTATTCGTGACGCATCAATGACCAATTGATTATATGGCAATGCAATGAAAAAAGCGTGTGGAAAACAGTGTTAATGACTGATTTGAGAAGCACATTTCTTCAATGTTGGCCGCAGGGCATTCCTGTGCAGTTGACAATGGTAATTTTTCAAAACGACAAGGATATTTAAACACATGATTATTTGTTTGCTGTGCTCTATGGCCTCTGCTACAGACCTCATCGAAATGACACTTAGATATCTTAGGGTGTACATATCAAGTCTTCCCAAATGGTCTAGCGGATAGGAATCTGCCTTGTCACGCAGGGCGGCCCGGGTTCGATTCCCGTCATGGCAAAGGATTTTTGTAGAAAAATAAAATGAGTCCCAACGTGTGCAACAGAACAGTTCGAAATCTCGTTACATTTGCATCGTCATGAACATGACTTATATCAGGCTAGCTAATTTTTTCTTTGTTCATTTTAAGTGTAGAAACAATATTTCGTTTGTGAACATTTTTTTCTGCCGTTTTGACAACAGGCTCATTACTAAAGAACACACGACTGTCTGCTGATTGACGCTTGACTGTAGATTTTCGCTTTGTGTCAAAAGAACTCCCTAACGCACACTTTTTCAAAGTAGGTGAATTCATCAGATCTGTTTGAAACATTGCATTTTATCCATGCACGACGACTACTTAGATACTCGCAGCACAGTTGCCTCATATAAATTGCCCATGAGCGCGGAGCTTGTCTTTGTCACTGTAGCAACTTTGCTCCATCAGCGGGAGAAGGCGGTTCGACGCCCCTGTAAGCACATGTTTCTCTAATTCCTTTGTTTCAGGCAAGCCACTGTGACGTCAAACGCCTTTACGCATACAGCTTTGCGATGCTTAGACAGTAATAACATAATTCATGTTTACATTTCTTTAATTTTCGACGCATTGTCGTTATTCGTGACGCATCAATGACCAATTGATTATATGGCAATGCAATGAAAAAAGCGTGTGGAAAACAGTGTTAATGACAGATTTGAGAAGCACATTTCTTCAATGTTGGCCGCAGGGCATTCCTGTGCAGGTGACAATGGTAATTTTTCAAAACGACAAGGATATTTAAACACATGATTATTTGTTTGCTGTGCTCTATGGCCTCTGCTACAGACCTCATCGAAATGACACTTAGATATCTTAGGGTGTACTTATCAAGTCTTCCCAAATGGTCTAGCGGATAGGAATCTGCCTTGTCACGCAGGGCGGCCCGGGTTCGATTCCCTTCATGGCAAAGGATTTTTGTAGAAAAATAAAATGAGTCCCAACGTGTGCAACAGAACAGTTCGAAATCTCGTTACATTTGCATCGTCATGAACATGACTTATATCAGGCTAGCTAATTTTTTCTTTGTTCATTTTAAGTGTAGAAACAATATTTCGTTTGTGAACATTTTTTTCTGCCGTTTTGACAACAGGCTCATTACTAAAGAACACACGACTGTCTGCTGATTGACGCTTGACTGTAGATTTTCGCTTTGTGTCAAAAGAACTCCCTAACGCACACTTTTTCAAAGTAGGTGAATTCATCAGATCTGTTTGAAACATTGCATTTTATCCATGCACGACGACTACTTAGATACTCGCAGCACAGTTGCCTCATATAAATTGCCCATGAGCGCGGAGCTTGTCTTTGTCACTGTAGCAACTTTGCTCCATCAGCGGGAGAAGGCGGTTCGACGCCCCTGTAAGCACATGTTTCTCTAATTCCTTTGTTTCAGGCAAGCCACTGTGACGTCAGACGCCTTTACGCATACAGCTTTGCGATGCTTAGACAGTAATAACATAATTCATGTTTACATTTCTTTAATTTTCGACGCATTGTCGTTATTCGTGACGCATCAATGACCAATTGATTATATGGCAATGCAATGAAAAAAGCGTGTGGAAAACAGTGTTAATGACAGATTTGAGAAGCACATTTCTTCAATGTTGGCCGCAGGGCATTCCTGTGCAGGTGACAATGGTAATTTTTCAAAATGACAAGGATATTTAAACACATGATTATTTGTTTGCTGTGCTCTATGGCCTCTGCTACAGACCTCATCGAAATGACACTTAGATATCTTAGGGTGTACATATCAAGTCTTCCCAAATGGTCTAGCGGATAGGAATCTGCCTTGTCACGCAGGGCGGCCCGGGTTCGATTCCCGTCATGGCAAAGGATTTTTGTAGAAAAATAAAATGAGTCCCAACGTGTGCAACAGAACAGTTCGAAATCTCGTTACATTTGCATCGTCATGAACATGACTTATATCAGGCTAGCTAATTTTTTCTTTGTTCATTTTAAGTGTAGAAACAATATTTCGTTTGTGAACATTTTTTTCTGCCGTTTTGACAACAGGCTCATTACTAAAGAACACACGGCTGTCTGCTGATTGACGCTTGACTGTAGATTTTCGCTTTGTGTCAAAAGAACTCCCTAACGCACACTTTTTCAAAGTAGGTGAATTCATCAGATCTGTTTGAAACATTGCATTTTATCCATGCACGACGACTACTTAGATACTCGCAGCACAGTTGCCTCATATAAATTGCCCATGAGCGCGGAGCTTGTCTTTGTCACTGTAGCAACTTTGCTCCATCAGCGGGAGAAGGCGGTTCGACGCCCCTGTAAGCACATGTTTCTCTAATTCCTTTGTTTCAGGCAAGCCACTGTGACGTCAGACGCCTTTACGCATTCAGCTTTGCGATGCTTAGACAGTAATAACATAATTCATGTTTACATTTCTTTAATTTTCGACGCATTGTCGTTATTCGTGACGCATCAATGACCAATTGATTATATGGCAATGCAATGAAAAAAGCGTGTGGAAAACAGTGTTAATGACTGATTTGAGAAGCACATTTCTTCAATGTTGGCCGCAGGGCATTCCTGTGCAGTTGACAATGGTAATTTTTCAAAACGACAAGGATATTTAAACACATGATTATTTGTTTGCTGTGCTCTATGGCCTCTGCTACAGACCTCATCGAAATGACACTTAGATATCTTAGGGTGTACATATCAAGTCTTCCCAAATGGTCTAGCGGATAGGAATCTGCCTTGTCACGCAGGGCGGCCCGGGTTCGATTCCCGTCATGGCAAAGGATTTTTGTAGAAAAATAAAATGAGTCCCAACGTGTGCAACAGAACAGTTCGAAATCTCGTTACATTTGCATCGTCATGAACATGACTTATATCAGGCTAGCTAATTTTTTCTTTGTTCATTTTAAGTGTAGAAACAATATTTCGTTTGTGAACATTTTTTTCTGCCGTTTTGACAACAGGCTCATTACTAAAGAACACACGACTGTCTGCTGATTGACGCTTGACTGTAGATTTTCGCTTTGTGTCAAAAGAACTCCCTAACGCACACTTTTTCAAAGTAGGTGAATTCATCAGATCTGTTTGAAACATTGCATTTTATCCATGCACGACGACTACTTAGATACTCGCAGCACAGTTGCCTCATATAAATTGCCCATGAGCGCGGAGCTTGTCTTTGTCACTGTAGCAACTTTGCTCCATCAGCGGGAGAAGGCGGTTCGACGCCCCTGTAAGCACATGTTTCTCTAATTCCTTTGTTTCAGGCAAGCCACTGTGACGTCAAACGCCTTTACGCATACAGCTTTGCGATGCTTAGACAGTAATAACATAATTCATGTTTACATTTCTTTAATTTTCGACGCATTGTCGTTATTCGTGACGCATCAATGACCAATTGATTATATGGCAATGCAATGAAAAAAGCGTGTGGAAAACAGTGTTAATGACAGATTTGAGAAGCACATTTCTTCAATGTTGGCCGCAGGGCATTCCTGTGCAGGTGACAATGGTAATTTTTCAAAACGACAAGGATATTTAAACACATGATTATTTGTTTGCTGTGCTCTATGGCCTCTGCTACAGACCTCATCGAAATGACACTTAGATATCTTAGGGTGTACTTATCAAGTCTTCCCAAATGGTCTAGCGGATAGGAATCTGCCTTGTCACGCAGGGCGGCCCGGGTTCGATTCCCTTCATGGCAAAGGATTTTTGTAGAAAAATAAAATGAGTCCCAACGTGTGCAACAGAACAGTTCGAAATCTCGTTACATTTGCATCGTCATGAACATGACTTATATCAGGCTAGCTAATTTTTTCTTTGTTCATTTTAAGTGTAGAAACAATATTTCGTTTGTGAACATTTTTTTCTGCCGTTTTGACAACAGGCTCATTACTAAAGAACACACGACTGTCTGCTGATTGACGCTTGACTGTAGATTTTCGCTTTGTGTCAAAAGAACTCCCTAACGCACACTTTTTCAAAGTAGGTGAATTCATCAGATCTGTTTGAAACATTGCATTTTATCCATGCACGACGACTACTTAGATACTCGCAGCACAGTTGCCTCATATAAATTGCCCATGAGCGCGGAGCTTGTCTTTGTCACTGTAGCAACTTTGCTCCATCAGCGGGAGAAGGCGGTTCGACGCCCCTGTAAGCACATGTTTCTCTAATTCCTTTGTTTCAGGCAAGCCACTGTGACGTCAGACGCCTTTACGCATACAGCTTTGCGATGCTTAGACAGTAATAACATAATTCATGTTTACATTTCTTTAATTTTCGACGCATTGTCGTTATTCGTGACGCATCAATGACCAATTGATTATATGGCAATGCAATGAAAAAAGCGTGTGGAAAACAGTGTTAATGACAGATTTGAGAAGCACATTTCTTCAATGTTGGCCGCAGGGCATTCCTGTGCAGGTGACAATGGTAATTTTTCAAAATGACAAGGATATTTAAACACATGATTATTTGTTTGCTGTGCTCTATGGCCTCTGCTACAGACCTCATCGAAATGACACTTAGATATCTTAGGGTGTACATATCAAGTCTTCCCAAATGGTCTAGCGGATAGGAATCTGCCTTGTCACGCAGGGCGGCCCGGGTTCGATTCCCGTCATGGCAAAGGATTTTTGTAGAAAAATAAAATGAGTCCCAACGTGTGCAACAGAACAGTTCGAAATCTCGTTACATTTGCATCGTCATGAACATGACTTATATCAGGCTAGCTAATTTTTTCTTTGTTCATTTTAAGTGTAGAAACAATATTTCGTTTGTGAACATTTTTTTCTGCCGTTTTGACAACAGGCTCATTACTAAAGAACACACGGCTGTCTGCTGATTGACGCTTGACTGTAGATTTTCGCTTTGTGTCAAAAGAACTTCCTAACGCACACTTTTTCAAAGTAGGTGAATTCATCAGATCTGTTTGAAACATTGCATTTTATCCATGCACGACGACTACTTAGATACTCGCAGCACAGTTGCCTCATATAAATTGCCCATGAGCGCGGAGCTTGTCTTTGTCACTGTAGCAACTTTGCTCCATCAGCGGGAGAATGCGGTTCGACGCCCCTGTAAGCACATGTTTCTCTAATTCCTTTGTTTCAGGCAAGCCACTGTGACGTCAGACGCCTTTACGCATACAGCTTTGCGATGCTTAGACAGTAATAACATAATTCATGTTTACATTTCTTTAATTTTCGACGCATTGTCGTTATTCGTGACGCATCAATGACCAATTGATTATATGGCAATGCAATGAAAAAAGCGTGTGGAAAACAGTGTTAATGACAGATTTGAGAAGCACATTTCTTCAATGTTGGCTGCAGGGCATTCCTGTGCAGGTGACAATGGTAATTTTTCAAAACGACAAGGATATTTAAACACATGATTATTTGTTTGCTGTGCTCTATGGCCTCTGCTACAGACCTCATCGAAATGACACTTAGATATCTTAGGGTGTACATATCAAATCTTCCCAAATGGTCTAGCGGATAGGAATCTGCCTTGTCACGCAGGGCGGCCCGGGTTCGATTCCCGTCATGGCAAAGGATTTTTGTAGAAAAATAAAATGAGTCCCAACGTGTGCAACAGAACAGTTCGAAATCTCGTTACATTTGCATCGTCATGAACATGACTTATATCAGGCTAGCTAATTTTTTCTTTGTTCATTTTAAGTGTAGAAACAATATTTCGTTTGTGAACATTTTTTTCTGCCGTTTTGACAACAGCCTCATGACTAAAGAACACACGGCTGTCTGCTGATTGACGCTTGACTGTAGATTTTCGCTTTGTGTCAAAAGAACTTCCTAACGCACACTTTTTCAAAGTAGGTGAATTCATCAGATCTGTTTGAAACATTGCATTTTATCCATGCACGACGACTGCTTAGATACTCGCAGCACAGTTGCCCCATATAAATTGCCCATGAGCGCGGAGCTTGTCTTTGTCACTGTAGCAACTTTGCTCCATCAGCGGGAGAAGGCGGTTCGACGCCCCTGTAAGCACATGTTTCTCTAATTCCTTTGTTTCAGGCAAGCCACTGTGACGTCAGACGCCTTTACGCATACAGCTTTGCGATGCTTAGACAGTAATAACATAATTCATGTTTACATTTCTTTAATTTTCGACGCATTGTCGTTATTCGTGACGCATCAATGACCAATTGATTATATGGCAATGCAATGAAAAAAGCGTGTGGAAAACAGTGTTAATGACAGATTTGAGAAGCACATTTCTTCAATGTTGGCCGCAGGGCATTCCTGTGCAGGTGACAATGGTAATTTTTCAAAATGACAAGGATATTTAAATACATGATTATTTGTTTGCTGTGCTCTATGGCCTCTGCTACAGACCTCATCGAAATGACACTTAGATATCTTAGGGTGTACATATCAAGTCTTCCCAAATGGTCTAGCGGATAGGAATCTGCCTTGTCACGCAGGGCGGCCCGGGTTCGATTCCCGTCATGGCAAAGGATTTTTGTAGAAAAATAAAATGAGTCCCAACGTGTGCAACAGAACAGTTCGAAATCTCGTTACATTTGCATCGTCATGAACATGACTTATATCAGGCTAGCTAATTTTTTCTTTGTTCATTTTAAGTGTAGAAACAATATTTCGTTTGTGAACATTTTTTTCTGCCGTTTTGACAACAGGCTCATTACTAAAGAACACACGGCTGTCTGCTGATTGACGCTTGACTGTAGATTTTCGCTTTGTGTCAAAAGAACTTCCTAACGCACACTTTTTCAAAGTAGGTGAATTCATCAGATCTGTTTGAAACATTGCATTTTATCCATGCACGACGACTGCTTAGATACTCGCAGCACAGTTGCCCCATATAAATTGCCCATGAGCGCGGAGCTTGTCTTTGTCACTGTAGCAACTTTGCTCCATCAGCGGGAGAAGGCGGTTCGACGCCCCTGTAAGCACATGTTTCTCTAATTCCTTTGTTTCAGGCAAGCCACTGTGACGTCAGACGCCTTTACGCATACAGCTTTGCGATGCTTAGACAGTAATAACATAATTCATGTTTACATTTCTTTAATTTTCGACGCATTGTCGTTATTCGTGACGCATCAATGACCAATTGATTATATGGCAATGCAATGAAAAAAGCGTGTGGAAAACAGTGTTAATGACAGATTTGAGAAGCACATTTCTTCAATGTTGGCCGCAGGGCATTCCTGTGCAGGTGACAATGGTAATTTTTCAAAATGACAAGGATATTTAAACACATGATTATTTGTTTGCTGTGCTCTATGGCCTCTGCTACAGACCTCATCGAAATGACACTTAGATATCTTAGGGTGTACATATCAAGTCTTCCCAAATGGTCTAGCGGATAGGAATCTTCCTTGTCACGCAGGGCGGCCCGGGTTCGATTCCCGTCATGGCAAATGTTTTTTGTAGAAAAATAAAATGAGTCCCAACGTGTGCAACAGAACAGTTCGAAATCTCGTTACATTTGCATCGTCATGAACATGACTTATATCAGGCTAGCTAATTTTTTCTTTGTTCATTTTAAGTTTAGAAACAATATTTCGTTTGTGAAAAAATTTTTCTGCCGTTTTGACAACAGGCTCATTACTAAAGAACACACGGCTGTCTGCTGATTGACGCGTGACTGTAGATTTTCGCTTTGTGTCAAAAGACCTCCCTAACGCACACTTTTTCAAAGTAGGTGAATTCATCAGATCTGTTTGAAACATTGCATTTTATCCATGCACGACGACTACTTAGATACTCGCAGCACAGTTGCCCCATATAAATTGCCCATGAGCGCGGAGCTTGTCTTTGTCACTGTAGCAACTTTGCTCCATCAGCGGGAGAAGGCGGTTCGACGCCCCTGTAAGCACATGTTTCTCTAATTCCTTTGTTTCAGGCAAGCCACTGTGACGTCAGACGCCTTTACGCATACAGCTTTGCGATGCTTAGACAGTAATAACATAATTCATGTTTACATTTCTTTAATTTTCGACGCATTGTCGTTATTCGTGACGCATCAATGACCAATTGATTATATGGCAATGCAATGAAAAAAGCGTGTGGAAAACAGTGTTAATGACAGATTTGAGAAGCACATTTCTTCAATGTTGGCCGCAGGGCATTCCTGTGCAGGTGACAATGGTAATTTTTCAAAACGACAAGGATATTTAAACACATGATTATTTGTTTGCTGTGCTCTATGGCCTCTGCTACAGACCTCATCGAAATGACACTTAGATATCTTAGGGTGTACATATCAAGTTTTCCCAAATGGTCTAGCGGATAGGCATCTACCTTGTAACGCAGGGCGGCCCGGGTTCGATTCCCGTCATGGCAAATGTTTTTTGTAGAAAAATAAAATGAGTCCCAACGTGTGCAACAGGACAGTTCGAAATCTCGTTACATTTGCATCGTCATGAACATGACTTATATCAGGCTAGCTCATTTTTTCTTTGTTCATTTTAAGTGTAGAAACAATATTTCGTTTGTGAACATTTTTTTCTGCCGTTTTGACAACAGGCTCATTACTAAAGAACACACGGCTGTCTGCTGATTGACGCGTGACTGTAGATTTTCGCTTTGTGTCAAAAGAACTCCCTAACGCACACTTTTTCAAAGTAGGTGAATTCATCAGATCTGTTTGAAACATTGCATTTTATCCATGCACGACGACTACTTAGATACTCGCAGCACAGTTGCCCCATATAAATTGCCCATGAGCGCGGAGCTTGTCTTTGTCACTGTAGCAACTTTGCTCCATCAGCGGGAGAAGGCGGTTCGACGCCCCTGTAAGCACATGTTTCTCTAATTCCTTTGTTTCAGGCAAGCCACTGTGACGTCAGACGCCTTTACGCATACAGCTTTGCGATGCTTAGACAGTAATAACATAATTCATGTTTACATTTCTTTAATTTTCGACGCATTGTCGTTATTCGTGACGCATCAATGACCAATTGATTATATGGCAATGCAATGAAAAAAGCGTGTGGAAAACAGTGTTAATGACAGATTTGAGAAGCACATTTCTTCAATGTTGGCCGCAGGGCATTCCTGTGCAGGTGACAATGGTAATTTTTCAAAACGACAAGGATATTTAAACACATGATTATTTGTTTGCTGTGCTCTATGGCCTCTGCTACAGACCTCATCGAAATGACACTTAGATATCTTAGGGTGTATATATCAAGTCTTCCCAAATGGTCTAGCGGATAGGAATCTGCCTTGTCACGCAGGGCGGCCCGGGTTCGATTCCCGTCATGGCAAAGGATTTTTGTAGAAAAATAAAATGAGTCCCAACGTGTGCAACAGAACAGTTCGAAATCTCGTTACATTTGCATCGTCATGAACATGACTTATATCAGGCTAGCTCATTTTTTCTTTGTTCATTTTAAGTGTAGAAACAATATTTCGTTTGTGAACATTTTTTTCTGCCGTTTTGACAACAGGCTCATTACTAAAGAACACACGACTGTCTGCTGATTGACGCTTGACTTTAGATTTTCGCTTTGTGTCAAAAGAACTCCCTAACGCACACTTTTTCAAAGTAGGTGAATTCATCAGATCTGTTTGAAACATTGCATTTTATCCATGCACGACGACTACTTAGATACTCGCAGCACAGTTGCCTCATATAAATTGCCCATGAGCGCGGAGCTTGTCTTTGTCACTGTAGCAACTTTGCTCCATCAGCGGGAGAAGGCGGTTCGACGCCCCTGTAAGCACATGTTTCTCTAATTCCTTTGTTTCAGGCAAGCCACTGTGACGTCAGACGCCTTTACGCATACAGCTTTGCGATGCTTAGACAGTAATAACATAATTCATGTTTACATTTCTTTAATTTTCGACGCATTGTCGTTATTCGTGACGCATCAATGACCAATTGATTATATGGCAATGCAATGAAAAAAGCGTGTGGAAAACAGTGTTAATGACAGATTTGAGAAGCACATTTCTTCAATGTTGGCCGCATGGCATTCCTGTGCAGGTGACAATGGTAATTTTTCAAAACGACAAGGATATTTAAACACATGATTATTTGTTTGCTGTGCTCTATGGCCTCTGCTACAGACCTCATCGAAATGACACTTAGATATCTTAGGGTGTACCTATCAAGTCTTCCCAAATGGTCTAGCGGATAGGCATCTACCTTGTAATGCAGGGCGGCCCGGGTTCGATTCCCGTCATGGCAAATGTTTTTTGTAGAAAAATAAAATGAGTCCCAACGTGTGCAACAGAACAGTTCGAAATCTCGTTACATTTGCATCGTCATGAACATGACTTATATCAGGCTAGCTCATTTTTTCTTTGTTCATTTTAAGTGTAGAAACAATATTTCGTTTGTGACCATTTTTTTCTGCCGTTTTGACAACAGGCTCATGACTAAAGAACACACGGCTGTCTGCTGATTGACGCTTGACTGTAGATTTTCGCTTTGTGTCAAAAGAACTCCCTAACGCACACTTTTTCAAAGTAGGTGAATTCATCAGATCTGTTTGAAACATTGGATTTTATCCATGCACGACAACTACTTAGATACTCGCAGCACAGTTGCCTCATATAAATTGCCCATGAGCGCGGAGCTTGTCTTTGTCACTGTAGCAACTTTGCTCCATCAGCGGGAGAAGGCGGTTCGACGCCCCTGTAAGCACATGTTTCTCTAATTCCTTTGTTTCAGGCAAGCCACTGTGACGTCAGACGCCTTTACGCATACAGCTTTGCGATGCTTAGACAGTAATAACATAATTCATGTTTACATTTCTTTAATTTCGACGCATTGTCGTTATTCGTGACGCATCAATGACCAATTGATTATATGGCAATGCAATGAAAAAAGCGTGTGGAAAACAGTGTTAATGACAGATTTTAGAAGCACATTTCTTCAATGTTGGCCGCATGGCATTCCTGTGCAGGTGACAATGGTAATTTTTCAAAACGACAAGGATATTTAAACACATGATTATTTGTTTGCTGTGCTCTATGGCCTCTGCTACAGACCTCATCGAAATGACTCTTAGATATCTTAGGGTGTACATATCAAGTCTTCCCAAATGGTCTAGCGGATAGGAATCTGCCTTGTCACGCAGGGCGGCCCGTGTTCGATTCCCGTCATGGCAAATGATTTTTGTAGAAAAATAAAATGAGTCCCAACGTGTGCAACAGAACAGTTCGAAATCTCGTTACATTTGCATCGTCATGAACATGACTTATATCAGGCTAGCTCATTTTTTCTTTGTTCATTTTAAGTGTAGAAACAATATTTCGTTTGTGAACATTTTTTTCTGCCGTTTTGACAACAGGCTCATTACTAAAGAACACACGACTGTCTGCTGATTGACGCTTGACTTTAGATTTTCGCTTTGTGTCAAAAGAACTCCCTAACGCACACTTTTTCAAAGTAGGTGAATTCATCAGATCTGTTTGAAACATTGCATTTTATCCATGCACGACGACTACTTAGATACTCGCAGCACAGTTGCCTCATATAAATTGCCCATGAGCGCGGAGCTTGTCTTTGTCACTGTAGCAACTTTGCTCCATCAGCGGGAGAAGGCGGTTCGACGCCCCTGTAAGCACATGTTTCTCTAATTCCTTTGTTTCAGGCAAGCCACTGTGACGTCAGACGCCTTTACGCATACAGCTTTGCGATGCTTAGACAGTAATAACATAATTCATGTTTACATTTCTTTAATTTTCGACGCATTGTCGTTATTCGTGACGCATCAATGACCAATTGATTATATGGCAATGCAATGAAAAAAGCGTGTGGAAAACAGTGTTAATGACAGATTTGAGATGCACATTTCTTCAATGTTGGCCGCATGGCATTCCTGTGCAGGTGACAATGGTAATTTTTCAAAACGACAAGGATATTTCAACACATGATTATTTGTTTGCTGTGCTCTATGGCCTCTGCTACAGACCTCATCGAAATGACACTTAGATATCTTAGGGTGTACTTATTAAGTCTTCCCAAATGGTCTAGCGGATAGGCATCTACCTTGTAATGCAGGGGGGCCCGGGTTCGATTCCCGTCATGGCAAATGATTTTTGTAGAAAAATAAAATGAGTCCCAACGTGTGCAACAGAACAGTTCGAAATCTCGTTACATTTGCATCGTCATGAACATGACTTATATCAGGCTAGCTCATTTTTTCTATGTTCATTTTAAGTGTAGAAACAATATTTCGTTTGTGAACATTTTTTTCTGCCGTTTTGACAACAGGCTCATTACTAAAGAACACACGGCTGTCTGCTGATTGACGCGTGACTGTAGATTTTCGCTTTGTGTCAAAAGAACTCCCTAGCGCACACTTTTTCAAAGTAGGTGAATTCATCAGATCTGTTTGAAACATTGCATTTTATCCATGCACGACGACTACTTAGATACTCGCAGCACAGTTGCCTCATATAAATTGCCCATGAGCGCGGAGCTTGTCTTTGTCACTGTAGCAACTTTGCTCCATCAGCTGGAGAAGGCGGTTCGACGCCCCTGTAAGCACATGTTTCTCTAATTCCTTTGTTTCAGGCAAGCCACTGTGACGTCAGACGCCTTTACGCATACAGCTTTGCGATGCTTAGACAGTAATAACATAATTCATGTTTACATTTCTTTAATTTTCGACGCATTGTCGTTATTCGTGACGCATCAATGACCAATTGATTATATGGCAATGCAATGAAAAAAGCGTGTGGAAAACAGTGTTAATGACAGATTTGAGAAGCACATTTCTTCAATGTTGGCCGCATGGCATTCCTGTGCAGGTGACAATGGTAATTTTTCAAAACGACAAGGATATTTCAACACATGATTATTTGTTTGCTGTGCTCTATGGCCTCTGCTACAGACCTCATCGAAATGACACTTAGATATCTTAGGGTGTACCTATCAAGTCTTCCCAAATGGTCTAGCGGATAGGCATCTACCTTGTAATGCAGGGCGGCCCGGGTTCGATTCCCGTCATGGCAGATGATTTTTGTAGAAAAATAAAATGAGTCCCAACGTGTGCAACAGAACAGTTCGAAATCTCGTTACATTTGCATCGTCATGAACATGACTTATATCAGGCTAGCTAATTTTTTCTTTGTTCATTTTAAGTGTAGAAACAATATTTCGTTTGTGAACATTTTTTTCTGCCGTTTTGACAACAGGCTCATTACTAAAGAACACACGGCTGTCTGCTGATTGACGCTTGACTGTAGATTTTCGCTTTGTGTCAAAAGAACTCCCTAACGCACACTTTTTCAAAGTAGGTGAATTCATCAGATCTGTTTGAAACATTGCATTTTATCCATGCACGACGACTACTTAGATACTCGCAGCACAGTTGCCTCATATAAGTTGCCCATGAGCGCGGAGCTTGTCTTTGTCACTGTAGCAACTTTGCTCCATCAGCGGGAGAAGGCGGTTCGACGCCCCTGTAAGCACATGTTTCTCTAATTCCTTTGTTTCAGGCAAGCCACTGTGACGTCAGACGCCTTTACGCATACAGCTTTGCGATGCTTAGACAGTAATAACATAATTCATGTTTACATTTCTTTAATTTTCGACGCATTGTCGTTATTCGTGACGCATCAATGACCAATTGATTATATGGCAATGCAATGAAAAAAGCGTGTGGAAAACAGTGTTAATGACAGATTTGAGAAGCACATTTCTTCAATGTTGGCCGCATGGCATTCCTGTGCAGGTGACAATGGTAATTTTTCAAAACGACAAGGATATTTCAACACATGATTATTTGTTTGCTGTGCTCTATGGCCTCTGCTACAGACCTCATCGAAATGACACTTAGATATCTTAGGGTGTACCTATCAAGTCTTCCCAAATGGTCTAGCGGATAGGCATCTACCTTGTAATGCAGGGCGGCCCGGGTTCGATTCCCGTCATGGCAAATGATTTTTGTAGAAAAATAAAATGAGTCCCAACGTGTGCAACAGAACAGTTCGAAATCTCGTTACATTTGCATCGTCATGAACATGACTTATATCAGGCTAGCTAATTTTTTCTTTGTTCATTTTAAGTGTAGAAACAATATTTCGTTTGTGAACATTTTTTTCTGCCGTTTTGACAACAGGCTCATTACTAAAGAACACACGGCTGTCTGCTGATTGACGCTTGACTGTAGATTTTCGCTTTGTGTCAAAAGAACTCCCTAACGCACACTTTTTCAAAGTAGGTGAATTCATCAGATCTGTTTGAAACATTGCATTTTATCCATGCACGACGACTACTTAGATACTCGCAGCACAGTTGCCTCATATAAATTGCCCATGAGCGCGGAGCTTGTCTTTGTCACTGTAGCAACTTTGCTCCATCAGCGGGAGAAGGCGGTTCGACGCCCCTGTAAGCACATGTTTCTCTAATTCCTTTGTTTCAGGCAAGCCACTGTGACGTCAGACGCCTTTACGCATACAGCTTTGCGATGCTTAGACAGTAATAACATAATTCATGTTTACATTTCTTTAATTTCGACGCATTGTCGTTATTCGTGACGCATCAATGACCAATTGATTATATGGCAATGCAATGAAAAAAGCGTGTGGAAAACAGTGTTAATGACAGATTTGAGAAGCACATTTCTTCAATGTTGGCCGCATGGCATTCCTGTGCAGGTGACAATGGTAATTTTTCAAAACGACAAGGATATTTAAACACATGATTATTTGTTTGCTGTGCTCTATGACCTCTGCTACAGACCTCATCGAAATGACACTTAGATATCTTAGGGTGTACATATCAAGTTTTCCCAAATGGTCTAGCGGATAGGCATCTACCTTGTAACGCAGGGTGGCCCGGGTTCGATTCCCGTCATGGCAAATGTTTTTTGTAGAAAAATAAAATGAGTCCCAACGTGTGCAACAGAACAGTTCGAAATCTCGTTACATTTGCATCGTCATGAACATGACTTATATCAGGCTAGCTAATTTTTTCTTTGTTCATTTTAAGTGTAGAAACAATATTTCGTTTGTGAACATTTTTTTCTGCCGTTTTGACAACAGGCTCATTACTAAAGAACACACGGCTGTCTGCTGATTGACGCTTGACTGTAGATTTTCGCTTTGTGTCAAAAGAACTCCCTAACGCACACTTTTTCAAAGTAGGTGAATTCATCAGATCTGTTTGAAACATTGCATTTTATCCATGCACGACGACTACTTAGATACTCGCAGCACAGTTGCCTCATATAAATTGCCCATGAGCGCGGAGCTTGTCTTTGTCACTGTAGCAACTTTGCTCCATCAGCGGGAGAAGGCGGTTCGACGCCCCTGTAAGCACATGTTTCTCTAATTCCTTTGTTTCAGGCAAGCCACTGTGACGTCAGACGCCTTTACGCATACAGCTTTGCGATGCTTAGACAGTAATAACATAATTCATGTTTACATTTCTTTAATTTTCGACGCATTGTCGTTATTCGTGACGCATCAATGACCAATTGATTATATGGCAATGCAATGAAAAAAGCGTGTGGAAAACAGTGTTAATGACAGATTTGAGAAGCACATTTCTTCAATGTTGGCCGCATGGCATTCCTGTGCAGGTGACAATGGTAATTTTTCAAAACGACAAGGATATTTCAACACATGATTATTTGTTTGCTGTGCTCTATGGCCTCTGCTACAGACCTCATCGAAATGACACTTAGATATCTTAGGGTGTACCTATCAAGTCTTCCCAAATGGTCTAGCGGATAGGCATCTACCTTGTAATGCAGGGCGGCCCGGGTTCGATTCCCGTCATGGCAGATGATTTTTGTAGAAAAATAAAATGAGTCCCAACGTGTGCAACAGAACAGTTCGAAATCTCGTTACATTTGCATCGTCATGAACATGACTTATATCAGGCTAGCTAATTTTTTCTTTGTTCATTTTAAGTGTAGAAACAATATTTCGTTTGTGAACATTTTTTTCTGCCGTTTTGACAACAGGCTCATTACTAAAGAACACACGGCTGTCTGCTGATTGACGCTTGACTGTAGATTTTCGCTTTGTGTCAAAAGAACTCCCTAACGCACACTTTTTCAAAGTAGGTGAATTCATCAGATCTGTTTGAAACATTGCATTTTATCCATGCACGACGACTACTTAGATACTCGCAGCACAGTTGCCTCATATAAGTTGCCCATGAGCGCGGAGCTTGTCTTTGTCACTGTAGCAACTTTGCTCCATCAGCGGGAGAAGGCGGTTCGACGCCCCTGTAAGCACATGTTTCTCTAATTCCTTTGTTTCAGGCAAGCCACTGTGACGTCAGACGCCTTTACGCATACAGCTTTGCGATGCTTAGACAGTAATAACATAATTCATGTTTACATTTCTTTAATTTTCGACGCATTGTCGTTATTCGTGACGCATCAATGACCAATTGATTATATGGCAATGCAATGAAAAAAGCGTGTGGAAAACAGTGTTAATGACAGATTTGAGAAGCACATTTCTTCAATGTTGGCCGCATGGCATTCCTGTGCAGGTGACAATGGTAATTTTTCAAAACGACAAGGATATTTCAACACATGATTATTTGTTTGCTGTGCTCTATGGCCTCTGCTACAGACCTCATCGAAATGACACTTAGATATCTTAGGGTGTACCTATCAAGTCTTCCCAAATGGTCTAGCGGATAGGCATCTACCTTGTAATGCAGGGCGGCCCGGGTTCGATTCCCGTCATGGCAAATGATTTTTGTAGAAAAATAAAATGAGTCCCAACGTGTGCAACAGAACAGTTCGAAATCTCGTTACATTTGCATCGTCATGAACATGACTTATATCAGGCTAGCTAATTTTTTCTTTGTTCATTTTAAGTGTAGAAACAATATTTCGTTTGTGAACATTTTTTTCTGCCGTTTTGACAACAGGCTCATTACTAAAGAACACACGGCTGTCTGCTGATTGACGCTTGACTGTAGATTTTCGCTTTGTGTCAAAAGAACTCCCTAACGCACACTTTTTCAAAGTAGGTGAATTCATCAGATCTGTTTGAAACATTGCATTTTATCCATGCACGACGACTACTTAGATACTCGCAGCACAGTTGCCTCATATAAATTGCCCATGAGCGCGGAGCTTGTCTTTGTCACTGTAGCAACTTTGCTCCATCAGCGGGAGAAGGCGGTTCGACGCCCCTGTAAGCACATGTTTCTCTAATTCCTTTGTTTCAGGCAAGCCACTGTGACGTCAGACGCCTTTACGCATACAGCTTTGCGATGCTTAGACAGTAATAACATAATTCATGTTTACATTTCTTTAATTTCGACGCATTGTCGTTATTCGTGACGCATCAATGACCAATTGATTATATGGCAATGCAATGAAAAAAGCGTGTGGAAAACAGTGTTAATGACAGATTTGAGAAGCACATTTCTTCAATGTTGGCCGCATGGCATTCCTGTGCAGGTGACAATGGTAATTTTTCAAAACGACAAGGATATTTAAACACATGATTATTTGTTTGCTGTGCTCTATGACCTCTGCTACAGACCTCATCGAAATGACACTTAGATATCTTAGGGTGTACATATCAAGTTTTCCCAAATGGTCTAGCGGATAGGCATCTACCTTGTAACGCAGGGTGGCCCGGGTTCGATTCCCGTCATGGCAAATGTTTTTTGTAGAAAAATAAAATGAGTCCCAACGTGTGCAACAGAACAGTTCGAAATCTCGTTACATTTGCATCGTCATGAACATGACTTATATCAGGCTAGCTCATTTTTTCTTTGTTCATTTTAAGTGTAGAAACAATATTTCGTTTGTGACCATTTTTTTCTGCCGTTTTGACAACAGGCTCATGACTAAAGAACACACGACTGTCTGCTGATTGACGCTTGACTGTAGATTTTCGCTTTGTGTCAAAAGAACTTCCTAACGCACACTTTTTCAAAGTAGGTGAATTCATCAGATCTGTTTGAAACATTGCATTTTATCCATGCACGACGACTGCTTAGATACTCGCAGCACAGTTGCCCCATATAAATTGCCCATGAGCGCGGAGCTTGTCTTTGTCACTGTAGCAACTTTGCTCCATCAGCGGGACAAGGCGCTTCGACGCCCCTGTAAGCACATGTTTCTCTGATTCCTTTGTTTCAGGCAAGCCACTGTGACGTCAGACGCCTTTACGCATACAGCTTTGCGATGCTTAGACAGTAATAACATAATTCATGTTTACATTTCTTTAATTTTCGACGCATTGTCGTTATTCGTGACGCATCAATGACCAATTGATTATATGGCAATGCAATGAAAAAAGCGTGTGGAAAACAGTGTTAATGACAGATTTGAGAAGCACATTTCTTCAATGTTGGCCGCATGGCATTCCTGTGCAGGTGACAATGGTAATTTTTCAAAACGACAAGGATATTTAAACACATGATTATTTGTTTGCTGTGCTCTATGGCCTCTGCTACAGACCTCATCGAAATGACACTTAGATATCTTAGGGTGTACATATCAAGTCTTCCCAAATGGTCTAGCGGATAGGCATCTACCTTGTAACGCAGGGCGCCCCGGGTTTGATTCCCGTCATGGCAAATGTTTTTTGTAGAAAAATAAAATGAGTCCCAACGTGTGCAACAGAACAGTTCGAAATCTCGTTACATTTGCATCGTCATGAACATGACTTATATCAGGCTAGCTAATTTTTTCTTTGTTCATTTTAAGTGTAGAAACAATATTTCGTTTGTGAACATTTTTTTCTGCCGTTTTGACAACAGGCTCATTACTAAAGAACACACGGCTGTCTGCTGATTCACGCTTGACTGTAGATTTTCGCTTTGTGTCAAAAGAACTCCCTAACGCACACTTTTTCAAAGTAGGTGAATTCATCAGATCTGTTTGAAACATTGCATTTTATCCATGCACGACGACTACTTAGATACTCGCAGCACAGTTGCCTCATATAAATTGCCCATGAGCGCGGAGCTTGTCTTTGTCACTGTAGCAACTTTGCTCCATCAGCGGGAGAAGGCGGTTCGACGCCCCTGTAAGCACATGTTTCTCTAATTCCTTTGTTTCAGGCAAGCCACTGTGACGTCAGACGCCTTTACGCATGTAGCTTTGCGATGCTTAGACAGTAATAACATAATTCATGTTTACATTTCTTTAATTTTCGACGCATTGTCGTTATTCGTGACGCATCAATGACCAATTGATTATATGGCAATGCAATGAAAAAAACGTGTGGAAAACAGTGTTAATGACAGATTTGAGAAGCACATTTCTTCAATGTTGGCCGCATGGCATTCCGTTGCAGGTGACAATGGTAATTTTTCAAAACGACAAGGATATTTAAACACATGATTATTTGTTTGCTGTGCTCTATGGCCTCTGCTACAGACCTCATCGAAATGACACTTAGATATCTTAGGGTGTACATATCAAGTCTTCCCAAATGGTCTAGCGGATAGGAATCTGCCTTGTCACGCAGGGCGGCCCGGGTTCGATTCCCGTCATGGCAAAGGATTTTTGTAGAAAAATAAAATGAGTCCCAACGTGTGCAACAGAACAGTTCGATATCTCGTTACATTTGCATCGTCATGAACATGACTTATATCAGGCTAGCTAATTTTTTCTTTGTTCATTTTAAGTGTAGAAACAATATTTCGTTTGTGAACATTTTTTTCTGCCGTTTTGACAACAGGCTCATTACTAAAGAACACACGACTGTCTGCTGATTGACGCTTGACTGTAGATTTTCGCTTTGTGTCAAAAGAACTCCCTAACGCACACTTTTTCAAAGTAGGTGAATTCATCAGATCTGTTTGAAACATTGCATTTTATCCATGCACGACGACTACTTAGATACTCGCAGCACAGTTGCCTCATATAAATTGCCCATGAGCGCGGAGCTTGTCTTTGTCACTGTAGCAACTTTGCTCCATCAGCGGGAGAAGGCGGTTCGACGCCCCTGTAAGCACATGTTTCTCGAATTCCTTTGTTTCAGGCAAGCCACTGTGACGTCAGACGCCTTTACGCATACAGCTTTGCGATGCTTAGACAGTAATAACATAATTCATGTTTACATTTCTTTAAATTTCGACGCATTGTAGTTATTCGTGACGCATCAATGACCAATTGATTATATGGCAATGCAATGAAAAAAGCGTGTGGAAAACAGTGTTAATGACAGATTTGAGAAGCACATTTCTTCAATGTTGGCCCCATGGCATTCCTGTGCAGGTGACAATGGTAATTTTTCAAAACGACAAGGATATTTCAACACATGATTATTTGTTTGCTGTGCTCTATGGCCTCTGCTACAGACCTCATCGAAATGACACTTAGATATCTTAGGGTGTACATATCAAGTCTTCCCAAATGGTCTAGCGGATAGGCATCTACCTTGTAACGCAGGGCGGCCCGGGTTCGATTCCCGTCATGGCAAAGGATTTTTGTAGAAAAATAAAATGAGTCCCAACGTGTGCAACAGAACAGTTCAAAATCTCGTTACATTTGCATCGTCATGAACATGACTTATATCAGGCTAGCTAATTTTTTCTTTGTTCATTTTAAGTGTAGAAACAATATTTCGTTTGTGAACATTTTTTTCTGCCGTTTTGACAACAGGCTCATGACTAAAGAACACACGGCTGTCTGCTGATTGACGCTTGACTGTAGATTTTCGCTTTGTGTCAAAAGAACTCCCTAACGCACACTTTTTCAAAGTAGGTGAATTCATCAGATCTGTTTGAAACATTGCATTTTATCCATGCACGACGACTACTTAGATACTCGCAGCACAGTTGCCTCATATAAATTGCCCATGAGCGCGGAGCTTGTCTTTGTCACTGTAGCAACTTTGCTCCATCAGCGGGAGAAAGCGGTTCGACGCCCCTGTAAGCACATGTTTCTCGAATTCCTTTGTTTCAGGCAAGCCACTGTGACGTCAGACGCCTTTACGCATACAGCTTTGCGATGCTTAGACAGTAATAACATAATTCATGTTTACATTTCTTTAATTTTCGACGCATTGTAGTTATTCGTGACGCATCAATGACCAATTGATTATATGGCAATGCAATGAAAAAAGCGTGTGGAAAACAGTGTTAATGACAGATTTGAGAAGCACATTTCTTCAATGTTGGCCCCATGGCATTCCTGTGCAGGTGACAATGGTAATTTTTCAAAACGACAAGGATATTTCAACACATGATTATTTGTTTGCTGTGCTCTATGGCCTCTGCTACAGACCTCATCGAAATGACACTTAGATATCTTAGGGTGTACATATCAAGTCTTCCCAAATGGTCTAGCGGATAGGAATCTGCCTTGTAACGCAGGGCGGCCCGGGTTCGATTCCCGTCATGGCAAAGGATCTTTGTAGAAAAATAAAATGAGTCCCAACGTGTGCAACAGAACAGTTCGAAATCTCGTTACATTTGCATCGTCATGAACATGACTTATATCAGGCTAGCTATTTTTTTCTTTGTTCATTTTAAGTGTAGAAACAATATTTCGTTTGTGACCATTTTTTTCTGCCGTTTTGACAACAGGCTCATGACTAAAGAACACACGGCTGTCTGCTGATTGACGCTTGACTGTAGATTTTCGCTTTGTGTCAAAAGAACTTCCTAACGCACACTTTTTCAAAGTAGGTGAATTCATCAGATCTGTTTGAAACATTGCATTTTATCCATGCACGACGACTGCTTAGATACTCGCAGCACAGTTGCCCCATATAAATTGCCCATGAGCGCGGAGCTTGTCTTTGTCACTGTAGCAACTTTGCTCCATCAGCGGGAGAATGCGGTTCGACGCCCCTGTAAGCACATGTTTCTCTAATTCCTTTGTTTCAGGCAAGCCACTGTGACGTCAGACGCCTTTACGCATACAGCTTTGCGATGCTTAGACAGTAATAACATAATTCATGTTTACATTTCTTTAATTTTCGACGCATTGTCGTTATTCGTGACGCATCAATGACCAATTGATTATATGGCAATGCAATGAAAAAAGCGTGTGGAAAACAGTGTTAATGACAGATTTGAGAAGCACATTTCTTCAATGTTGGCCGCATGGCATTCCTGTGCAGGTGACAATGGTAATTTTTCAAAACGACAAGGATATTTAAACACATGATTATTTGTTTGCTGTGCTCTATGGCCTCTGCTACAGACCTCATCGAAATGACACTTAGATATCTTAGGGTGTACATATCAAGTCTTCCCAAATGGTCTAGCGGATAGGAATCTGCCTTGTAACGCAGGGCGGCCCGGGTTCGATTCCCGTCATGGCAAAGGATTTTTGTAGAAAAATAAAATGAGTCCCAACGTGTGCAACAGAACAGTTCGAAATCTCGTTACATTTGCATCGTCATGAACATGACTTATATCAGGTTAGCTAATTTTTTCTTTGTTCATTTTAAGTGTAGAAACAATATTTCGTTTGTGAACATTTTTTTCTGCCGTTTTGACAACAGGCTCATGACTAAAGAACACACGGCTGTCTGCTGATTGACGCTTGACTGTAGATTTTCGCTTTGTGTCAAAAGAACTTCCTAACGCACACTTTTTCAAAGTAGGTGAATTCATCAGATCTGTTTGAAACATTGCATTTTATCCATGCACGACGACTACTTAGATACTCGCAGCACAGTTGCCTCATATAAATTGCCCATGAGCGCGGAGCTTGTCTTTGTCACTGTAGCAACTTTGCTCCATCAGCGGGAGAAGGCGCTTCGACGCCCCTGTAAGCACATGTTTCTCGAATTCCTTTGTTTCAGGCAAGCCACTGTGACGTCAGACGCCTTTACGCATACAGCTTTTCGATGCTTAGACAGTAATAACATAATTCATGTTTACATTTCTTTAATTTTCGACGCATTGTCGTTATTCGTGACGCATCAATGACCAATTGATTATATGGCAATGCAATGAAAAAAGCGTGTGGAAAACAGTGTTAATGACAGATTTGAGAAGCACATTTCTTCAATGTTGGCCGCATGGCATTCCTGTGCAGGTGACAATGGTAATTTTTCAAAACGACAAGGATATTTCAACACATGATTATTTGTTTGCTGTGCTCTATGGCCTCTGCTACAGACCTCATCGAAATGACACTTAGATATCTTAGGGTGTACATATCAAGTCTTCCCATATGGTCTAGCGGATAGGAATCTGCCTTGTAACGCAGGGCGGCCCGGGTTCGATTCCCGTCTTGGCAAAGGATTTTTGTAGAAAAATAAAATGAGTCCCAACGTGTGCAACAGAACAGTTCAAAATCTCGTTACATTTGCATCGTCATGAACATGACTTATATCAGGCTAGCTAATTTTTTCTTTGTTCATTTTAAGTGTAGAAACAATATTTCGTTTGTGAACATTTTTTTCTGCCGTTTTGACAACAGGCTCATGACTAAAGAACACACGGCTGTCTGCTGATTGACGCTTGACTGTAGATTTTCGCTTTGTGTCAAAAGAACTCCCTAACGCACACTTTTTCAAAGTAGGTGAATTCATCAGATCTGTTTGAAACATTGCATTTTATCCATGCACGACGACTACTTAGATACTCGCAGCACAGTTGCCTCATATAAATTGCCCATGAGCGCGGAGCTTGTCTTTGTCACTGTAGCAACTTTGCTCCATCAGCGGGAGAAGGCGGTTCGACGCCCCTGTAAGCACATGTTTCTCTAATTCCTTTGTTTCAGGCAAGCCACTGTGACGTCAGACGCCTTTACGCATACAGCTTTGCGATGCTTAGACAGTAATAACATAATTCATGTTTACATTTCTTTAATTTTCGACGCATTGTCGTTATTCGTGACGCATCAATGACCAATTGATTATATGGCAATGCAATGAAAAAAGCGTGTGGAAAACAGTGTTAATGACAGATTTGAGAAGCACATTTCTTCAATGTTGGCCGCATGGCATTCCTGTGCAGGTGACAATGGTAATTTTTCAAAACGACAAGGATATTTATACACATGATTATTTGTTTGCTGTGCTCTATGGCCTCTGCTACAGACCTCTTCGAAATGACACTTAGATATCTTAGGGTGTACATATCAAGTTTTCCCAAATGGTCTAGCGGATAGGCATCTACCTTGTAACGCAGGGCGACCCGGGTTCGATTCCCGTCATGGCAAATATTTTTTGTAGAAAAATAAAATGAGTCCCAACGTGTGCAACAGAACAGTTCGAAATCTCGTTACATTTGCATCGTCATGAACATGACTTATATCAGGCTTGCTCATTTTTTCTTTGTTCATTTTAAGTGTAGAAACAATATTTCGTTTGTGAACATTTTTTTCTGCCGTTTTGACAACAGGCTCATGACTAAAGAACACACGGCTGTCTGCTGATTGACGCTTGACTGTAGATTTTCGCTTTGTGTCAAAAGAACTCCCTAACGCACACTTTTTCAAAGTAGGTGAATTCATCAGATCTGTTTGAAACATTGCATTTTATCCATGCACAACGACTGCTTAGATACTCGCAGCACAGTTGCCCCATATAAATTGCCCATGAGCGCGGAGCTTGTCTTTGTCACTGTAGCAACTTTGCTCCATCAGCGGGAGAAGGCGCTTCGACGCCCCTGTAAGCACATGTTTCTCTGATTCCTTTGTTTCAGGCAAGCCACTGTGACGTCAGACGCCTTTACGCATTCAGCTTTGCGATGCTTAGACAGTAATAACATAATTCATGTTTACATTTCTTTAATTTTCGACGCATTGTCGTTATTCGTGACGCATCAATGACCAATTGATTATATGGCAATGCAATGAAAAAAGCGTGTGGAAAACAGTGTTAATGACAGATTTGAGAAGCACATTTCTTCAATGTTGGCCGCAGGGCATTCCTGTGCAGGTGACAATGGTAATTTTTCAAAACGACAAGGATATTTAAACACATGATTATTTGTTTGCTGTGCTCTATGGCCTCTGCTACAGACCTCATCGAAATGACACTTAGATATCTTAGGGTGTACATATCAAGTCTTCCCAAATGGTCTAGCGGATAGGAATCTGCCTTGTCACGCAGGGCGGCCTGGGTTCGATTCCCGTCATGGCAAAGGATTTTTGTAGAAAAATAAAATGAGTCCCAACGTGTGCAACAGAACAGTTCGATATCTCGTTACATTTGCATCGTCATGAACATGACTTATATCAGTCTAGCTAATTTTTTCTTTGTTCATTTTAAGTGTAGAAACAATATTTCGTTTGTGAACATTTTTTTCTGCCGTTTTGACAACAGGCTCATTACTAAAGAACACACGACTGTCTGCTGATTGACGCTTGACTGTAGATTTTCGCTTTGTGTCAAAAGAACTCCCTAACGCACACTTTTTCAAAGTAGGTGAATTCATCAGATCTGTTTGAAACATTGCATTTTATCCATGCACGACGACTACTTAGATACTCGCAGCACAGTTGCCTCATATAAATTGCCCATGAGCGCGGAGCTTGTCTTTGTCACTGTAGCAACTTTGCTCAATCAGCGGGAGAAGGCGGTTCGACGCCCCTGTAAGCACATGTTTCTCTAATTCCTTTGTTTCAGGCAAGCCACTGTGACGTCAGACGCCTTTACGCATACAGCTTTGCGATGCTTAGACAGTAATAACATAATTCATGTTTACATTTATTTAATTTTCGACGCATTGTCGTTATTCGTGACGCATCAATGACCAATTGATTATATGGCAATGCAATGAAAAAAGCGTGTGGAAAACTGTTAATGACAGATTTGAGAAGCACATTTCTTCAATGTTGGCCGCAGGGCATTCCTGTGCAGGTGACAATGGTAATTTTTCAAAACGACAAGGATATTTAAACACATGATTATTTGTTTGCTGTGCTCTATGGCCTCTGCTACAGACCTCATCGAAATGACACTTAGATATCTTAGGGTGTACATATCAAGTCTTCCCAAATGGTCTAGCGGATAGGAATCTGCCTTGTCACGCAGGGCGGCCCGGGTTCGATTCCCGTCATGGCAAAGGATTTTTGTAGCTAAATAAAATGAGTCCCAACGTGTGCAACAGAACAGTTCGAAATCTCGTTACATTTGCATCGTCATGAACATGACTTATATCAGGCTAGCTCATTTTTTCTTTGTTCATTTTAAGTGTAGAAACAATATTTCGTTTGTGACCATTTTTTTCTGCCGTTTTGACAACAGGCTCATGACTAAAGAACACACGGCTGTCTGCTGATTGACGCTTGACTGTAGATTTTCGCTTTGTGTCAAAAGAACTTCCTAACGCACACTTTTTCAAAGTAGGTGAATTCATCAGATCTGTTTGAAACATTGCATTTTATCCATGCACGACGACTACTTAGATACTCGCAGCACAGTTGCCTCATATAAATTGCCCATGAGCGCGGAGCTTGTCTTTGTCACTGTAGCAACTTTGCTCCATCAGCGGGAGAATGCGGTTCGACGCCCCTGTAAGCACATGTTTCTCTAATTCCTTTGTTTCAGGCAAGCCACTGTGACGTCAGACGCCTTTACGCATACAGCTTTGCGATGCTTAGACAGTAATAACATAATTCATGTTTACATTTCTTTAATTTTCGACGCATTGTCGTTATTCGTGACGCATCAATGACCAATTGATTATATGGCAATGCAATGAAAAAAGCGTGTGGAAAACAGTGTTAATGACAGATTTGAGAAGCACATTTCTTCAATGTTGGCCGCATGGCATTCCTGTGCAGGTGACAATGGTAATTTTTCAAAACGACAAGGATATTTAAACACATGATTATTTGTTTGCTGTGCTCTATGGCCTCTGCTACAGACCTCATCGAAATGACACTTAGATATCTTAGGGTGTACATATCAAGTCTTCCCAAATGGTCTAGCGGATAGGCATCTACCTTGTAACGCAGGGCGGCCCGGGTTCGATTCCCGTCATGGCAAATGTTTTTTGTAGAAAAATAAAATGAGTCCCAACGTGTGCAACAGAACAGTTCGAAATCTCGTTACATTTGCATCGTCATGAACATGACTTATATCAGGCTAGCTAATTTTTTCTTTGTTCATTTTAAGTGTAGAAACAATATTTCGTTTGTGAACATTTTCTTCTGCCGTTTTGACAACAGGCTCATTACTAAAGAACACATGGCTGTCTGCTGATTGACGCTTGACTGTAGATTTTCGCTTTGTGTCAAAAGAACTCCCTAACGCACACTTTTTCAAAGTAGGTGAATTCATCAGATCTGTTTGAAACATTGCATTTTATCCATGCACGACGACTACTTAGATACTCGCAGCACAGTTGCCTCATATAAATTGCCCATGAGCGCGGAGCTTGTCTTTGTCACTGTAGCAACTTTGCTCCATCAGCGGGAGAATGCGGTTCGACGCCCCTGTAAGCACATGTTTCTCTAATTCCTTTGTTTCAGGCAAGCCACTGTGACGTCAGACGCCTTTACGCATACAGCTTTGCGATGCTTAGACAGTAATAACATAATTCATGTTTACATTTCTTTAATTTTCGACGCATTGTCGTTATTCGTGACGCATCAATGACCAATTGATTATATGGCAATGCAATGAAAAAAGCGTGTGGAAAACAGTGTTAATGACAGATTTGAGAAGCACATTTCTTCAATGTTGGCCGCATGGCATTCCTGTGCAGGTGACAATGGTAATTTTTCAAAACGACAAGGATATTTAAACACATGATTATTTGTTTGCTGTGCTCTATGGCCTCTGCTACAGACCTCATCGAAATGACACTTAGATATCTTAGGGTGTACATATCAAGTCTTCCCAAATGGTCTAGCGGATAGGCATCTACCTTGTAACGCAGGGCGGCCCGGTTTCGATTCCCGTCATGGCAAATGTTTTTTGTAGAAAAATAAAATGAGTCCCAACGTGTGCAACAGAACAGTTCGAAATCTCGTTACATTTGCATCGTCATGAACATGACTTATATCAGGCTAGCTAATTTTTTCTTTGTTCATTTTAAGTGTAGAAACAATATTTCGTTTGTGAACATTTTTTTCTGCCGTTTTGACAACAGGCTCATTACTAAAGAACACACGGCTGTCTGCTGATTGACGCTTGACTGTAGATTTTCGCTTTGTGTCAAAAGAACTCCCTAACGCACACTTTTTCAAAGTAGGTGAATTCATCAGATCTGTTTGAAACATTGCATTTTATCCATGCACGACGACTACTTAGATACTCGCAGCACAGTTGCCTCATATAAATTGCCCATGAGCGCGGAGCTTGTCTTTGTCACTGTAGCAACTTTGCTCCATCAGCGGGAGAAGGCGGTTCGACGCCCCTGTAAGCACATGTTTCTCTAATTCCTTTGTTTCAGGCAAGCCACTGTGACGTCAGACGCCTTTACGCATACAGCTTTGCGATGCTTAGACAGTAATAACATAATTCATGTTTACATTTCTTTAATTTTCGACGCATTGTCGTTATTCGTGACGCATCAATGACCAATTGATTATATGGCAATGCAATGAAAAAAGCGTGTGGAAAACAGTGTTAATGACAGATTTGAGAAGCACATTTCTTCAATGTTGGCCGCATGGCATTCCTGTGCAGGTGACAATGGTAATTTTTCAAAACGACAAGGATATTTAAACACATGATTATTTGTTTGCTGTGCTCTATGGCCTCTGCTACAGACCTCATCGAAATGACACTTAGATATCTTAGGGTGTACATATCAAGTCTTCCCAAATGGTCTAGCGGATAGGAATCTGCCTTGTCACGCAGGGCGGCCTGGGTTCGATTCCCGTCATGGCAAAGGATTTTTGTAGAAAAATAAAATGAGTCCCAACGTGTGCAACAGAACAGTTCGATATCTCGTTACATTTGCATCGTCATGAACATGACTTATATCAGGCTAGCTAATTTTTTCTTTGTTCATTTTAAGTGTAGAAACAATATTTCGTTTGTGACCATTTTTTTCTGCCGTTTTGACAACAGGCTCATGACTAAAGAACACACGGCTGTCTGCTGATTGACGCTTGACTGTAGATTTTCGCTTTGTGTCAAAAGAACTCCCTAACGCACACTTTTTCAAAGTAGGTGAATTCATCAGATCTGTTTGAAACATTGCATTTTATCCATGCACGACGACTACTTAGATACTCGCAGCACAGTTGCCTCATATAAATTGCCCATGAGCGCGGAGCTTGTCTTTGTCACTGTAGCAACTTTGCTCCATCAGCGGGAGAAGACGCTTCGACGCCCCTGTAAGCACATGTTTCTCTAATTCCTTTGTTTCAGGCAAGCCACTGTGACGTCAGACGCCTTTACGCATACAGCTTTGCGATGCTTAGACAGTAATAACATAATTCATGTTTACATTTCTTTAATTTTCGACGCATTGTCATTATTCGTGACGCATCAATGACCAATTGATTATATGGCAATGCAATGAAAAAAGCGTGTGGAAAACAGTGTTAATGACAGATTTGAGAAGCACATTTCTTCAATGTTGGCCGCATGGCATTCCTGTGCAGGTGACAATGGTAATTTTTCAAAACGACAAGGATATTTAAACACATGATTATTTGTTTGCTGTGCTCTATGGCCTCTGCTACAGACCTCATCGAAATGACACTTAGATATCTTAGGGTGTACATATCAAGTCTTCCCAAATGGTCTAGCGGATAGGCATCTACCTTGTAACGCAGGGCGGCCCGGTTTCGATTCCCGTCATGGCAAATGTTTTTTGTAGAAAAATAAAATGAGTCCCAACGTGTGCAACAGAACAGTTCGAAATCTCGTTACATTTGCATCGTCATGAACATGACTTATATCAGGCTAGCTAATTTTTTCTTTGTTCATTTTAAGTGTAGAAACAATATTTCGTTTGTGAACATTTTTTTCTGCCGTTTTGACAACAGGCTCATTACTAAAGAACACACGGCTGTCTGCTGATTGACGCTTGACTGTAGATTTTCGCTTTGTGTCAAAAGAACTCCCTAACGCACACTTTTTCAAAGTAGGTGAATTCATCAGATCTGTTTGAAACATTGCATTTTATCCATGCACGACGACTACTTAGATACTCGCAGCACAGTTGCCTCATATAAATTGCCCATGAGCGCGGAGCTTGTCTTTGTCACTGTAGCAACTTTGCTCCATCAGCGGGAGAAGGCGGTTCGACGCCCCTGTAAGCACATGTTTCTCTAATTCCTTTGTTTCAGGCAAGCCACTGTGACGTCAGACGCCTTTACGCATTCAGCTTTGCGATGCTTAGACAGTAATAACATAATTCATGTTTACATTTCTTTAATTTTCGACGCATTGTCGTTATTCGTGACGCATCAATGACCAATTGATTATATGGCAATGCAATGAAAAAAGCGTGTGGAAAACAGTGTTAATGACAGATTTGAGAAGCACATTTCTTCAATGTTGGCCGCATGGCATTCCTGTGCAGGTGACAATGGTAATTTTTCAAAACGACAAGGATATTTAAACACATGATTATTTGTTTGCTGTGCTCTATGGCCTCTGCTACAGACCTCATCGAAATGACACTTAGATATCTTAGGGTGTACATATCAAGTCTTCCCAAATGGTCTAGCGGATAGGAATCTGCCTTGTCACGCAGGGCGGCCTGGGTTCGATTCCCGTCATGGCAAAGGATTTTTGTAGAAAAATAAAATGAGTCCCAACGTGTGCAACAGAACAGTTCGATATCTCGTTACATTTGCATCGTCATGAACATGACTTATATCAGGCTAGCTAATTTTTTCTTTGTTCATTTTAAGTGTAGAAACAATATTTCGTTTGTGACCATTTTTTTCTGCCGTTTTGACAACAGGCTCATGACTAAAGAACACACGGCTGTCTGCTGATTGACGCTTGACTGTAGATTTTCGCTTTGTGTCAAAAGAACTCCCTAACGCACACTTTTTCAAAGTAGGTGAATTCATCAGATCTGTTTGAAACATTGCATTTTATCCATGCACGACGACTACTTAGATACTCGCAGCACAGTTGCCTCATATAAATTGCCCATGAGCGCGGAGCTTGTCTTTGTCACTGTAGCAACTTTGCTCCATCAGCGGGAGAAGACGCTTCGACGCCCCTGTAAGCACATGTTTCTCTAATTCCTTTGTTTCAGGCAAGCCACTGTGACGTCAGACGCCTTTACGCATACAGCTTTGCGATGCTTAGACAGTAATAACATAATTCATGTTTACATTTCTTTAATTTTCGACGCATTGTCATTATTCGTGACGCATCAATGACCAATTGATTATATGGCAATGCAATGAAAAAAGCGTGTGGAAAACAGTGTTAATGACAGATTTGAGAAGCACATTTCTTCAATGTTGGCCGCATGGCATTCCTGTGCAGGTGACAATGGTAATTTTTCAAAACGACAAGGATATTTAAACACATGATTATTTGTTTGCTGTGCTCTATGGCCTCTGCTACAGACCTCATCGAAATGACACTTAGATATCTTAGGGTGTACATATCAAGTCTTCCCAAATGGTCTAGCGGATAGGCATCTACCTTGTAACGCAGGGCGGCCCGGTTTCGATTCCCGTCATGGCAAATGTTTTTTGTAGAAAAATAAAATGAGTCCCAACGTGTGCAACAGAACAGTTCGAAATCTCGTTACATTTGCATCGTCATGAACATGACTTATATCAGGCTAGCTAATTTTTTCTTTGTTCATTTTAAGTGTAGAAACAATATTTCGTTTGTGAACATTTTTTTCTGCCGTTTTGACAACAGGCTCATTACTAAAGAACACACGGCTGTCTGCTGATTGACGCTTGACTGTAGATTTTCGCTTTGTGTCAAAAGAACTCCCTAACGCACACTTTTTCAAAGTAGGTGAATTCATCAGATCTGTTTGAAACATTGCATTTTATCCATGCACGACGACTACTTAGATACTCGCAGCACAGTTGCCTCATATAAATTGCCCATGAGCGCGGAGCTTGTCTTTGTCACTGTAGCAACTTTGCTCCATCAGCGGGAGAAGGCGGTTCGACGCCCCTGTAAGCACATGTTTCTCTAATTCCTTTGTTTCAGGCAAGCCACTGTGACGTCAGACGCCTTTACGCATTCAGCTTTGCGATGCTTAGACAGTAATAACATAATTCATGTTTACATTTCTTTAATTTTCGACGCATTGTCGTTATTCGTGACGCATCAATGACCAATTGATTATATGGCAATGCAATGAAAAAAGCGTGTGGAAAACAGTGTTAATGACTGATTTGAGAAGCACATTTCTTCAATGTTGGCCGCAGGGCATTCCTGTGCAGTTGACAATGGTAATTTTTCAAAACGACAAGGATATTTAAACACATGATTATTTGTTTGCTGTGCTCTATGGCCTCTGCTACAGACCTCATCGAAATGACACTTAGATATCTTAGGGTGTACATATCAAGTCTTCCCAAATGGTCTAGCGGATAGGAATCTGCCTTGTCACGCAGGGCGGCCCGGGTTCGATTCCCGTCATGGCAAAGGATTTTTGTAGAAAAATAAAATGAGTCCCAACGTGTGCAACAGAACAGTTCGAAATCTCGTTACATTTGCATCGTCATGAACATGACTTATATCAGGCTAGCTAATTTTTTCTTTGTTCATTTTAAGTGTAGAAACAATATTTCGTTTGTGAACATTTTTTTCTGCCGTTTTGACAACAGGCTCATTACTAAAGAACACACGACTGTCTGCTGATTGACGCTTGACTGTAGATTTTCGCTTTGTGTCAAAAGAACTCCCTAACGCACACTTTTTCAAAGTAGGTGAATTCATCAGATCTGTTTGAAACATTGCATTTTATCCATGCACGACGACTACTTAGATACTCGCAGCACAGTTGCCTCATATAAATTGCCCATGAGCGCGGAGCTTGTCTTTGTCACTGTAGCAACTTTGCTCCATCAGCGGGAGAAGGCGGTTCGACGCCCCTGTAAGCACATGTTTCTCTAATTCCTTTGTTTCAGGCAAGCCACTGTGACGTCAAACGCCTTTACGCATACAGCTTTGCGATGCTTAGACAGTAATAACATAATTCATGTTTACATTTCTTTAATTTTCGACGCATTGTCGTTATTCGTGACGCATCAATGACCAATTGATTATATGGCAATGCAATGAAAAAAGCGTGTGGAAAACAGTGTTAATGACAGATTTGAGAAGCACATTTCTTCAATGTTGGCCGCAGGGCATTCCTGTGCAGGTGACAATGGTAATTTTTCAAAACGACAAGGATATTTAAACACATGATTATTTGTTTGCTGTGCTCTATGGCCTCTGCTACAGACCTCATCGAAATGACACTTAGATATCTTAGGGTGTACTTATCAAGTCTTCCCAAATGGTCTAGCGGATAGGAATCTGCCTTGTCACGCAGGGCGGCCCGGGTTCGATTCCCTTCATGGCAAAGGATTTTTGTAGAAAAATAAAATGAGTCCCAACGTGTGCAACAGAACAGTTCGAAATCTCGTTACATTTGCATCGTCATGAACATGACTTATATCAGGCTAGCTAATTTTTTCTTTGTTCATTTTAAGTGTAGAAACAATATTTCGTTTGTGAACATTTTTTTCTGCCGTTTTGACAACAGGCTCATTACTAAAGAACACACGACTGTCTGCTGATTGACGCTTGACTGTAGATTTTCGCTTTGTGTCAAAAGAACTCCCTAACGCACACTTTTTCAAAGTAGGTGAATTCATCAGATCTGTTTGAAACATTGCATTTTATCCATGCACGACGACTACTTAGATACTCGCAGCACAGTTGCCTCATATAAATTGCCCATGAGCGCGGAGCTTGTCTTTGTCACTGTAGCAACTTTGCTCCATCAGCGGGAGAAGGCGGTTCGACGCCCCTGTAAGCACATGTTTCTCTAATTCCTTTGTTTCAGGCAAGCCACTGTGACGTCAGACGCCTTTACGCATACAGCTTTGCGATGCTTAGACAGTAATAACATAATTCATGTTTACATTTCTTTAATTTTCGACGCATTGTCGTTATTCGTGACGCATCAATGACCAATTGATTATATGGCAATGCAATGAAAAAAGCGTGTGGAAAACAGTGTTAATGACAGATTTGAGAAGCACATTTCTTCAATGTTGGCCGCAGGGCATTCCTGTGCAGGTGACAATGGTAATTTTTCAAAATGACAAGGATATTTAAACACATGATTATTTGTTTGCTGTGCTCTATGGCCTCTGCTACAGACCTCATCGAAATGACACTTAGATATCTTAGGGTGTACATATCAAGTCTTCCCAAATGGTCTAGCGGATAGGAATCTGCCTTGTCACGCAGGGCGGCCCGGGTTCGATTCCCGTCATGGCAAAGGATTTTTGTAGAAAAATAAAATGAGTCCCAACGTGTGCAACAGAACAGTTCGAAATCTCGTTACATTTGCATCGTCATGAACATGACTTATATCAGGCTAGCTAATTTTTTCTTTGTTCATTTTAAGTGTAGAAACAATATTTCGTTTGTGAACATTTTTTTCTGCCGTTTTGACAACAGGCTCATTACTAAAGAACACACGGCTGTCTGCTGATTGACGCTTGACTGTAGATTTTCGCTTTGTGTCAAAAGAACTTCCTAACGCACACTTTTTCAAAGTAGGTGAATTCATCAGATCTGTTTGAAACATTGCATTTTATCCATGCACGACGACTACTTAGATACTCGCAGCACAGTTGCCTCATATAAATTGCCCATGAGCGCGGAGCTTGTCTTTGTCACTGTAGCAACTTTGCTCCATCAGCGGGAGAATGCGGTTCGACGCCCCTGTAAGCACATGTTTCTCTAATTCCTTTGTTTCAGGCAAGCCACTGTGACGTCAGACGCCTTTACGCATACAGCTTTGCGATGCTTAGACAGTAATAACATAATTCATGTTTACATTTCTTTAATTTTCGACGCATTGTCGTTATTCGTGACGCATCAATGACCAATTGATTATATGGCAATGCAATGAAAAAAGCGTGTGGAAAACAGTGTTAATGACAGATTTGAGAAGCACATTTCTTCAATGTTGGCTGCAGGGCATTCCTGTGCAGGTGACAATGGTAATTTTTCAAAACGACAAGGATATTTAAACACATGATTATTTGTTTGCTGTGCTCTATGGCCTCTGCTACAGACCTCATCGAAATGACACTTAGATATCTTAGGGTGTACATATCAAGTCTTCCCAAATGGTCTAGCGGATAGGAATCTGCCTTGTCACGCAGGGCGGCCCGGGTTCGATTCCCGTCATGGCAAATGTTTTTTGTAGAAAAATAAAATGAGTCCCAACGTGTGCAACAGAACAGTTCGATATCTCGTTACATTTGCATCGTCATGAACATGACTTATATCAGGCTAGCTAATTTTTTCTTTGTTCATTTTAAGTGTAGAAACAATATTTCGTTTGTGAACATTTTTTTCTGCCGTTTTGACAACAGGCTCATTACTAAAGAACACACGACTGTCTGCTGATTGACGCTTGACTGTAGATTTTCGCTTTGTGTCAAAAGAACTCCCTAACGCACACTTTTTCAAAGTAGGTGAATTCATCAGATCTGTTTGAAACATTGCATTTTATCCATGCACGACGACTACTTAGATACTCGCAGCACAGTTGCCTCATATAAATTGCCCATGAGCGCGGAGCTTGTCTTTGTCACTGTAGCAACTTTGCTCCATCAGCGGGAGAAGGCGGTTCGACGCCCCTGTAAGCACATGTTTCTCTAATTCCTTTGTTTCAGGCAAGCCACTGTGACGTCAAACGCCTTTACGCATACAGCTTTGCAATGCTTAGACAGTAATAACATAATTCATGTTTACATTTCTTTAATTTTCGACGCATTGTCGTTATTCGTGACGCATCAATGACCAATTGATTATATGGCAATGCAATGAAAAAAGCGTGTGGAAAACAGTGTTAATGACAGATTTGAGAAGCACATTTTTTCAATGTTGGCCGCATGGCATTCCTGTGCAGGTGACAATGGTAATTTTTCAAAACGACAAGGATATTTAAACACATGATTATTTGTTTGCTGTGCTCTATGGCCTCTGCTACAGACCTCATCGAAATGACACTTAGATATCTTAGGGTGTACATATCAAGTCTTCCCAAATGGTCTAGCGGATAGGAATCTGCCTTGTCACGCAGGGCGGCCCGGGTTCGATTCCCGTCATGGCAAAGGATTTTTGTAGAAAAATAAAATGAGTCCCAACGTGTGCAACAGAACAGTTCGAAATCTCGTTACATTTGCATCGTCATGAACATGACTTATATCAGGCTAGCTAATTTTTTCTTTGTTCATTTTAAGTGTAGAAACAATATTTCGTTTGTGAACATTTTTTTCTGCCGTTTTGACAACAGCCTCATGACTAAAGAACACACGGCTGTCTGCTGATTGACGCTTGACTGTAGATTTTCGCTTTGTGTCAAAAGAACTTCCTAACGCACACTTTTTCAAAGTAGGTGAATTCATCAGATCTGTTTGAAACATTGCATTTTATCCATGCACGACGACTGCTTAGATACTCGCAGCACAGTTGCCCCATATAAATTGCCCATGAGCGCGGAGCTTGTCTTTGTCACTGTAGCAACTTTGCTCCATCAGCGGGAGAAGGCGGTTCGACGCCCCTGTAAGCACATGTTTCTCTAATTCCTTTGTTTCAGGCAAGCCACTGTGACGTCAGACGCCTTTACGCATACAGCTTTGCGATGCTTAGACAGTAATAACATAATTCATGTTTACATTTCTTTAATTTTCGACGCATTGTCGTTATTCGTGACGCATCAATGACCAATTGATTATATGGCAATGCAATGAAAAAAGCGTGTGGAAAACAGTGTTAATGACAGATTTGAGATGCACATTTCTTCAATGTTGGCCGCATGGCATTCCTGTGCAGGTGACAATGGTAATTTTTCAAAACGACAAGGATATTTCAACACATGATTATTTGTTTGCTGTGCTCTATGGCCTCTGCTACAGACCTCATCGAAATGACACTTAGATATCTTAGGGTGTACCTATTAAGTCTTCCCAAATGGTCTAGCGGATAGGCATCTACCTTGTAATGCAGGGGGGCCCGGGTTCGATTCCCGTCATGGCAAATGTTTTTTGTAGAAAAATAAAATGAGTCCCAACGTGTGCAACAGAACAGTTCGAAATCTCGTTACATTTGCATCGTCATGAACATGACTTATATCAGGCTAGCTAATTTTTTCTTTGTTCATTTTAAGTTTAGAAACAATATTTCGTTTGTGAAAAAAATTTTCTGCCGTTTTGACAACAGGCTCATTACTAAAGAACACACGGCTGTCTGCTGATTGACGCGTGACTGTAGATTTTCGCTTTGTGTCAAAAGACCTCCCTAACGCACACTTTTTCAAAGTAGGTGAATTCATCAGATCTGTTTGAAACATTGCATTTTATCCATGCACGACGACTACTTAGATACTCGCAGCACAGTTGCCCCATATAAATTGCCCATGAGCGCGGAGCTTGTCTTTGTCACTGTAGCAACTTTGCTCCATCAGCGGGAGAAGGCGGTTCGACGCCCCTGTAAGCACATGTTTCTCTAATTCCTTTGTTTCAGGCAAGCCACTGTGACGTCAGACGCCTTTACGCATACAGCTTTGCGATGCTTAGACAGTAATAACATAATTCATGTTTACATTTCTTTAATTTTCGACGCATTGTCGTTATTCGTGACGCATCAATGACCAATTGATTATATGGCAATGCAATGAAAAAAGCGTGTGGAAAACAGTGTTAATGACAGATTTGAGAAGCACATTTCTTCAATGTTGGCCGCAGGGCATTCCTGTGCAGGTGACAATGGTAATTTTTCAAAACGACAAGGATATTTAAACACATGATTATTTGTTTGCTGTGCTCTATGGCCTCTGCTACAGACCTCATCGAAATGACACTTAGATATCTTAGGGTGTATATATCAAGTCTTCCCAAATGGTCTAGCGGATAGGAATCTGCCTTGTCACGCAAGTCGGCCCGGGTTCGATTCCCGTCATGGCAAAGGATTTTTGTAGAAAAATAAAATGAGTCCCAACGTGTGCAACAGAACAGTTCGAAATCTCGTTACATTTGCATCGTCATGAACATGACTTATATCAGGCTAGCTCATTTTTTCTTTGTTCATTTTAAGTGTAGAAACAATATTTCGTTTGTGAACATTTTTTTCTGCCGTTTTGACAACAGGCTCATTACTAAAGAACACACGACTGTCTGCTGATTGACGCTTGACTTTAGATTTTCGCTTTGTGTCAAAAGAACTCCCTAACGCACACTTTTTCAAAGTAGGTGAATTCATCAGATCTGTTTGAAACATTGCATTTTATCCATGCACGACGACTACTTAGATACTCGCAGCACAGTTGCCTCATATAAATTGCCCATGAGCGCGGAGCTTGTCTTTGTCACTGTAGCAACTTTGCTCCATCAGCGGGAGAAGGCGGTTCGACGCCCCTGTAAGCACATGTTTCTCTAATTCCTTTGTTTCAGGCAAGCCACTGTGACGTCAGACGCCTTTACGCATACAGCTTTGCGATGCTTAGACAGTAATAACATAATTCATGTTTACATTTCTTTAATTTTCGACGCATTGTCGTTATTCGTGACGCATCAATGACCAATTGATTATATGGCAATGCAATGAAAAAAGCGTGTGGAAAACAGTGTTAATGACAGATTTGAGAAGCACATTTCTTCAATGTTGGCCGCATGGCATTCCTGTGCAGGTGACAATGGTAATTTTTCAAAACGACAAGGATATTTAAACACATGATTATTTGTTTGCTGTGCTCTATGGCCTCTGCTACAGACCTCATCGAAATGACACTTAGATATCTTAGGGTGTACCTATCAAGTCTTCCCAAATGGTCTAGCGGATAGGCATCTACCTTGTAATGCAGGGCGGCCCGGGTTCGATTCCCGTCATGGCAAATGTTTTTTGTAGAAAAATAAAATGAGTCCCAACGTGTGCAACAGAACAGTTCGAAATCTCGTTACATTTGCATCGTCATGAACATGACTTATATCAGGCTAGCTCATTTTTTCTTTGTTCATTTTAAGTGTAGAAACAATATTTCGTTTGTGACCATTTTTTTCTGCCGTTTTGACAACAGGCTCATGACTAAAGAACACACGGCTGTCTGCTGATTGACGCTTGACTGTAGATTTTCGCTTTGTGTCAAAAGAACTCCCTAACGCACACTTTTTCAAAGTAGGTGAATTCATCAGATCTGTTTGAAACATTGGATTTTATCCATGCACGACAACTACTTAGATACTCGCAGCACAGTTGCCTCATATAAATTGCCCATGAGCGCGGAGCTTGTCTTTGTCACTGTAGCAACTTTGCTCCATCAGCGGGAGAAGGCGGTTCGACGCCCCTGTAAGCACATGTTTCTCTAATTCCTTTGTTTCAGGCAAGCCACTGTGACGTCAGACGCCTTTACGCATACAGCTTTGCGATGCTTAGACAGTAATAACATAATTCATGTTTACATTTCTTTAATTTCGACGCATTGTCGTTATTCGTGACGCATCAATGACCAATTGATTATATGGCAATGCAATGAAAAAAGCGTGTGGAAAACAGTGTTAATGACAGATTTGAGAAGCACATTTCTTCAATGTTGGCCGCATGGCATTCCTGTGCAGGTGACAATGGTAATTTTTCAAAACGACAAGGATATTTAAACACATGATTATTTGTTTGCTGTGCTCTATGGCCTCTGCTACAGACCTCATCGAAATGACTCTTAGATATCTTAGGGTGTACATATCAAGTCTTCCCAAATGGTCTAGCGGATAGGAATCTGCCTTGTCACGCAGGGCGGCCCGGGTTCGATTCCCGTCATGGCAAATGATTTTTGTAGAAAAATAAAATGAGTCCCAACGTGTGCAACAGAACAGTTCGAAATCTCGTTACATTTGCATCGTCATGAACATGACTTATATCAGGCTAGCTCATTTTTTCTTTGTTCATTTTAAGTGTAGAAACAATATTTCGTTTGTGAACATTTTTTTCTGCCGTTTTGACAACAGGCTCATTACTAAAGAACACACGACTGTCTGCTGATTGACGCTTGACTTTAGATTTTCGCTTTGTGTCAAAAGAACTCCCTAACGCACACTTTTTCAAAGTAGGTGAATTCATCAGATCTGTTTGAAACATTGCATTTTATCCATGCACGACGACTACTTAGATACTCGCAGCACAGTTGCCTCATATAAATTGCCCATGAGCGCGGAGCTTGTCTTTGTCACTGTAGCAACTTTGCTCCATCAGCGGGAGAAGGCGGTTCGACGCCCCTGTAAGCACATGTTTCTCTAATTCCTTTGTTTCAGGCAAGCCACTGTGACGTCAGACGCCTTTACGCATACAGCTTTGCGATGCTTAGACAGTAATAACATAATTCATGTTTACATTTCTTTAATTTTCGACGCATTGTCGTTATTCGTGACGCATCAATGACCAATTGATTATATGGCAATGCAATGAAAAAAGCGTGTGGAAAACAGTGTTAATGACAGATTTGAGATGCACATTTCTTCAATGTTGGCCGCATGGCATTCCTGTGCAGGTGACAATGGTAATTTTTCAAAACGACAAGGATATTTCAACACATGATTATTTGTTTGCTGTGCTCTATGGCCTCTGCTACAGACCTCATCGAAATGACACTTAGATATCTTAGGGTGTACTTATTAAGTCTTCCCAAATGGTCTAGCGGATAGGCATCTACCTTGTAATGCAGGGGGGCCCGGGTTCGATTCCCGTCATGGCAAATGATTTTTGTAGAAAAATAAAATGAGTCCCAACGTGTGCAACAGAACAGTTCGAAATCTCGTTACATTTGCATCGTCATGAACATGACTTATATCAGGCTAGCTCATTTTTTCTATGTTCATTTTAAGTGTAGAAACAATATTTCGTTTGTGAACATTTTTTTCTGCCGTTTTGACAACAGGCTCATTACTAAAGAACACACGGCTGTCTGCTGATTGACGCGTGACTGTAGATTTTCGCTTTGTGTCAAAAGAACTCCCTAGCGCACACTTTTTCAAAGTAGGTGAATTCATCAGATCTGTTTGAAACATTGCATTTTATCCATGCACGACGACTACTTAGATACTCGCAGCACAGTTGCCTCATATAAATTGCCCATGAGCGCGGAGCTTGTCTTTGTCACTGTAGCAACTTTGCTCCATCAGCTGGAGAAGGCGGTTCGACGCCCCTGTAAGCACATGTTTCTCTAATTCCTTTGTTTCAGGCAAGCCACTGTGACGTCAGACGCCTTTACGCATACAGCTTTGCGATGCTTAGACAGTAATAACATAATTCATGTTTACATTTCTTTAATTTTCGACGCATTGTCGTTATTCGTGACGCATCAATGACCAATTGATTATATGGCAATGCAATGAAAAAAGCGTGTGGAAAACAGTGTTAATGACAGATTTGAGAAGCACATTTCTTCAATGTTGGCCGCATGGCATTCCTGTGCAGGTGACAATGGTAATTTTTCAAAACGACAAGGATATTTCAACACATGATTATTTGTTTGCTGTGCTCTATGGCCTCTGCTACAGACCTCATCGAAATGACACTTAGATATCTTAGGGTGTACCTATCAAGTCTTCCCAAATGGTCTAGCGGATAGGCATCTACCTTGTAATGCAGGGCGGCCCGGGTTCGATTCCCGTCATGGCAAATGATTTTTGTAGAAAAATAAAATGAGTCCCAACGTGTGCAACAGAACAGTTCGAAATCTCGTTACATTTGCATCGTCATGAACATGACTTATATCAGGCTAGCTAATTTTTTCTTTGTTCATTTTAAGTGTAGAAACAATATTTCGTTTGTGAACATTTTTTTCTGCCGTTTTGACAACAGGCTCATTACTAAAGAACACACGGCTGTCTGCTGATTGACGCTTGACTGTAGATTTTCGCTTTGTGTCAAAAGAACTCCCTAACGCACACTTTTTCAAAGTAGGTGAATTCATCAGATCTGTTTGAAACATTGCATTTTATCCATGCACGACGACTACTTAGATACTCGCAGCACAGTTGCCTCATATAAGTTGCCCATGAGCGCGGAGCTTGTCTTTGTCACTGTAGCAACTTTGCTCCATCAGCGGGAGAAGGCGGTTCGACGCCCCTGTAAGCACATGTTTCTCTAATTCCTTTGTTTCAGGCAAGCCACTGTGACGTCAGACGCCTTTACGCATACAGCTTTGCGATGCTTAGACAGTAATAACATAATTCATGTTTACATTTCTTTAATTTTCGACGCATTGTCGTTATTCGTGACGCATCAATGACCAATTGATTATATGGCAATGCAATGAAAAAAGCGTGTGGAAAACAGTGTTAATGACAGATTTGAGAAGCACATTTCTTCAATGTTGGCCGCATGGCATTCCTGTGCAGGTGACAATGGTAATTTTTCAAAACGACAAGGATATTTCAACACATGATTATTTGTTTGCTGTGCTCTATGGCCTCTGCTACAGACCTCATCGAAATGACACTTAGATATCTTAGGGTGTACCTATCAAGTCTTCCCAAATGGTCTAGCGGATAGGCATCTACCTTGTAATGCAGGGCGGCCCGGGTTCGATTCCCGTCATGGCAAATGATTTTTGTAGAAAAATAAAATGAGTCCCAACGTGTGCAACAGAACAGTTCGAAATCTCGTTACATTTGCATCGTCATGAACATGACTTATATCAGGCTAGCTAATTTTTTCTTTGTTCATTTTAAGTGTAGAAACAATATTTCGTTTGTGAACATTTTTTTCTGCCGTTTTGACAACAGGCTCATTACTAAAGAACACACGGCTGTCTGCTGATTGACGCTTGACTGTAGATTTTCGCTTTGTGTCAAAAGAACTCCCTAACGCACACTTTTTCAAAGTAGGTGAATTCATCAGATCTGTTTGAAACATTGCATTTTATCCATGCACGACGACTACTTAGATACTCGCAGCACAGTTGCCTCATATAAATTGCCCATGAGCGCGGAGCTTGTCTTTGTCACTGTAGCAACTTTGCTCCATCAGCGGGAGAAGGCGGTTCGACGCCCCTGTAAGCACATGTTTCTCTAATTCCTTTGTTTCAGGCAAGCCACTGTGACGTCAGACGCCTTTACGCATACAGCTTTGCGATGCTTAGACAGTAATAACATAATTCATGTTTACATTTCTTTAATTTCGACGCATTGTCGTTATTCGTGACGCATCAATGACCAATTGATTATATGGCAATGCAATGAAAAAAGCGTGTGGAAAACAGTGTTAATGACAGATTTGAGAAGCACATTTCTTCAATGTTGGCCGCATGGCATTCCTGTGCAGGTGACAATGGTAATTTTTCAAAACGACAAGGATATTTAAACACATGATTATTTGTTTGCTGTGCTCTATGACCTCTGCTACAGACCTCATCGAAATGACACTTAGATATCTTAGGGTGTACATATCAAGTTTTCCCAAATGGTCTAGCGGATAGGCATCTACCTTGTAACGCAGGGTGGCCCGGGTTCGATTCCCGTCATGGCAAATGTTTTTTGTAGAAAAATAAAATGAGTCCCAACGTGTGCAACAGAACAGTTCGAAATCTCGTTACATTTGCATCGTCATGAACATGACTTATATCAGGCTAGCTCATTTTTTCTTTGTTCATTTTAAGTGTAGAAACAATATTTCGTTTGTGACCATTTTTTTCTGCCGTTTTGACAACAGGCTCATGACTAAAGAACACACGACTGTCTGCTGATTGACGCTTGACTGTAGATTTTCGCTTTGTGTCAAAAGAACTTCCTAACGCACACTTTTTCAAAGTAGGTGAATTCATCAGATCTGTTTGAAACATTGCATTTTATCCATGCACGACGACTGCTTAGATACTCGCAGCACAGTTGCCCCATATAAATTGCCCATGAGCGCGGAGCTTGTCTTTGTCACTGTAGCAACTTTGCTCCATCAGCGGGACAAGGCGCTTCGACGCCCCTGTAAGCACATGTTTCTCTGATTCCTTTGTTTCAGGCAAGCCACTGTGATGTCAGACGCCTTTACGCATACAGCTTTGCGATGCTTAGACAGTAATAACATAATTCATGTTTACATTTCTTTAATTTTCGACGCATTGTCGTTATTCGTGACGCATCAATGACCAATTGATTATATGGCAATGCAATGAAAAAAGCGTGTGGAAAACAGTGTTAATGACAGATTTGAGAAGCACATTTCTTCAATGTTGGCCGCATGGCATTCCTGTGCAGGTGACAATGGTAATTTTTCAAAACGACAAGGATATTTAAACACATGATTATTTGTTTGCTGTGCTCTATGGCCTCTGCTACAGACCTCATCGAAATGACACTTAGATATCTTAGGGTGTACATATCAAGTCTTCCCAAATGGTCTAGCGGATAGGCATCTACCTTGTAACGCAGGGCGCCCCGGGTTTGATTCCCGTCATGGCAAATGTTTTTTGTAGAAAAATAAAATGAGTCCCAACGTGTGCAACAGAACAGTTCGAAATCTCGTTACATTTGCATCGTCATGAACATGACTTATATCAGGCTAGCTAATTTTTTCTTTGTTCATTTTAAGTGTAGAAACAATATTTCGTTTGTGAACATTTTTTTCTGCCGTTTTGACAACAGGCTCATTACTAAAGAACACACGGCTGTCTGCTGATTCACGCTTGACTGTAGATTTTCGCTTTGTGTCAAAAGAACTCCCTAACGCACACTTTTTCAAAGTAGGTGAATTCATCAGATCTGTTTGAAACATTGCATTTTATCCATGCACGACGACTACTTAGATACTCGCAGCACAGTTGCCTCATATAAATTGCCCATGAGCGCGGAGCTTGTCTTTGTCACTGTAGCAACTTTGCTCCATCAGCGGGAGAAGGCGCTTCGACGCCCCTGTAAGCACATGTTTCTCTAATTCCTTTGTTTCAGGCAAGCCACTGTGACGTCAGACGCCTTTACGCATGTAGCTTTGCGATGCTTAGACAGTAATAACATAATTCATGTTTACATTTCTTTAATTTTCGACGCATTGTCGTTATTCGTGACGCATCAATGACCAATTGATTATATGGCAATGCAATGAAAAAAGCGTGTGGAAAACAGTGTTAATGACAGATTTGAGAAGCACATTTCTTCAATGTTGGCCGCATGGCATTCCGTTGCAGGTGACAATGGTAATTTTTCAAAACGACAAGGATATTTAAACACATGATTATTTGTTTGCTGTGCTCTATGGCCTCTGCTACAGACCTCATCGAAATGACACTTAGATATCTTAGGGTGTACATATCAAGTCTTCCCAAATGGTCTAGCGGATAGGCATCTACCTTGTAACGCAGGGCGCCCCGGGTTTGATTCCCGTCATGGCAAATGTTTTTTGTAGAAAAATAAAATGAGTCCCAACGTGTGCAACAGAACAGTTCGAAATCTCGTTACATTTGCATCGTCATGAACATGACTTATATCAGGCTAGCTAATTTTTTCTTTGTTCATTTTAAGTGTAGAAACAATATTTCGTTTGTGAACATTTTTTTCTGCCGTTTTGACAACAGGCTCATTACTAAAGAACACACGGCTGTCTGCTGATTCACGCTTGACTGTAGATTTTCGCTTTGTGTCAAAAGAACTCCCTAACGCACACTTTTTCAAAGTAGGTGAATTCATCAGATCTGTTTGAAACATTGCATTTTATCCATGCACGACGACTACTTAGATACTCGCAGCACAGTTGCCTCATATAAATTGCCCATGAGCGCGGAGCTTGTCTTTGTCACTGTAGCAACTTTGCTCCATCAGCGGGAGAAGGCGGTTCGACGCCCCTGTAAGCACATGTTTCTCTAATTCCTTTGTTTCAGGCAAGCCACTGTGACGTCAGACGCCTTTACGCATGTAGCTTTGCGATGCTTAGACAGTAATAACATAATTCATGTTTACATTTCTTTAATTTTCGACGCATTGTCGTTATTCGTGACGCATCAATGACCAATTGATTATATGGCAATGCAATGAAAAAAACGTGTGGAAAACAGTGTTAATGACAGATTTGAGAAGCACATTTCTTCAATGTTGGCCGCATGGCATTCCGTTGCAGGTGACAATGGTAATTTTTCAAAACGACAAGGATATTTAAACACATGATTATTTGTTTGCTGTGCTCTATGGCCTCTGCTACAGACCTCATCGAAATGACACTTAGATATCTTAGGGTGTACATATCAAGTCTTCCCAAATGGTCTAGCGGATAGGAATCTGCCTTGTCACGCAGGGCGGCCCGGGTTCGATTCCCGTCATGGCAAAGGATTTTTGTAGAAAAATAAAATGAGTCCCAACGTGTGCAACAGAACAGTTCGATATCTCGTTACATTTGCATCGTCATGAACATGACTTATATCAGGCTAGCTAATTTTTTCTTTGTTCATTTTAAGTGTAGAAACAATATTTCGTTTGTGAACATTTTTTTCTGCCGTTTTGACAACAGGCTCATTACTAAAGAACACACGACTGTCTGCTGATTGACGCTTGACTGTAGATTTTCGCTTTGTGTCAAAAGAACTCCCTAACGCACACTTTTTCAAAGTAGGTGAATTCATCAGATCTGTTTGAAACATTGCATTTTATCCATGCACGACGACTACTTAGATACTCGCAGCACAGTTGCCTCATATAAATTGCCCATGAGCGCGGAGCTTGTCTTTGTCACTGTAGCAACTTTGCTCCATCAGCGGGAGAAGGCGGTTCGACGCCCCTGTAAGCACATGTTTCTCTAATTCCTTTGTTTCAGGCAAGCCACTGTGACGTCAGACGCCTTTACGCATACAGCTTTGCGATGCTTAGACAGTAATAACATAATTCATGTTTACATTTCTTTAATTTTCGACGCATTGTCGTTATTCGTGACGCATCAATGACCAATTGATTATATGGCAATGCAATGAAAAAAGCGTGTGGAAAACAGTGTTAATGACAGATTTGAGAAGCACATTTCTTCAATGTTGGCCGCAGGGCATTCCTGTTCAGGTGACAATGGTAATTTTTCAAAACGACAAGGATATTTAAACACATGATTATTTGTTTGCTGTGCTCTATGGCCTCTGCTACAGACCTCATCGAAATGACACTTAGATATCTTAGGGTGTACATATCAAGTCTTCCCAAATGGTCTAGGGGATAGGAATCTGCCTTGTCACGCAGGGCGGCCCGGGTTCGATTCCCGTCATGGCAAAGGATTTTTGTAGAAAAATAAAATGAGTCCCAACGTGTGCAACAGAACAGTTCGATATCTCGTTACATTTGCATCGTCATGAACATGACTTATATCAGGCTAGCTAATTTTTTCTTTGTTCATTTTAAGTGTAGAAACAATATTTCGTTTGTGAACATTTTTTTCTGCCGTTTTGACAACAGGCTCATTACTAAAGAACACACGACTGTCTGCTGATTGACGCTTGACTGTAGATTTTCGCTTTGTGTCAAAAGAACTCCCTAACGCACACTTTTTCAAAGTAGGTGAATTCATCAGATCTGTTTGAAACATTGCATTTTATCCATGCACGACGACTACTTAGATACTCGCAGCACAGTTGCCTCATATAAATTGCCCATGAGCGCGGAGCTTGTCTTTGTCACTGTAGCAACTTTGCTCCATCAGCGGGAGAAGGCGGTTCGACGCCCCTGTAAGCACATGTTTCTCGAATTCCTTTGTTTCAGGCAAGCCACTGTGACGTCAGACGCCTTTACGCATACAGCTTTGCGATGCTTAGACAGTAATAACATAATTCATGTTTACATTTCTTTAAATTTCGACGCATTGTAGTTATTCGTGACGCATCAATGACCAATTGATTATATGGCAATGCAATGAAAAAAGCGTGTGGAAAACAGTGTTAATGACAGATTTGAGAAGCACATTTCTTCAATGTTGGCCCCATGGCATTCCTGTGCAGGTGACAATGGTAATTTTTCAAAACGACAAGGATATTTCAACACATGATTATTTGTTTGCTGTGCTCTATGGCCTCTGCTACAGACCTCATCGAAATGACACTTAGATATCTTAGGGTGTACATATCAAGTCTTCCCAAATGGTCTAGCGGATAGGCATCTACCTTGTAACGCAGGGCGGCCCGGGTTCGATTCCCGTCATGGCAAAGGATTTTTGTAGAAAAATAAAATGAGTCCCAACGTGTGCAACAGAACAGTTCAAAATCTCGTTACATTTGCATCGTCATGAACATGACTTATATCAGGCTAGCTAATTTTTTCTTTGTTCATTTTAAGTGTAGAAACAATATTTCGTTTGTGAACATTTTTTTCTGCCGTTTTGACAACAGGCTCATGACTAAAGAACACACGGCTGTCTGCTGATTGACGCTTGACTGTAGATTTTCGCTTTGTGTCAAAAGAACTCCCTAACGCACACTTTTTCAAAGTAGGTGAATTCATCAGATCTGTTTGAAACATTGCATTTTATCCATGCACGACGACTACTTAGATACTCGCAGCACAGTTGCCTCATATAAATTGCCCATGAGCGCGGAGCTTGTCTTTGTCACTGTAGCAACTTTGCTCCATCAGCGGGAGAAAGCGGTTCGACGCCCCTGTAAGCACATGTTTCTCGAATTCCTTTGTTTCAGGCAAGCCACTGTGACGTCAGACGCCTTTACGCATACAGCTTTGCGATGCTTAGACAGTAATAACATAATTCATGTTTACATTTCTTTAATTTTCGACGCATTGTAGTTATTCGTGACGCATCAATGACCAATTGATTATATGGCAATGCAATGAAAAAAGCGTGTGGAAAACAGTGTTAATGACAGATTTGAGAAGCACATTTCTTCAATGTTGGCCCCATGGCATTCCTGTGCAGGTGACAATGGTAATTTTTCAAAACGACAAGGATATTTCAACACATGATTATTTGTTTGCTGTGCTCTATGGCCTCTGCTACAGACCTCATCGAAATGACACTTAGATATCTTAGGGTGTACATATCAAGTCTTCCCAAATGGTCTAGCGGATAGGAATCTGCCTTGTAACGCAGGGCGGCCCGGGTTCGATTCCCGTCATGGCAAAGGATCTTTGTAGAAAAATAAAATGAGTCCCAACGTGTGCAACAGAACAGTTCGAAATCTCGTTACATTTGCATCGTCATGAACATGACTTATATCAGGCTAGCTATTTTTTTCTTTGTTCATTTTAAGTGTAGAAACAATATTTCGTTTGTGACCATTTTTTTCTGCCGTTTTGACAACAGGCTCATGACTAAAGAACACACGGCTGTCTGCTGATTGACGCTTGACTGTAGATTTTCGCTTTGTGTCAAAAGAACTTCCTAACGCACACTTTTTCAAAGTAGGTGAATTCATCAGATCTGTTTGAAACATTGCATTTTATCCATGCACGACGACTGCTTAGATACTCGCAGCACAGTTGCCCCATATAAATTGCCCATGAGCGCGGAGCTTGTCTTTGTCACTGTAGCAACTTTGCTCCATCAGCGGGAGAATGCGGTTCGACGCCCCTGTAAGCACATGTTTCTCTAATTCCTTTGTTTCAGGCAAGCCACTGTGACGTCAGACGCCTTTACGCATACAGCTTTGCGATGCTTAGACAGTAATAACATAATTCATGTTTACATTTCTTTAATTTTCGACGCATTGTCGTTATTCGTGACGCATCAATGACCAATTGATTATATGGCAATGCAATGAAAAAAGCGTGTGGAAAACAGTGTTAATGACAGATTTGAGAAGCACATTTCTTCAATGTTGGCCGCATGGCATTCCTGTGCAGGTGACAATGGTAATTTTTCAAAACGACAAGGATATTTAAACACATGATTATTTGTTTGCTGTGCTCTATGGCCTCTGCTACAGACCTCATCGAAATGACACTTAGATATCTTAGGGTGTACATATCAAGTCTTCCCAAATGGTCTAGCGGATAGGAATCTGCCTTGTAACGCAGGGCGGCCCGGGTTCGATTCCCGTCATGGCAAAGGATTTTTGTAGAAAAATAAAATGAGTCCCAACGTGTGCAACAGAACAGTTCGAAATCTCGTTACATTTGCATCGTCATGAACATGACTTATATCAGGTTAGCTAATTTTTTCTTTGTTCATTTTAAGTGTAGAAACAATATTTCGTTTGTGAACATTTTTTTCTGCCGTTTTGACAACAGGCTCATGACTAAAGAACACACGGCTGTCTGCTGATTGACGCTTGACTGTAGATTTTCGCTTTGTGTCAAAAGAACTTCCTAACGCACACTTTTTCAAAGTAGGTGAATTCATCAGATCTGTTTGAAACATTGCATTTTATCCATGCACGACGACTACTTAGATACTCGCAGCACAGTTGCCTCATATAAATTGCCCATGAGCGCGGAGCTTGTCTTTGTCACTGTAGCAACTTTGCTCCATCAGCGGGAGAAGGCGCTTCGACGCCCCTGTAAGCACATGTTTCTCGAATTCCTTTGTTTCAGGCAAGCCACTGTGACGTCAGACGCCTTTACGCATACAGCTTTTCGATGCTTAGACAGTAATAACATAATTCATGTTTACATTTCTTTAATTTTCGACGCATTGTCGTTATTCGTGACGCATCAATGACCAATTGATTATATGGCAATGCAATGAAAAAAGCGTGTGGAAAACAGTGTTAATGACAGATTTGAGAAGCACATTTCTTCAATGTTGGCCGCATGGCATTCCTGTGCAGGTGACAATGGTAATTTTTCAAAACGACAAGGATATTTCAACACATGATTATTTGTTTGCTGTGCTCTATGGCCTCTGCTACAGACCTCATCGAAATGACACTTAGATATCTTAGGGTGTACATATCAAGTCTTCCCATATGGTCTAGCGGATAGGAATCTGCCTTGTAACGCAGGGCGGCCCGGGTTCGATTCCCGTCTTGGCAAAGGATTTTTGTAGAAAAATAAAATGAGTCCCAACGTGTGCAACAGAACAGTTCAAAATCTCGTTACATTTGCATCGTCATGAACATGACTTATATCAGGCTAGCTAATTTTTTCTTTGTTCATTTTAAGTGTAGAAACAATATTTCGTTTGTGAACATTTTTTTCTGCCGTTTTGACAACAGGCTCATGACTAAAGAACACACGGCTGTCTGCTGATTGACGCTTGACTGTAGATTTTCGCTTTGTGTCAAAAGAACTCCCTAACGCACACTTTTTCAAAGTAGGTGAATTCATCAGATCTGTTTGAAACATTGCATTTTATCCATGCACGACGACTACTTAGATACTCGCAGCACAGTTGCCTCATATAAATTGCCCATGAGCGCGGAGCTTGTCTTTGTCACTGTAGCAACTTTGCTCCATCAGCGGGAGAAGGCGGTTCGACGCCCCTGTAAGCACATGTTTCTCTAATTCCTTTGTTTCAGGCAAGCCACTGTGACGTCAGACGCCTTTACGCATACAGCTTTGCGATGCTTAGACAGTAATAACATAATTCATGTTTACATTTCTTTAATTTTCGACGCATTGTCGTTATTCGTGACGCATCAATGACCAATTGATTATATGGCAATGCAATGAAAAAAGCGTGTGGAAAACAGTGTTAATGACAGATTTGAGAAGCACATTTCTTCAATGTTGGCCGCATGGCATTCCTGTGCAGGTGACAATGGTAATTTTTCAAAACGACAAGGATATTTATACACATGATTATTTGTTTGCTGTGCTCTATGGCCTCTGCTACAGACCTCTTCGAAATGACACTTAGATATCTTAGGGTATACATATCAAGTTTTCCCAAATGGTATAGCGGATAGGCATCTACCTTGTAACCCATGGCGGCCCGGGTTCGATTCCCGTCATGGCAAATGTTTTTTGTAGAAAAATAAAATGAGTCCCAACGGGTGCAACAGAACAGTTCGAAATCTCGTTACATTTGCATCGTCATGAACATGACTTATATCAGGCTAGCTCATTTTTTCTTTGTTCATTTTAAGTGTAGAAACAATATTTCGTTTGTGACCATTTTTTTCTGCCGTTTTGACAACAGGCTCATGACTAAAGAACACACGGCTGTCTGCTGATTGACGCTTGACTGTAGATTTTCGCTTTGTGTCAAAAGAACTCCCTAACGCACACTTTTTCAAAGTAGGTGAATTCATCAGATCTGTTTGAAACATTGCATTTTATCCATGCACGACGACTACTTACATACTCGCAGCACAGTTGCCTCATATAAATTGCCCATGAGCGCGGAGCTTGTCTTTGTCACTGCAGCAACTTTGCTCCATCAGCGGGAGAAGGCGGTTCGACGCCCCTGTAAGCACATGTTTCTCTAATTCCTTTGTTTCAGGCAAGCCACTGTGACGTCAGACGCCTTTACGCATACAGCTTTGCGATGCTTAGACAGTAATAACATAATTCATGTTTACATTTCTTTAATTTTCGACGCATTGTCGTTATTCGTGACGCATCAATGACCAATTGATTATATGGCAATGCAATGAAAAAAGCGTGTGGAAAACAGTGTTAATGACAGATTTGAGAAGCACATTTCTTCAATGTTGGCCGCATGGCATTCCTGTTCAGGTGACAATGGTAATTTTTCAAAACGACAAGGATATTTAAACACATGATTATTTGTTTGCTGTGCTCTATGGCCTCTGCTACAGACCTCATCGAAATGACACTTAGATATCTTAGGGTGTACATATCAAGTCTTCCCAAATGGTCTAGCGGATAGGAATCTGCCTTGTCACGCAGGGCGGCCCGGGTTCGATTCCCGTCATGGCAAATGATTTTTGTAGAAAAATAAAATGAGTCCCAACGTGTGCAACAGAACAGTTCGAAATCTCGTTACATTTGCATCGTCATGAACATGACTTATATCAGGCTAGCTCATTTTTTCTTTGTTCATTTTAAGTGTAGAAACAATATTTCGTTTGTGAACATTTTTTTCTGCCGTTTTGACAACAGGCTCATGACTAAAGAACACACGGCTGTCTACTGATTGACGCTTGACTGTAGATTTTCGCTTTGTGTCAAAAGAACTTCCTAACGCACACTTTTTCAAAGTAGGTGAATTCATCAGATCTGTTTGAAACATTGCATTTTATCCATGCACGACGACTGCTTAGATACTCGCAGCACAGTTGCCCCATATAAATTGCCCATGAGCGCGGAGCTTGTCTTTGTCACTGTAGCAACTTTGCTCCATCAGCGGGAGAAGGCGGTTCGACGCCCCTGTAAGCACATGTTTCTCTAATTCCTTTGTTTCAGACAAGCCACTGTGACGGCAGACGCCTTTACGCATACAGCTTTGCGATGCTTAGACAGTAATAACATAATTCATGTTTACATTTCTTTAATTTTCGACGCATTGTCGTTATTCGTGACGCATCAATGACCAATTGATTATATGGCAATGCAATGATAAAAGCGTGTGGAAAACAGTGTTAATGACAGATTTGAGAAGCACATTTCTTCAATGTTGGCCGCATGGCATTCCTGTGCAGGTGACAATGGTAATTTTTCAAAACGACAAGGATATTTAAACACATGATTATTTGTTTGGTGTGCTCTATGGCCTCTGCGACAGACCTCATCGAAATGACACTTAGATATCTTAGGGTGCACATATGAAATCTTCCCAAATGGTCTAGCGGATAGGAATCTGCCTTGTAACGCAGGGCGTCCCGGGTTCGATTCCCGTCATGGCAAATGATTCTTGTAGAGAAATAAAATGAGTCCCAACGTGTGCAACAGAACAGTTCGAAATCTCGTTACATTTGCATCGTCATGAACATGACTTATATCAGGCTAGCTCATTTTTTCTTTGTTCATTTTAAGTGTAGAAACAATATTTCGTTTGTGACCATTTTTTTCTGCCGTTTTGACAACAGGCTCATGACTAAAGAACACACGGCTGTCTGCTGATTGACGCTTGACTGTAGATTTTCGCTTTGTGTCAAAAGGACTCCCTTAACGCACACTTTTTCAAAGTAGGTGAATTCATCAGATCTGTTTGAAACATTGCATTTTATCCATGCACGACGACTGCTTAGATACTCGCAGCACAGTTGCCCCATATAAATTGCCCATGAGCGCGGAGCTTGTCTTTGTCACTGTAGCAACTTTGCTCCATCAGGGGGACAAGCCGGTTCGACGCCCCTGTAAGCACATGTTTCTCTAATTCCTTTGTTTCAGGCAAGCCACTGTGACGTCAGACGCCTTTACGCATACAGCTTTGCGATGCTTAGACAGTAATAACATAATTCATGTTTACATTTCTTTAATTTTCGACGCATTGTCGTTATTCGTGACGCATCAATGACCAATTGATTATATGGCAATGCAATGAAAAAAGCGTGTGGAAAACAGTGTTAATGACAGATTTGAGAAGCACATTTCTTCAATGTTGGCCGCATGGCATTCCTGTGCAGGTGACAATGGTAATTTTTCAAAACGACAAGGATATTTAAACACATGATTATTTGTTTGGTGTGCTCTATGGCCTCTGCGACAGACCTCATCGAAATGACACTTAGATATCTTAGGGTGCACATATGAAATCTTCCCAAATGGTCTAGCGGATAGGAATCTGCCTTGTAACGCAGGGCGTCCCGGGTTCGATTCCCGTCATGGCAAATGATTCTTGTAGAGAAATAAAATGAGTCCCAACGTGTGCAACAGAACAGTTCGAAATCTCGTTACATTTGCATCGTCATGAACATGACTTCTTTCAGGCTAGCTCATTTTTTCTTTGTTCATTTTAAGTGTAGAAACAATATTTCGTTTGTGACCATTTTTTTCTGCCGTTTTGACAACAGGCTCATGACTAAAGAACACACGGCTGTCTGCTGATTGACGCTTGACTGTAGATTTTCGCTTTGTGTCAAAAGGACTCCCTTAACGCACACTTTTTCAAAGTAGGTGAATTCATCAGATCTGTTTGAAACATTGCATTTTATCCATGCACGACGACTGCTTAGATACTCGCAGCACAGTTGCCCCATATAAATTGCCCATGAGCGCGGAGCTTGTCTTTGTCACTGTAGCAACTTTGCTCCATCAGGGGGACAAGCCTGTTCGACGCCCCTGAAAGCACATGTTTCTCTAATTCCTTTGTTTCAGGCAAGCCACTGTGACGTCAGACGCCTTTACGCATACAGCTTTGCGATGCTTAGACAGTAATAACATAATTCATGTTTACATTTCTTTAATTTTCGACGCATTGTCGTTATTCGTGACGCATCAATGACCAATTGATTATATTTGCAATGCAATGAAAAAAGCGTGTGGAAAACAGTGTTAATGACAGATTTGAGAAGCACATTTCTTCAATGTTGGCCGCATGGCATTCCTGTGCAGGTGACAATGGTAATTTTTCAAAACGACAAGGATATTTAAACACATGATTATTTGTTTGGTGTGCTCTATGGCCTCTGCGACAGACCTCATCGAAATGACACTTAGATATCTTAGGGTGTATATATCAAGTCTTCCCAAATGGTCTAGCGGATAGGAATCTGCCTTGTAACGCAGGGCGGCCCGGGTTCGATTCCCGTCATGGCAAATGATTCTTGTAGAAAAATAAAATGAGTCCCAACGTGTGCAACAGAACAGTTTGAAATCTCGTTACATTTGCATCGTCATGAACATGACTTATATCAGGCTAGCTCATTTTTTCTTTGTTCATTTTAAGTGTAGAAACAATATTTCGTTTGTGACCATTTTTTTCTGCCGTTTTGACAACAGGCTCATGACTAAAGAACACACGGCTGTCTGCTGATTGACGCTTGACTGTAGATTTTCGCTTTGTGTCAAAAGGACTCCCTTAACGCACACTTTTTCAAAGTAGGTGAATTCATCAGATCTGTTTGAAACATTGCATTTTATCCATGCACGACGACTGCTTAGATACTCGCAGCACAGTTGCCCCATATAAGTTGCCCATGAGCGCGGAGCTTGTCTTTGTCATTGTCGCAACTTTGCTCCATCAGGGGGAAAGGCCGGTTCGACGCCCCTGTAAGCACATGTTTCTCTCATTCCTTTGTTTCAGGCAAGCCACAGTGACGTCAGACGCCTTTGCGCATACAGTTTTGCGATGCTTAGACAGTAATAACATAATTCATGTTTACATTTCTTTAATTTACGACGCATTGTCGTTATTCGTGACGCATCAATGAACAATTGATTATATGTCAATGCAATGAAAAAAGCGTGTGGAAAACAGTGTTAATGACAGATTTGAGAAGCACATTTCTTCAATGTTGGCCGCATGGCATTCCTGTGCAGGTGACAATGGTAATTTTTCAAAACGACAAGGATATTTAAACACATGATTATTTGTTTGGTGTGCTCTATGGCCTCTGCGACAGAGCTCATCGAAATGACACTTAGATATCTTAGGGTACACATATGAAATCTTCCCAAATGGTGTAGCGGATAGGAATCTGCCTTGTAACGCAGGGTGGCCCGGGTTCGATTCCCGTCATGGCAAATGATTCTTGTAGAAAAATAAAATGAGTCCCAACGTGTGCAACAGAACATTTCGAAATCTCGTTACATTTGCATCGTCATGAACATGACTTATATCAGGCTAGCTCATTTTTTCTTTGTTCATTTTAAGTGTAGAAACAATATTTCGTTTGTGACCATTTTTTTCTGCCGTTTTGACAACAGGCTCATGACTAAAGAACACACGGCTGTCTGCTGAATGACGCTTGACTGTAGATTTTCGCTTTGTGTCAAAAGGACTCCCTTAACGCACACTTTTTCAAAGTAGGTGAATTCATCAGATCTGTTTGAAACATTGCATTTTATCCATGCACGACGACTGCTTAGATTCTCGCAGCACAGTTGCCCCATATAAATTGCCCATGAGCGCGTAGCTTGTCTTTGTCACTGTAGGAACTTTGCTCCATCAGGGGGACAACCCGGTTCGACGCCCCTTGTAAGCACATGTTTCTCTAATTTCTTTGTTTCAGGCAAGCCACTGTGACGTCAGACGCCTTTACGCATACAGCTTTGCGATTCTTAGACAGTAATAACATAATTCATGTTTACATTTCTTTAATTTTCGACGCATTGTTGTTATTCGTGACGCATCAATGACCAATTGATTATATGGCAATGCAATGAAAAAAGCGTGTGGAAAACAGTGTTAATGACAGATTTGAGAAGCACATTTCTTCAATGTTGGCCGCATGGCATTCCTGTGCAGGTGACAATGGTAATTTTTCAAAACGACAAGGATATTTAAACACATGATTATTTGTTTGGTGTGCTCGATGGCCTCTGCTACAGACCTCATCGAAATGACACTTAGATATCTTAGGGTCTACATATGAAATCTTCCCAAATGGTCTAGCGGATAGGAATCTGCCTTGTAACGCAGGGCGGCACGGGTTCGATTCCCGTCATGGCAAATGATTCTTGTAGAAAAATAAAATGAGTCCCAACGTGTGCAACAGAACAGTTTGAAATCTCGTTACATTTCCATCGTCATGAACATGACTTATATCAGGCTAGCTCATTTTTTCTTTGTTCATTTTAAGTGTAGAAACAATATTTCGTTTGTGACCATTTTTTTCTGCCATTTTGACAACAGGCTCATGACTAAAGAACACACGGCTGTCTGCTGATTGACGCTTGACTGTAGATTTTCGCTTTGTGTCAAAAGGACTCCCTTAACGCACACTTTTTCAAAGTAGGTGAATTCATCAGATCTGTTTGAAACATTGCATTTTATCCATGCACGACGACTGCTTAGATACTCGCAGCACAGTTGCCCCATATAAATTGCCCATGAGCGCGGAGCTTGTCTTTGTCACTGTAGCAACTTTGCTCCATCAGGGGGACAACCCGGTTCGACGCCCCTGTAAGCACATGTTTCTCTAATTTCTTTGTTTCAGGCAAGCCACTGTGACGTCAGACGCCTTTACGCATACAGCTTCGCGATGCTTAGACAGTAATAACATAATTCATGTTTACATTTCTTTAATTTTCGACGCATTGTCGTTATTCGTGACGCATCAATGACCAATTGATTATATGGCAATGCAATGAAAAAAGCGTGTGGAAAACAGTGTTAATGACAGATTTGAGATGCACATTTCTTCAATGTTGGCCGCATGGCATTCCTGTGCAGGTGACAATGGTAATTTTTCAAAACGACAAGGATATTTAAACACATGATTATTTGTTTGGTGTGCTCTATGGCCTCTGCTACAGACCTCGTCGAAATGACACTTAGATATCTTAGGGTCTACATATGAAATCTTCCCAAATGGTCTAGCGGATAGGAATCTGCCTTGTAACGCAGGGCGGCCCGGGTTCGATTCCCGTCATGACAAATGATTCTTGTAGAAAAATAAAATGAGTCCCAACGTGTGCAACAGAACAGTTCGAAATCTCGTTACATTTGCATCGTCATGAACATGACTTATATCAGGCTAGCTCATTTTTACTTTGTTCATTTTAAGTGTAGAAACAATATTTCGTTTGTGACCATTTTTTTCTGCCGTTTTGACAACAGGCTCATGACTAAAGAACACACGGCTGTCTGCTGATTGACGCTTGACTGTAGATTTTCGCTTTGTGTCAAAAGGACTCCCTTAACGCACACTTTTTCAAAGTAGGTGAATTCATCAGATCTGTTTGAAACATTGCATTTTATCCATGCACGACGACTGCTTAGATACTCGCAGCACAGTTGCCCCATATAAATTGCCCATGAGCGCGGAGCTTGTCTTTGTCACTGTAGCAACTTTGCTCCATCAGGGGGACAAGCCGGTTCGACGCCCCTGTAAGCACATGTTTCTCTAATTCCTTTGTTTCAGGCAAGCCACTGTGACGTCAGACGCCTTTACGCATACAGCTTTGCGATGCTTAGACAGTAATAACATAATTCATGTTTACATTTCTTTAATTTTCGAAGCATTGTCGTTATTCGTGACGCATCAATGACCAATTGATTATATAGCAATGCAATGAAAAAAGCGTGTGGAAAACAGTGTTAATGACAGATTTGAGAAGCACATTTCTTCAATGTTGGCCGCATGGCATTCCTGTGCAGGTGACAATGGTAATTTTTCAAAACGACAAGGATATTTAAACACATGATTATTTGTTTGGTGTGCTCTATGGCCTCTGCTACAGACCTCGTCGAAATGACACTTAGATAACTTAGGGTCTACATATGAAATCTTCCCAAATGGTCTAGCGGATAGGAATCTGCCTTGTAACGCAGGGCGGCCCGGGTTCGATTCCCGTCATGGCAAATGATTCTTGTAGAAAAATAAAATGAGTCTCAACGTGTGCAACAGAACAGTTTGAAATCTCGTTACATTTGCATCGTCATGAACATGACTTATATCAGGCTAGCTCATTTTTACTTTGTTCATTTTAAGTGTAGAAACAATATTTCGTTTGTGACCATTTTTTTCTGCCGTTTTGACAACAGGCTCATGACTAAAGAACACACGGCTGTCTGCTGATTGACGCTTGACTGTAGATTTTCGCTTTGTGTCAAAAGGACTCCCTTAACGCACACTTTTTCAAAGTAGGTGAATTCATCAGATCTGTTTGAAACATTGCATTTTATCCATGCACGACGACTGCTTAGATACTCGCAGCACAGTTGCCCCATATAAATTGCCCATGAGCGCGGAGCTTGTCTTTGTCACTGTAGCAACTTTGCTCCATCAGGGGGACAAGCCGGTTCGACGCCCCTGTAAGCACATGTTTCTCTAATTCCTTTGTTTCAGGCAAGCCACTGTGACGTCAGACGCCTTTACGCATACAGCTTTGCGATGCTTAGACAGTAATAACATAATTCATGTTTACATTTCTTTAATTTTCGAAGCATTGTCGTTATTCGTGACGCATCAATGACCAATTGATTATATAGCAATGCAATGAAAAAAGCGTGTGGAAAACAGTGTTAATGACAGATTTGAGAAGCACATTTCTTCAATGTTGGCCGCATGGCATTCCTGTGCAGGTGACAATGGTAATTTTTCAAAACGACAAGGATATTTAAACACATGATTATTTGTTTGGTGTGCTCTATGGCCTCTGCTACAGACCTCGTCGAAATGACACTTAGATAACTTAGGGTCTACATATGAAATCTTCCCAAATGGTCTAGCGGATAGGAATCTGCCTTGTAACGCAGGGCGGCCCGGGTTCGATTCCCGTCATGGCAAATGATTCTTGTAGAAAAATAAAATGAGTCTCAACGTGTGCAACAGAACAGTTTGAAATCTCGTTACATTTGCATCGTCATGAACATGACTTATATCAGGCTAGCTCATTTTTTCTTTGTTCATTTTAAGTGTAGAAACAATATTTCGTTTGTGACCATTTTTTTCTGCCGTTTTGACAACAGGCTCATGACTAAAGAACACACGGCTGTCTGCTGATTGACGCTTGACTGTAGATTTTCGCTTTGTGTCAAAAGGACTCCCTTAACGCACACTTTTTCAAAGTAGGTGAATTCATCAGATCTGTTTGAAACATTGCATTTTATCCATGCACGACGACTGCTTAGATACTCGCAGCACAGTTGCCCCATATAAGTTGCCCATGAGCGCGGAGCTTGTCTTTGTGACTGTAGCAACTTTACTCCATCAGGGAGACAAGCCGGTTCGACGCCCCTGTAAGCACATGTTTCTCTAATTCCTTTGTTTCAGGCAAGCCACAGTGACGTCAGACGCCTTTGCGCATACAGCTTTGCGATGCTTAGACAGTAATAACATAATTCATGTTTACATTTCTTTAATTTTCGACGCATTGTCGTTATTCGTGACGCATCAATGACCAATTGATTATATGGCAATGCAATGAAAAAAGCGTGTGGAAAACAGTGTTAATGACAGATTTGAGATGCACATTTCTTCAATGTTGGCCGCATGGCATTCCTGTGCAGGTGACAATGGTAATTTTTCAAAACGACAAGGATATTTAAACACATGATTATTTGTTTGGTGTGCTCTATGGCCTCTGCTACAGACCTCGTCGAAATGACACTTAGATATCTTAGGGTCTACATATGAAATCTTCCCAAATGGTCCAGCGGATAGGAATCTACCTTGTAACGCAGGGCGGCCCGGGTTCGATTCCCGTCATGGCAAATGATTCTTGTAGAAAAATAAAATGAGTCCCAACGTGTGCAACAGAACAGTTCGAAATCTCGTTACATTTGCATCGTCATGAACATGACTTATATCAGGCTAGCTAATTTTTTCTTTGTTCATTTTAAGTGTAGAAACAATATTTCGTTTGTGACCATTTTTTTCTGCCGTTTTGACAACAGGCTCATGACTAAAGAACACACGGCTGTCTGCTGATTGACGCTTGACTGTAGATTTTCGCTTTGTGTCAAAAGGACTCCCTTAACGCACACTTTTTCAAAGTAGGTGAATTCATCAGATCTGTTTGAAACATTGCATTTTATCCATGCACGACGACTGCTTAGATACTCGCAGCACAGTTGCCCCATATAAGTTGCCCATGAGCGCGGAGCTTGTCTTTGTGACTGTAGCAACTTTACTCCATCAGGGAGACAAGCCGGTTCGACGCCCCTGTAAGCACATGTTTCTCTAATTCCTTTGTTTCAGGCAAGCCACAGTGACGTCAGACGCCTTTGCGCATACAGCTTTGCGATGCTTAGACAGTAATAACATAATTCATGTTTACATTTCTTTAATTTTCGACGCATTGTCGTTATTTGTGACGCATCAATGACCAATTGATTATATGGCAATGCAATGAAAAAAGCGTGTGGAAAACAGTGTTAATGACAGATTTGAGATGCACATTTCTTCAATGTTGGCCGCATGGCATTCCTGTGCAGGTGACAATGGTAATTTTTCAAAACGACAAGGATATTTAAACACATGATTATTTGTTTGGTGTGCTCTATGGCCTCTGCTACAGACCTCGTCGAAATGACACTTAGATATCTTAGGGTCTACATATGAAATCTTCCCAAATGGTCTAGCGGATAGGAATCTACCTTGTAACGCAGGGCGGCCCGGGTTCGATTCCCGTCATGGCAAATGATTCTTGTAGAAAAATAAAATGAGTCCCAACGTGTGCAACAGAACAGTTCGAAATCTCGTTACATTTGCATCGTCATGAACATGACTTATATCAGGCTAGCTAATTTTTTCTTTGTTCATTTTAAGTGTAGAAACAATATTTCGTTTGTGACCATTTTTTTCTGCCGTTTTGACAACAGGCTCATGACTAAAGAACACACGGCTGTCTGCTGATTGACGCTTGACTGTAGATTTTCGCTTTGTGTCAAAAGGACTCCCTTAACGCACACTTTTTCAAAGTAGGTGAATTCATCAGATCTGTTTGAAACATTGCATTTTATCCATGCACGACGACTGCTTAGATACTCGCAGCACAGTTGCCCCATATAAATTGCCCATGAGCGCGGAGCTTGTCTTTGTCACTGTAGCAACTTTGCTCCATCAGGGGGACAAGCCGGTTCGACGCCCCTGTAAGCACATGTTTCTCTAATTCCTTTGTTTCAGGCAAGCCACTGTGACGTCAGACGCCTTTACGCATACAGCTTTGCGATGCTTAGACAGTAATAACATAATTCATGTTTACATTTCTTTAATTTTCGAAGCATTGTCGTTATTCGTGACGCATCAATGACCAATTGATTATATAGCAATGCAATGAAAAAAGCGTGTGGAAAACAGTGTTAATGACAGATTTGAGAAGCACATTTCTTCAATGTTGGCCGCATGGCATTCCTGTGCAGGTGACAATGGTAATTTTTCAAAACGACAAGGATATTTAAACACATGATTATTTGTTTGGTGTGCTCTATGGCCTCTGCTACAGACCTCGTCGAAATGACACTTAGATAACTTAGGGTCTACATATGAAATCTTCCCAAATGGTCTAGCGGATAGGAATCTGCCTTGTAACGCAGGGCGGCCCGGGTTCGATTCCCGTCATGGCAAATGATTCTTGTAGAAAAATAAAATGAGTCTCAACGTGTGCAACAGAACAGTTTGAAATCTCGTTACATTTGCATCGTCATGAACATGACTTATATCAGGCTAGCTCATTTTTTCTTTGTTCATTTTAAGTGTAGAAACAATATTTCGTTTGTGACCATTTTTTTCTGCCGTTTTGACAACAGGCTCATGACTAAAGAACACACGGCTGTCTGCTGATTGACGCTTGACTGTAGATTTTCGCTTTGTGTCAAAAGGACTCCCTTAACGCACACTTTTTCAAAGTAGGTGAATTCATCAGATCTGTTTGAAACATTGCATTTTATCCATGCACGACGACTGCTTAGATACTCGCAGCACAGTTGCCCCATATAAGTTGCCCATGAGCGCGGAGCTTGTCTTTGTGACTGTAGCAACTTTACTCCATCAGGGAGACAAGCCGGTTCGACGCCCCTGTAAGCACATGTTTCTCTAATTCCTTTGTTTCAGGCAAGCCACAGTGACGTCAGACGCCTTTGCGCATACAGCTTTGCGATGCTTAGACAGTAATAACATAATTCATGTTTACATTTCTTTAATTTTCGACGCATTGTCGTTATTTGTGACGCATCAATGACCAATTGATTATATGGCAATGCAATGAAAAAAGCGTGTGGAAAACAGTGTTAATGACAGATTTGAGATGCACATTTCTTCAATGTTGGCCGCATGGCATTCCTGTGCAGGTGACAATGGTAATTTTTCAAAACGACAAGGATATTTAAACACATGATTATTTGTTTGGTGTGCTCTATGGCCTCTGCTACAGACCTCGTCGAAATGACACTTAGATATCTTAGGGTCTACATATGAAATCTTCCCAAATGGTCTAGCGGATAGGAATCTACCTTGTAACGCAGGGCGGCCCGGGTTCGATTCCCGTCATGGCAAATGATTCTTGTAGAAAAATAAAATGAGTCCCAACGTGTGCAACAGAACAGTTCGAAATCTCGTTACATTTGCATCGTCATGAACATGACTTATATCAGGCTAGCTAATTTTTTCTTTGTTCATTTTAAGTGTAGAAACAATATTTCGTTAGTGTCAATTTTTTCTGCCGTTTTGACAAATGGCTCATGACTAAAGAACACACGGGTGTCTGCTGATTGACGCTTGACTGTAGATTTTCGCTTTGTGTCAAAAGGACTCCCTTAACGCACACTTTTTCAAAGTAGGTGAATTCATCAGATCTGTTTGAAACATTGCATTTTATCCATGCACGACGACTGCTTAGATACTCGCAGCACAGTTGCCCCATATAAATTGCCCATGAGTGCGGAGCTTGTCTTTGTCACTGTAGCAACTTTGCTCCATCAGGGGGACAAGCCGGTTCGACGCCCCTGTAAGCACATGTTTCTCTAATTCCTTTGTTTCAGGCAAGCCACTGTGACGTCAGACGCCTTTACGCATACAGCTTTGCGATGCTTAGACAGTAATAACATAATTCATGTTTACATTTCTTTAATTTTCGACGCATTGTCGTTATTCGTGACGCATCAATGACCAATTGATTATATGGCAATGCAATGAAAAAAGCGTGTGGAAAACAGTGTTAATGACAGATTTGAGAAGCACATTTCTTCAATGTTGGCCGCATGGCATTCCTGTGCAGGTGACAATGGTAATTTTTCAAAACGACAAGGATATTTAAACACATGATTATTTGTTTGGTGTGCTCTATGGCCTCTGCTACAGACCTCATCGAAATGACACTTAGATATCTTAGGGTCTACATATGAAATCTTCCCAAATGGTCTAGCGGATAGGAATCTGACTTGTAACGCAGGGCGGCCCGGGTTCGATTCCCGTCATGGCAAATGATTCTTGTAGAAAAATAAAATGAGTCCCAACGTGTGCAACAGAACAGTTTGAAATCTCGTTACATTTGCATCGTCATGAACATGACTTATATCAGGCTAGCTCATTTTTTCTTTGTTCATTTTAAGTGTAGAAACAATATTTCGTTTGTGACCATTTTTTTCTGCCGTTTTGACAACAGGCTCATGACTAAAGAACACACGGCTGTCTGCTGATTGACGCTTGACTGTAGATTTTCGCTTTGTGTCAAAAGGACTCCCTTAACGCACACTTTTTCAAAGTAGGTGAATTCATCAGATCTGTTTGAAACATTGCATTTTATCCATGCACGACGACTGCTTAGATACTCGCAGCACAGTTGCCCCATATAAATTGCCCATGAGCGCGGAGCTTGTCTTTGTCACTGTAGCAACTTTGCTCCATCAGGGGGACAAGCCGGTTCGACGCCCCTGTAAGCACATGTTTCTCTAATTCCTTTGTTTCAGGCAAGCCACTGTGACGTCAGACGCCTTTACGCATACAGCTTCGCGATGCTTAGACAGTAATAACATAATTCATGTTTACATTTCTTTAATTTTCGACGCATTGTCGTTATTCGTGACGCATCAATGACCAATTGATTATATGGCAATGCAATGAAAAAAGCGTGTGGAAAACAGTGTTAATGACAGATTTGAGATGCACATTTCTTCAATGTTGGCCGCATGGCATTCCTGTGCAGGTGACAATGGTAATTTTTCAAAACGACAAGGATATTTAAACCCATGATTATTTGTTTGGTGTGCTCTATGGCCTCTGCTACAGACCTCATCGAAATGACACTTAGATATCTTAGGGTCTACATATGAAATCTTCCCAAATGGTCTAGCGGATAGGAATCTGCCTTGTAACGCAGGGCGGCCCGGGTTCGATTCCCGTCATGGCAAATGATTCTTGTCGAAAAATAAAATGAGTCCCAACGTGTGCAACAGAACAGTTCAAAATCTCGTTACATTTGCATCGTCATGAACATGACTTATATCAGGCTAGCTCATTTTTTCTTTGTTCATTTTAAGTGTAGAAACAATATTTCGTTAGTGACCATTTTTTTCTGCCGTTTTGACAAATGGCTCATGACTAAAGAACACACGGGTGTCTGCTGATTGACGCTTGACTGTAGATTTTCGCTTTGTGTCAAAAGGACTCCCTTAACGCACACTTTTTCAAAGTAGCTGAATTCATCAGATCTGTTTGAAACATTGCATTTTATCCATGCACGACGACTGCTTAGATACTCGCAGAAAGTTGCCCCATATAAATTGCCCATGAGCGCGGAGCTTGTCTTTGTCACTGTAGCAACTTTGCTCCATCAGGGGGACAAGCCGGTTCGACGCCCCTGTAAGCACATGTTTCTCTAATTCCTTTGTTTCAGGCAAGCCACTGTGACGTCAGACGCCTTTACGCATACAGCTTTGCGATGCTTAGACAGTAATAACATAATTCATGTTTACATTTCTTTAATTTTCGACGCATTGTCGTTATTCGTGACGCATCAATGACCAATTGATTATATGGCAATGAAGTGAAAAAAGCGTGTGGAAAACAGTGTTAATGACAGATTTGAGAAGCACATTTCTTCAATGTTGGCCGCATGGCATTCCTGTGCAGGTGACAATGGTAATTTTTCAAAACGACAAGGATATTTAAACACATGATTATTTGTTTGGTGTGCTCTATGGCCTCTGCTACAGACCTCATCGAAATGACACTTAGATATCTTAGGGTCTACATATGAAATCTTCCCAAATGGTCTAGCGCATAGGAATCTGCCTTGTAAAGCAGGGCGGCCCGGGTTCGATTCCCGTCATGGCAAATGATTCTTGTAGAAAAATAAAATGAGTCTCAACGTGTGCAACAGAACAGTTTGAAATCTCGTTACATTTGCATCGTCATGAACATGACTTATATCAGGCTAGCTCATTTTTTCTTTGTTCATTTTAAGTGTAGAAACAATATTTCGTTTGTGACCATTTTTTTCTGCCGTTTTGACAACAGGCTCATGACTAAAGAACACACGGCTGTCTGCTGATTGACGCTTGACTGTAGATTTTCGCTTTGTGTCAAAAGGACTCCCTTAACGCACACTTTTTCAAAGGAGGTGAATTCATCAGATCTGTTTGAAACATTGCATTTTATCCATGCACGACGACTGTTTAGATACTCGCAGCACAGTTGCCCCATATAAATTGCCCATAAGCGCGGAGCTTGTCTTTGTCACTGTAGCAACTTTGCTCCATCAGGGGGACAAGCCGGTTCGACGCCCCTGTAAGCACATGTTTCTCTAATTCCTTTGTTTCAGGCAAGCCACTGTGACGTCAGACGCCTTTACGCATACAGCTTTGCGATGCTTAGACAGTAATAACATAATTCATGTTTACATTTCTTTAATTTTCGACGCATTGTCGTTATTCGTGACGCATCAATGACCAATTGATTATATGGCAATGCAATGAAAAAAGCGTGTGGAATACAGTGTTAATGACAGATTTGAGAAGCACATTTCTTCAATGTTGGCCGCATGGCATTCCTGTGCAGGTGACAATGGTAATTTTTCAAAACGACAAGGATATTTAAACCCATGATTATTTGTTTGGTGTGCTCTATGGCCTCTGCTACAGACCTCATCGAAATGACACTTAGATATCTTAGGGTCTACATATGAAATCTTCCCAAATGGTCTAGCGGATAGGAATCTGCCTTGTAACGCAGGGCGGCCCGGGTTCGATTCCCGTCATGGCAAATGATTCTTGTAGAAAAATAAAATGAGTCCCAACGTGTGCAACAGAACAGTTCGAAATCTCGTTACATTTGCATCGTCATGAACATGACTTATATCAGGCTAGCTCATTTTGTCTTTGTTCATTTTAAGTGTAGAAACAATATTTCGTTTGTGACCATTTTTTTCTGCCGTTTTGACAACAGGCTCATGACTAAAGAACACACGGCTGTCTGCTGATTGACGCTTGACTGTAGATTTTCGCTTTGTGTCAAAAGGACTCCCTTAACGCACACTTTTTCAAAGTAGGTGAATTCATCAGATCTGTTTGAAACATTGCATTTTATCCACGCACGACGACTGCTTAGATACTCGCAGCACAGTTGCCCCATATAAATTGCCCATGAGCGCGGAGCTTGTCTTTGTCACTGTAGCAACTTTGCTCCATCAGGGGGACAAGCCGGTTCGACGCCCCTGTAAGCACATGTTTCTCTAATTCCTTTGTTTCAGGCAAGCCACTGTGACGTCAGACGCCTTTACGCATACAGCTTTGCGATGCTTAGACAGTAATAACATAATTCATGTTTACATTTCTTTAATTTTCGACGCATTGTCGTTATTCGTGACGCATCAATGACCAATTGATTATATGGCAATGCAGTGAAAAAAGCGTGTGGAAAACAGTGTTAATGACAGATTTGAGAAGCACATTTCTTCAGTGTTGGCCGCATGGCATTCCTGTGCAGGTGACAATGGTAATTTTTCAAAACGACAAGGATATTTAAACACATGATTATTTGTTTGGTGTGCTCTATGGCCTCTGCTACAGACCTCATCGAAATGACACTTAGATATCTTAGCGTCTACATATGAAATCTTCCCAAATGGTCTAGCGGATAGGAATCTGCCTTGTAACGCAGGGCGGCCCGGGTTCGATTCCCGTCATGGCAAATGATTCTTGTCGAAAAATAAAATGAGTCCCAACGTGTGCAACAGAACAGTTTGAAATCTCGTTACATTTGCATCGTCATGAACATGACTTATATCAGGCTAGCTCATTTTTTCTTTGTTCATTTTAAGTGTAGAAACAATATGTCGTTTGTGACCATTTTTTTCTGCCGTTTTGACAACAGGCTCATGACTAAAGAACACACGGCTGTCTGCTGATTGACGCTTGACTGTAGATTTTCGCTTTATGTCAAAAGGACTCCCTTAACGCACACTTTTTCAAAGTAGGTGAATTCATCAGATCTGTTTGAAACATTGCATTTTATCCATGCACGACGACTGCTTAGATACTCGCAGCACAGTTGCCCCATATAAATTGCCCATGAGCGCGGAGCTTGTCTTTGTCACTGTAGCAACTTTGCTCCATCAGGGGGACAAGCCGGTTCGACGCCCCTGTAAGCACATGTTTCTCTAATTCCTTTGTTTCAGGCAAGCCACTGTGACGTCAGACGCCTTTACGCATACAGCTTCGCGATGCTTAGACAGTAATAACATAATTCATGTTTACATTTCTTTAATTTTCGACGCATTGTCGTTATTCGTGATGCATCAATGACCAATTGATTATATGGCAATGCAATGAAAAAAGCGTGTGGAAAACAGTGTTAATGACAGATTTGAGAAGCACATTTCTTCAATGTTGGCCGCATGGCATTCCTGTGCAGGTGACAATGGTAATTTTTCAAAACGACAAGGATATTTAAACACATGATTATTTGTTTGGTGTGCTCCATGGCCTCTGCTACAGACCTCGTCGAAATGACACTTAGATATCTTAGGGTCTACATATGAAATCTTCCCAAATGGTCTAGCGGATAGGAATCTGCCTTGTAACGCAGGGCGGCCCTGGTTCGATTCCTGTCATGGCAAATGATTCTTGTAGAAAAATAAAATGAGTCCCAACGTGTGCAACAGAACAGTTCGAAATCTCGTTTCATTTGCATCGTCATGAACATGACTTATATCAGGCTAGCTCATTTTTTCTTTGTTCATTTTAAGTGTAGAAACAATATGTCGTTTGTGACCATTTTTTTCTGCCGTTTTGACAACAGGCTCATGACTAAAGAACACACGGCTGTCTGCTGATTGACGCTTGACTGTAGATTTTCGCTTTATGTCAAAAGGACTCCCTTAACGCACACTTTTTCAAAGTAGGTGAATTCATCAGATCTGTTTGAAACATTGCATTTTATCCATGCACGACGACTGCTTAGATACTCGCAGCACAGTTGCCCCATATAAATTGCCCATGAGCACGGAGCTTGTCTTTGTCACTGTAGCAACTTTGCTCCATCAGGGGGACAAGCCGGTTCGACGCCCCTGTAAGCACATGTTTCTCTAATTCCTTTGTTTCAGGCAAGCCACTGTGACGTCAGACGCCTTTACGCATACAGCTTCGCGATGCTTAGACAGTAATAACATAATTCATGTTTACATTTCTTTAATTTTCGACGCATTGTCGTTATTCGTGACGCATCAATGACCAATTGATTATATGGCAATGCAATGAAAAAAGCGTGTGGAAAACAGTGTTAATGACAGATTTGAGAAGCACATTTCTTCAATGTTGGCCGCATGGCATTCCTGTGCAGGTGACAATGGTAATTTTTCAAAACGACAAGGATATTTAAACACATGATTATTTGTTTGGTGTGCTCTATGGCCTCTGCTACAGACCTCATCGAAATGACACTTAGATATCTTAGGGTCTACATATGAAATCTTCCCAAATGGTCTAGCGGATAGGAATCTGCCTCGTAACGCAGGGCGGCCCGGGTTCGATTCCCGTCATGGCAAATGATTCTTGTTGAAAAATAAAATGAGTCCCAACGTGTGCAACAGAACAGTTCGAAACCTCGTTACATTTGCATCGTCATGAACATGACTTATATCAGGCTAGCTCATTTTTTCTTTGTTCATTTTAAGTGTAGAAACAATATTTCGTTTGTGACCATTTTTTTCTGCCGTTTTGACAACAGGCTCATGACTAAAGAACACACGGCTGTCTGCTGATTGACGCTTGACTGTAGATTTTCGCTTTGTGTCAAAAGGACTCCCTTAACGCACACTTTTTCAAAGTAGGTGAATTCATCAGATCTGTTTGAAACATTGCATTTTATCCATGCACGACGACTGCTTAGATACTCGCAGCACAGTTGCCCCATATAAATTGCCCATGAGCGCGGAGCTTGTCTTTGTCACTGTAGCAACTTTGCTCCATCAGGGGGACAAGCCGGTTCGACGCCCCTGTAAGCACATGTTTCTCTAATTCCTTTGTTTCAGGCAAGCCACTGTGACGTCAGACGCCTTTACGCATACAGCTTTGCGATGCTTAGACAGTAATAACATAATTCATGTTTACATTTCTTTAATTTTCGACGCATTGTCGTTATTCGTGACGCATCAATGACCAATTGATGATATGGCAATGCAATGAAAAAAGCGTGTGGAAAACAGTGTTAATGACAGATTTGAGAAGCACATTTCTTCAATGTTGGCCGCATGGCATTCCTGTGCAGGTGACAATGGTAATTTTTCAAAACGACAAGGATATTTAAACACATGATTATTTGTTTGGTGTGCTCTATGGCCTCTGCTACAGACCTCATCGAAATGACACTTAGATATCTTAGGGTCTACATATGAAATCTTCCCAAATGGTCTAGCGGATAGGAATCTGCCTTGTAACGCAGGGCGTCCGGGTTCGATTCCCGTCATGGCAAATGATTCTTGTCGAAAAATAAAATGAGTCCCAACGTGTGCAACAGAACAGTTTGAAATCTCGTTACATTTGCATCGTCATGAACATGACTTATATCAGGCTAGCTCATTTTTTCTTTGTTCATTTTAAGTGTAGAAACAATATGTCGTTTGTGACCATTTTTTTCTGCCGTTTTGACAACAGGCTCATGACTAAAGAACACACGGCTGTCTGCTGATTGACGCTTGACTGTAGATTTTCGCTTTATGTCAAAAGGACTCCCTTAACGCACACTTTTTCAAAGTAGGTGAATTCATCAGATCTGTTTGAAACATTGCATTTTATCCATGCACGACGACTGCTTAGATACTCGCAGCACAGTTGCCCCATATAAATTGCCCATGAGCGCGGAGCTTGTCTTTGTCACTGTAGCAACTTTGCTCCATCAGGGGGACAAGCCGGTTCGACGCCCCTGTAAGCACATGTTTCTCTAATTCCTTTGTTTCAGGCAAGCCACTGTGACGTCAGACGCCTTTACGCATACAGCTTTGCGATGCTTAGACAGTAATAACATAATTCATGTTTACATTTCTTTAATTTTCGACGCATTGTCGTTATTCGTGACGCATCAATGACCAATTGATTATATGGCAATGCAATGAAAAAAGCGTGTGGAAAACAGTGTTAATGACAGATTTGAGAAGCACATTTCTTCAATGTTGGCCGCATGGCATTCCTGTGCAGGTGACAATGGTAATTTTTCAAAACGACAAGGATATTTAAACACATGATTATTTGTTTGGTGTGCTCTATGGCCTCTGCTACAGACCTCATCGAAATGACACTTAGATATCTTAGGGTCTACATATGAAATCTTCCCAAATGGTCTAGCGGATAGGAATCTGCCTTGTAACGCAGGGCGGCCCGGGTTCGATTCCCGTCATGGCAAATGATTCTTGTCGAAAAATAAAATGAGTCCCAACGTGTGCAACAGAACAGTTTGAAATCTCGTTACATTTGCATCGTCATGAACATGACTTATATCAGGCTAGCTCATTTTTTCTTTGTTCATTTTAAGTGTAGAAACAATATGTCGTTTGTGACCATTTTTTTCTGCCGTTTTGACAACAGGCTCATGACTAAAGAACACACGGCTGTCTGCTGATTGACGCTTGACTGTAGATTTTCGCTTTATGTCAAAAGGACTCCCTTAACGCACACTTTTTCAAAGTAGGTGAATTCATCAGATCTGTTTGAAACATTGCATTTTATCCATGCACGACGACTGCTTAGATACTCGCAGCACAGTTGCCCCATATAAATTGCCCATGAGCGCGGAGCTTGTCTTTGTCACTGTAGCAACTTTGCTCCATCAGGGGGACAAGCCGGTTCGACGCCCCTGTAAGCACATGTTTCTCTAATTCCTTTGTTTCAGGCAAGCCACTGTGACGTCAGACGCCTTTACGCATACAGCTTCGCGATGCTTAGACAGTAATAACATAATTCATGTTTACATTTCTTTAATTTTCGACGCATTGTCGTTATTCGTGACGCATCAATGACCAATTGATTATATGGCAATGCAATGAAAAAAGCGTGTGGAAAACAGTGTTAATGACAGATTTGAGAAGCACATTTCTTCAATGTTGGCCGCATGGCATTAGATTAGATTAGATTAGATTCAACTTTATTGTCATTGTGCAGAGTACAAGTACAGAGACAACGAAATGCAGTTAGCGTCTAACCAGAAGTGCAAAATAGCAGAAAGTGCAATGAACAGTATTTACAGGTAGTGCAATATATGATCAGTAGTAGTGCAGTGTAATATAGAATAATATAAGCAGTATAATATAGCAGTGCAGTATAGCAGTATGTGAGTAACAGTAGCATTATAGCAGAATAAATAGTTAAAGTATGAGCAGTGTAGCAGCATATGAGCTGTATGGGTAATGCAGTCTAGCAGTATATATGTATTAACAGTAACATGAGGTAGATGCCGAATAAATATAAATATGGAATGCCGTATAAACAAGTATGTACAGTATGTGCAGTAGTATTAAAGAAAACATAGGATATGTGCATTATGTGCATTATGAACAGTATGAACAGGTATGTACAGAAGAGCAGTGGTATTGAGTAAGAGAAGGGGAGGGGAGTATAGTGCAATAGTCCGGGTGGTGGGGGGGGGGGGTGGGGGTTGCGGGGGTAGTAGGTTGTCAGGTAGGTGTAGTGTTCGAGTTCAGCAGGGTGACAGCCGCAGGGAAGAAGCTGCCTCTGAACCTACTGGTTCGGGTGCGGAGAGACCTGTAGCGCCTCCCGGAGGGGAGTGGGGTGAAAAGTCTATGGTTGGGGTGTGAGATGTCCTTGACGATGCTGCGTGCCTTACGCAGGCATCGTTTGCCCTGGACAGCCTCGATGGAGGGGAGTGAGGAACCGGTGATGCGTTGGGCAGTTTTCACCACCCTCTGCAGTGCCTTCCGGTCCGATGCCGAGCAGTTGCCATACCATACTGTGACACAGTAGGTAAGGATACTCTCGATGGTGCAGCGGTAGAAGTTCACCAGGATCTGAGGAGGTAGATGGACCTTCTTTAGTCTCCTCAGGAAGAAGAGACGCTGGTGAGCCTTCTTTATCAGGGTGGAGGTGTTGAGGGTCCAGGAGAGGTCCTCAGAGATGTGGACACCCAGAAACTTGAAGCTGGTGACTCGCTCCACCTCAGTCCCGTTGATGAGGATGGGGGTGTGTGCGCCAGCTTTAGACTTCCTGAAGTCCACAATGAGTTCTTTGGTCTTCTTGGTGTTGAGAGCCAGGTTATTGTCGTTGCACCACACTGTTAGGTGCTGGACCTCCTCCCTGTAGGCCGACTCATCGTTGTTGCTGATGAGACCGATCACCGTTGTGTTGTCTGCAAACTTAACAATGGTGTTTGAGCCATGTACAGGTGTGCAGTCGTAGGTGAAGAGGGAGTAAAGGAGGGGGCTCAGCACACAGCCTTGTGGAACGCCGGTGTTCAGGGTGAGGGTTGAGGAAGTGTGGTTGTGAAGCCTAACAGACTGCGGCCTGTTGGTCAAGAAGTCTAGAATCCAGTTGCAGAGGGAGGGGTTGATGCCCAGTTGCCTGAGTTTGGAGATCAGTTTGGAGGGGATGATGGTGTTGAATGCTGAGCTGAAGTCAATAAACAGCATTCTCACATAAGAGTTAGTCTTGTCGAGGTGGGACAGGGCGGAGTGAAGTACCGTTGAAATGGCATCCTCTGTACTCCTGTTCTGCCGGTAGGCGAATTGAAAGGGGTCCAGTGTGGGTGGTAGGCAGGTCTTGAGTTGAGCTAAGACCAGCCTCTCGAAGCACTTCATGATGATGGGCGTGAGTGCCACTGGTCGGAAGTCATTTAGGCTCGTTGCAGTGGAGTGTTTTGGCACCGGCACGATGGAGGTGGTTTTGAAGCACGCGGGGACAGCTGCTTGGGCTAGGGACAGGTTGAATATGTCAGTCCAAACCTTAGTCAGCTGCACAGCGCAGGCCCTGAGGACGCGTCCGGGGATCCCATCAGGACCAGCAGCCTTGCGTGCGTTAGTCCTGCTCAGTGCCGCACACACGTCGGTGGGGGATAGAGTGAGGGGCTGGTGCTCCGCAGGGAGCACAGCCTTGGTGGCCACCTCCTTGTTGTCCCTGTCAAAGCGGCCGTAGAAGTGGTTCAGCTCATCAGGGAGGGAGGCGTCAACGGAGAGGGGTGAGGTGTTAGATGGTTTGTAGTCAGTGATGGCCTGGATGCCCTGCCACATGCGTCGGGGGTCAGAGTTGTTTCTGAAGTGATCCTCTATCCTCAGCTTGTGGTTGTGCTTGGCCTTTTTGATGCCCCTCTGCAGATTAGCCCTGGATGAGCTGTAGGCCCGAGCATCCCCTGATCTGAAGGCAATGTCGCGTGCCTTCAGCAGGAGTCGGACCTCACTGTTCATCCATGGCTTCTGATTAGGGAAAGTGGTGATCCGCTTGAGTGTGGTGACACTGCTGATGTTGGAATTGATGTAGTCCAAAACAGATGAGGCATATGAATTAATGTCCGTGTGGGAGTCATGGGTGGCCTGAGTGGCAAACACACCCCAGTCAGTGTTTCCAAAACGCTGCTGGAGCGCTGAGTCAGCTCCCTCTGGCCAGACCTTGACTGTCCTCACTGTAGGTTTCACTCGTTTGATGAGTGCTGAGTACTTGGGCAGTAGGAACAATGAGAGGTGGTCTGATTGACCTAGGTGGGGGAGGGGAACGGCTTTGTACGCATCAGCCATGCTGGTGTATACTTGGTCCAATGTCCTGTCTCCTCTGGTGGGGCAAGAGACATTTCGGTGGAATTTGGGCAGTACAGTCTTTAAGTTGGAGTGATTGAAGTCACCCGCGACAATGAAGGCTGCCTCGGGATGCAGAGTCTGTTGTTTGCTAATGGCAGCATACAGTTCTTTCATAGCAATCTTAGCATTAGCATCAGGGGGGATATAGGCTGCCGTGATAACAGTAGACGTGAACTCTCTGGGCAGATAGAAAGGTCTACACTTAACCATGAGAAACTCCAGGTTAGCTGAGCAGTAACTCTCGGTGATGGTAGTGTCCGTGCACCACGTCTTGTTCACATAAATGCACAAACCTCCACCTCTGGTCTTACCGGAGTCGCCTCCTGTTCTGTCTGCTCGGAGAACGCAGCGCCCTGCTAGCTCGATAGCGTTGTCGGGAACCTCGCTGTTGAGCCAGGTTTCAGTGAAAACCATGATGTTACAGTCCATAATCCATTTGTGGGTGGTGATCCGCAGCCGCAGTTCATCCATCTTGTTTGCCAGGGAACGAACATTTGCAAGGAAAAGGCTAGGTAGTGAGAGTCGGTGTGGAGTTAGCTTTAGCCTAGCTCTCAGCCCACCTCGGCTCCCTCGCCTGTGTTTTCGTTTCCGAGCCGGTCTGGGGCCTCTTCCGGTCGGTGTAGCGGAGTTAGCTGGACCCGCTGTTTTGCTAATCTCGGGTATATCGTCGATAAAGATGACTGGAGTGCCGGAACCGATGTCCAGAAGTTCTTGTCGGCTGTACGATATGTACGCTAAACTGTTTTTAGCGAGAATACTTAAGATAAACAAGCAAATAACTACTAGTTCGCAAACTCTGGAGAGACACTGAGCGTCGCGATGCATGCGCGCCGCCATCTTGGTCATCCAAGATTCTCCTGTGCAGGTGACAATGGTAATTTTTCAAAACGACAAGGATATTTAAACACATGATTATTTGTTTGGTGTGCTCCATGGCCTCTGCTACAGACCTCGTCGAAATGACACTTAGATATCTTAGGGTCTACATATGAAATCTTCCCAAATGGTCTAGCGGATAGGAATCTGCCTTGTAACGCAGGGCGGCCCGGGTTCGATTCCCGTCATGGCAAATGATTCTTGTAGAAAAATAAATTGAGTCCCAACGTGTGCAACAGAACAGTTTGAAATCTCGTTACATTTGCATCGTCATGAACATGACTTATATCAGGCTAGCTCATTTTTTCTTTGTTCATTTTAAGTGTAGAAACAATATTTCGTTAGTGACCATTTTTTTCTGCCGTTTTGACAAATGGCTCATGACTAAAGAACACACGGGTGTCTGCTGATTGACGCTTGACTGTAGATTTTCGCTTTGTGTCAAAAGGACTCCCTTAACGCACACTTTTTCAAAGTAGGTGAATTCATCAGATCTGTTTGAAACATTGCATTTTATCCATGCACGACGACTGCTTAGATACTCGCAGCACAGTTGCCCCATATAAATTGCCCATGAGCGCGGAGCTTGTCTTTGTCACTGTAGCAACTTTGCTCCATCAGGGGGACAAGCCGGTTCGACGCCCCTGTTAGCACATGTTTCTCTAATTCCTTTGTTTCAGGCAAGCCACTGTGACGTCAGACGCCTTTACGCATACAGCTTTGCGATGCTTAGACAGTAATAACATAATTCATGTTTACATTTCTTTAATTTTCGACGCATTGTCGTTATTCGTGACGCATCAATGACCAATTGATTATATGGCAATGCAATGAAAAACGCGTGTGGAATACAGTGTTAATGACAGATTTGAGAAGCACATTTCTTCAATGTTGGCCGCATGGCATTCCTGTGCAGGTGACAATGGTAATTTTTCAAAACGACAAGGATATTTAAACCCATGATTATTTGTTTGGTGTGCTCTATGGCCTCTGCTACAGACCTCATCGAAATGACACTTAGATATCTTAGGGTCTACATATGAAATCTTCCCAAATGGTCTAGCGGATAGGAATCTGCCTTGTAACGCAGGGCGGCCCGGGTTTGATTCCCGTCATGGCAAATGATTCTTGTAGAAAAATAAAATGAGTCGCAACAGAACAGCTCGAAATCTCGTTTCATTTGCATCGTCATGAACATGACTTATATCAGGCTAGCTCATTTTTTCTTTGTTCATTTTAAGTGTAGAAACAATATTTCGTTTGTGACCATTTTTTTCTGCCGTTTTGACAACAGGCTCATGACTAAAGAACACACGGCTGTCTGCTGATTGACGCTTGACTGTAGATTTTCGCTTTGTGTCAAAAGGACTCCCTTAACGCACACTTTTTCAAAGTAGGTGAATTCATCAGATCTGTTTGAAACATTGCATTTTATCCATGCACGACGACTGCTTAGATACTCGCAGCACAGTTGCCCCATATAAATTGCCCATGAGCGCGGAGCTTGTCTTTGTGACTGTAGCAACTTTGCTCCATCAGGGGGACAAGCCGGTTCGACGCCCCTGTAAGCACATGTTTCTCTAATTCCTTTGTTTCAGGCAAGCCACAGTGACGTCAGACGCCTTTGCGCATACAGCTTAGCGATGCTTAGACAGTAATAACATAATTCATGTTTACATTTCTTTAATTTTCGACGCATTGTCGTTATTCGTGACGCATCAATGACCAATTGATTATATGGCAATGCAATGAAAAAAGCGTGTGGAAAACAGTGTTAATGACAGATTTGAGAAGCACATTTCTTCAATGTTGGCCGCATGGCATTCCTGTGCAGGTGACAATGGTAATTTTTCAAAACGACAAGGATATTTAAACACATGATTATTTGTTTGGTGTGCTCTATGGCCTCTGCTACAGACCTCATCGAAATGACACTTAGATATCTTAGGGTCTACATATGAAATCTTCCCAAATGGTGTAGCGGATAGGAATCTGCCCTGTAACGCATGGCGGCCTGGGTTCGATTCCCGTCATGGCAAATGATTCTTGTAGAAAAATAAAATGAGTCTCAACGTGTGCAACAGAACAGTTTGAAATCTCGTTACATTTGCATCGTCATGAACATGACTTATATCAGGCTAGCTCATTTTTTCTTTGTTCATTTTAAGTGTAGAAACAATATTTCGTTTGTGACCATTTTTTTCTGCCGTTTTGACAACAGGCTCATGACTAAAGAACACACGGCTGTCTGCTGATTGACGCTTGACTGTAGATTTTCGCTTTGTGTCAAAAGGACTCCCTTAACGCACACTTTTTCAAAGTAGGTGAATTCATCAGATCTGTTTGAAACATTGCATTTTATCCATGCACGACGACTGCTTAGATACTCGCAGCACAGTTGCCCCATATAAATTGCCCATGAGCGCGGAGCTTGTCTTTGTCACTGTAGCAACTTTGCTCCATCAGGGGGACAAGCCGGTTCGACGCCCCTGTAAGCACATGTTTCTCTAATTCCTTTGTTTCAGGCAAGCCACTGTGACGTCAGACGCCTTTACGCATACAGCTTTGCGATGCTTAGACAGTAATAACATAATTCATGTTTACATTTCTTTAATTTTCGACGCATTGTCGTTATTCGTGACGCATCAATGACCAATTGATAAAATGGCAATGCAATGAAAAAAGCGTGTGGAAAACAGTGTTAATGACAGATTTGAGAAGCACATTTCTTCAATGTTGGCCGCATGGCATTCCTGTGCAGGTGACAATGGTAATTTTTCAAAACGACAAGGATATTTAAACACATGATTATTTGTTTGGTGTGCTCTATGGCCTCTGCTACAGACCTCATCGAAATGACACTTAGATATCTTAGGGTCTACATATGAAATCTTCCCAAATGGTCTAGCGGATAGGAATCTGCCTTGTAACGCAGGGCGGCCCGGGTTCGATTCCCGTCATGGCAAATGATTCTTGTCGAAAAATAAAATGAGTCCCAACGTGTGCAACAGAACAGTTCGAAATCTCGTTACATTTGCATCGTCATGAACATGACTTATATCAGGCTAGCTCATTTTTTCTTTGTTCATTTTAAGTGTAGAAACAATATTTCGTTTGTGACCATTTTTTTCTGCCGTTTTGACAACAGGCTCATGACTAAAGAACACACGGCTGTCTGCTGATTGACGCTTGACTGTAGATTTTCGCTTTGTGTCAAAAGGACTCCCTTAACGCACACTTTTTCAAAGTAGGTGAATTCATCAGATCTGTTTGAAACATTGCATTTTATCCATGCACGACGACTGCTTAGATACTCGCAGCACAGTTGCCCCATATAAATTGCCCATGAGCGCGGAGCTTGTCTTTGTCACTGTAGCAACTTTGCTCCATCAGGGGGACAAGCCGGTTCGACGCCCCTGTAAGCACATGTTTCTCTAATTCCTTTGTTTCAGGCAAGCCACTGTGACGTCAGACGCCTTTACGCATAAAGCTTTGCGATGCTTAGACAGTAATAACATAATTCATGTTTACATTTCTTTAATTTTCGACGCATTGTCGTTATTCGTGACGCATCAATGACCAATTGATTATATGGCAATGCAATGAAAAAAGCGTTTGGAAAACAGTGTTAATGACAGATTTGAGAAGCACATTTCTTCAATGTTGGCCGCATGGCATTCCTGTGCAGGTGACAATGGTAATTTTTCAAAAACGACAAGGATATTTAAACACATGATTATTTGTTTGGTGTGCTCTATGGCCTCTGCTAAAGACCTCATCGAAATGACACTTAGATATCTTAGGGTCTACATATGAAATCTTCCCAAATGGTCTAGCGGATAGGAATCTGCCTTGTAACGCAGGGCGGCCCGGGTTCGATTCCCGTCATGGCAAATGATTCTTGTAGAAAAATAAAATGAGTCCCAACGTGTGCAACAGAACAGTTCGAAATCTCGTTACATTTGCATCGTCATGAACATGACTTATATCAGGCTAGCTCATTTTTTCTTTGTTCATTTTAAGTGTAGAAACAATATTTCGTTTGTGACCATTTTTTTCTGCCGTTTTGACAACAGGCTCATGACTAAAGAACACACGGCTGTCTGCTGATTGACGCTTGACTGTAGATTTTCGCTTTGTGTCAAAAGGACTCCCTTAACGCACACTTTTTCAAAGTAGGTGAATTCATCAGATCTGTTTGAAACATTGCATTTTATCCATGCACGACGACTGCTTAGATACTCGCAGCACAGTTGCCCCATATAAATTGCCCATGAGTGCGGAGCTTGTCTTTGTCACTGTAGCAACTTTGCTCCATCAGGGGGACAAGCCGGTTCGACGCCCCTGTAAGCACATGTTTCTCTAATTCCTTTGTTTCAGGCAAGCCACTGTGACGTCAGACGCCTTTACGCATACAGCTTTGCGATGCTTAGACAGTAATAACATAATTCATGTTTACATTTCTTTAATTTTCGACGCATTGTCGTTATTCGTGATGCATCAATGACCAATTGATTATATGGCAATGCAATGAAAAAAGCGTTTGGAAAACAGTGTTAATGACAGATTTGAGAAGCACATTTCTTCAATGTTGGCCGCATGGCATTCCTGTGCAGGTGACAATGGTAATTTTTCAAAACGACAAGGATATTTAAACACATGATTATTTGTTTGGTGTGCTCTATGGCCTCTGCTACAGACCTCGTCGAAATGACACTTAGATATCTTAGGGTCTACATATGAAATCTTCCCAAATGGTCTAGCGGATAGGAATCTGCCTTGTAATGCAGGGCGGCCCGGGTTCGATTCCCGTCATGGCAAATGATTCTTGTAGAAAAATAAAATGAGTCTCAACGTGTGCAACAGAACAGTTTGAAATCTCGTTACATTTGCATCGTCATGAACATAACTTATATCAGGCTAGCTCATTTTTTCTTTGTTCATTTTAAGTGTAGAAACAATATTTCGTTAGTGACCATTTTTTTCTGCCGTTTTGACAAATGGCTCATGACTAAAGAACACACGGGTGTCTGCTGATTGACGCTTGACTGTAGATTTTCGCTTTGTGTCAAAAGGACTCCCTTAACGCACACTTTTTCAAAGAAGGTGAATTCATCAGATCTGTTTGAAACATTGCATTTTATCCATGCACGACGACTGCTTAGATACTCGCAGCACAGTTGCCCCATATAAATTGCCCATGAGCGCGGAGCTTGTCTTTGTGACTGTAGCAACTTTGCTCCATCATGGGGACAAGCCGGTTCGACGCCCCTGTAAGCACATGTTTCTCTAATTCCTTTGTTTCAGACAAGCCACCGTGACGTCAGACGCCTTTGCGCATACAGCTTTGCGATGCTTAGACAGTAATAACATAATTCATGTTTACATTTCTTTAATTTTCGACGCATTGTCGTTATTCGTGACGCATCAATGACCAATTGATTTTATGGCAATGCAATGAAAAAAGCGTGTGGAAAACAGTGTTAATGACAGATTTGAGAAGCACATTTCTTCAATGTTGGCCGCATGGCATTCCTGTGCAGGTGACAATGGTAATTTTTCAAAACGACAAGGATATTTAAACACATGATTATTTGTTTGGTGTGCTCTATGGCCTCTGCTACAGACCTCATCGAAATGACACTTAGATATCTTAGGGTCTACATATGAAATCTTCCCAAATGGTCTAGCGGATAGGAATCTGCCTTGTAACGCAGGGCGGCCCGGGTTCGATTCCCGTCATGGCAAATGATTCTTGTAGAAAAATAAAATGAGTCTCAACGTGTGCAACAGAACAGTTTGAAATCTCGTTACATTTGCATCGTCATGAACATGACTTATATCAGGCTAGCTCATTTTTTCTTTGTTCATTTTAAGTGTAGAAACAATATTTCGTTTGTGACCATTTTTTTCTGCCGTTTTGACAACAGGCTCATGACTAAAGAACACTCGGCTGTCTGCTGATTGACGCTTGACTGTAGATTTTCGCTTTGTGTCAAAAGGACTCCCTTAACGCACACTTTTTCAAAGTAGGTGAATTCATCAGATCTGTTTGAAACATTGCATTTTATCCATGCACGACGACTGCTTAGATACTCGCAGCACAGTTGCCCCATATAAATTGCCCATGAGCGCGGAGCTTGTCTTTGTCACTGTAGCAACTTTGCTCCATCAGGGGGACAAGCCGGTTCGACGCCCCTGTAAGCACATGTTTCTCTAATTCCTTTTTTTCAGGCAAGCCACTGTGACGTCAGACGCCTTTACGCATACAGCTTTGCGATGCTTAGACAGTAATAACATAATTCATGTTTACATTTCTTTAATTTTCGACGCATTGTCGTTATTCGTGACGCATCAATGACCAATTGATTATATGGCAATGCAATGAAAAAAGCGTGTGGAAAACAGTGTTAATGACAGATTTGAGAAGCACATTTCTTCAATGTTGGCCGCATGGCATTCCTGTGCAGGTGACAATGGTAATTTTTCAAAACGACAAGGATATTTAAACACATGATTATTTGTTTGGTGTGCTCTATGGCCTCTGCTACAGACCTCATCGAAATGACACTTAGATATCTTAGGGTCTACATATGAAATCTTCCCAAATGGTCTAGCGGATAGGAATCTGCCTTGTAACGCAGGGCGGCCCGGGTTCGATTCCCGTCATGGCAAATGATTCTTGTAGAAAAATAAAATGAGTCCCAACGTGTGCAACAGAACAGTTCGAAATCTCGTTACATTTGCATCGTCATGAACATGACTTATATCAGGCTAGCTCATTTTTTCTTTGTTCATTTTAAGTGTAGAAACAATATTTCGTTTGTGACCATTTTTTTCTGCCGTTTTGACAACAGGCTCATGACTAAAGAACACACGGCTGTCTGCTGATTGACGCTTGACTGTAGATTTTCGCTTTGTGTCAAAAGGACTCCCTTAACGCACACTTTTTCAAAGTAGGTGAATTCATCAGATCTGTTTGAAACATTGCATTTTATCCATGCACGACGACTGCTTAGATACTCGCAGCACAGTTGCCCCATATAAATTGCCCATGAGCGCGGAGCTTGTCTTTGTCACTGTAGCAACTTTGCTCCATCAGGGGGACAAGCCGGTTCGACGCCCCTGAAAGCACATGTTTCTCTAATTCCTTTGTTTCAGGCAAGCCACAGTGACGTCAGACGCCTTTGCGCATACAGCTTTGCGATGCTTAGACAGTAATAACATAATTCATGTTTACATTTCTTTAATTTTCGACGCATTGTCGTTATTCGTGACGCATCAATGACCAATTGATTATATGGCAATGCAATGAAAAAAGCGTGTGGAAAACAGTGTTAATGACAGATTTGAGAAGCACATTTCTTCAATGTTGGCCGCATGGCATTCCTGTGCAGGTGACAATGGTAATTTTTCAAAACGACAAGGATATTTAAACACATGATTATTTGTTTGGTGTGCTCTATGGCCTCTGCTACAGACCTCATCGAAATGACACTTAGATATCTTAGGGTCTACATATGAAATCTTCCCAAATGGTCTTGCGGATAGGAATCTGCCTTGTAACGCAGGGCGGCCCGGCTTCGATTCCCGTCATGGCAAATGATTCTTGTAGAGAAATAAAATGAGTCCCAACGTGTGCAACAGAACAGTTTGAAATCTCGTTACATTTGCATCGTCATGAACATGACTTATATCAGGCTAGCTCATTTTTTCTTTGTTCATTTTAAGTGTAGAAACAATATTTCGTTAGTGACCATTTTTTTCTGCCGTTTTGACAAATGGCTCATGACTAAAGAACACACGGGTGTCTGCTGATTGACGCTTGACTGTAGATTTTCGCTTTGTGTCAAAAGGACTCCCTTAACGCACAATTTTTCAAAGAAGGTGAATTCATCAGATCTGTTTGAAACATTGCATTTTATCCATGCACGACGACTGCTTAGATACTCGCAGCACAGTTGCCCCATACAAATTGCCCATGAGCGCGGAGCTTGTCTTTGTGACTGTAGCAACTTTGCTCCATCATGGGGACAAGCCGGTTCGACGCCCCTGTAAGCACATGTTTCTCTAATTCCTTTGTTTCAGACAAGCCACCGTGACGTCAGACGCCTTTGCGCATACAGCTTTGCGATGCTTAGACAGTAATAACATAATTCATGTTTACATTTCTTTAATTTTCGACGCATTGTCGTTATTCGTGACGCATCAATGACCAATTGATTTTATGGCAATGCAATGAAAAAAGCGTGTGGAAAACAGTGTTAATGACAGATTTGAGAAGCACATTTCTTCAATGTTGGCCGCATGGCATTCCTGTGCAGGTGACAATGGTAATTTTTCAAAACGACAAGGATATTTAAACACATGATTATTTGTTTGGTGTGCTCTATGGCCTCTGCTACAGACCTCATCGAAATGACACTTAGATATCTTAGGGTCTACATATGAAATCTTCCCAAATGGTCTAGCGGATAGGAATCTGCCTTGTAACGCAGGGCGGCCCGGGTTCGATTCCCGTCATGGCAAATGATTCTTGTAGAAAAATAAAATGAGTCTCAACGTGTGCAACAGAACAGTTTGAAATCTTGTTACATTTGCATCGTCATGAACATGACTTATATCAGGCTAGCTCATTTTTTCTTTGTTCATTTTAAGTGTAGAAACAATATTTCGTTTGTGACCATTTTTTTCTGCCGTTTTGACAACAGGCTCATGACTAAAGAACACACGGCTGTCTGCTGATTGACGCTTGACTGTAGATTTTCGCTTTGTGTCAAAAGGACTCCCTTAACGCACACTTTTTCAAAGTAGGTGAATTCATCAGATCTGTTTGAAACATTGCATTTTATCCATGCACGACGACTGCTTAGATACTCGCAGCACAGTTGCCCCATATAAATTGCCCATGAGCGCGGGGCTTGTCTTTGTCACTGTAGCAACTTTGCTCCATCAGGGGGACAAGCCGGTTCGACGCCCCTGTAAGCACATGTTTCTCTAATTCCTTTGTTTCAGGCAAGCCACTGTGACGTCAGACGCCTTTACGCATACAGCTTTGCGATGCTTAGACAGTAATAACATAATTCATGTTTACATTTCTTTAATTTTCGACGCATTGTCGTTATTCGTGACGCATCAATGACCAATTGATTATATGGCAATGCAATGAAAAAAGCGTGTGGAAAACAGTGTTAATGACAGATTTGAGAAGCACATTTCTTCAATGTTGGCCGCATGGCATTCCTGTGCAGGTGACAATGGTAATTTTTCAAAACGACAAGGATATTTAAACACATGATTATTTGTTTGGTGTGCTCTATGGCCTCTGCTACAGACCTCATCGAAATGACACTTAGATATCTTAGGGTCTACATATGAAATCTTCCCAAATGGTCTAGCGGATAGGAATCTGCCTTGTAACGCAGGGAGGCCGGGGTTCGATTCCCGTCATGGCAAATGATTCTTGTAGAAAAATAAAATGAGTCCCAACGTGTGCAACAGAACAGTTCGAAATCTCGTTACATTTGCATCGTCATGAACATGACTTATATCAGGCTAGCTCATTTTTTCTTTGTTCATTTTAAGTGTAGAAACAATATTTCGTTTGTGACCATTTTTTTCTGCCGTTTTGACAACAGGCTCATGACTAAAGAACACAAGGCTGTCTGCTGATTGACGCTTGACTGTAGATTTTCGCTTTGTGTCAAAAGGACTCCCTTAACGCACACTTTTTCAAAGTAGGTGAATTCATCAGATCTGTTTGAAACATTGCATTTTATCCATGCACGACGACTGCTTAGATACTCGTAGCACAGTTGCCCCATATAAATTGCCCATGAGCGCGGAGCTTGTCTTTGTCACTGTAGCAACTTTGCTCCATCAGGGGGACAAGCCGGTTCGACGCCCCTGTAAGCACATGTTTCTCTAATTCCTTTGTTTCAGGCAAGCCACTGTGACGTCAGACGCCTTTACGCATTCAGCTTTGCGATACTTAGACAGTAATAACATAATTAATGTTTACATTTCTTTAATTTTCGACGCATTGTCGTTATTCGTGACGCATCAATGACCAATTGATTATATGGCAATGCAATGAAAAAAGCGTGTGGAAAACAGTGTTAATGACAGATTTGAGAAGCACATTTCTTCAATGTTGGCCGCATGGCATTCCTGTGCAGGTGACAATGGTAATTTTTCAAAACGACAAGGATATTTAAACACATGATTATTTGTTTGGTGTGCTCTATGGCCTCTGCGACAGACCTCATCGAAATGACACTTAGATATCTTAGGGTGCATATATGAAATCTTCCCAAATGGTCTAGCGGATAGGAATCTGCCTTGTAACGCAGGGCGGCCCGGGTTCGATTCCCGTCATGGCAAATGATTCTTGTAGAAAAATAAAATGAGTCTCAACGTGTGCAACAGAACAGTTCGAAATCTCGTTACATTTGCATCGTCATGAACATGACTTATATCAGGCTAGCTCATTTTTTCTTTGTTCATTTTAAGTGTAGAAACAATATTTCGTTTGTGACCATTTTTTTCTGCCGTTTTGACAACAGGCTCATGACTAAAGAACACACGGCTGTCTGCTGATTGACGCTTGACTGTAGATTTTCGCTTTGTGTCAAAAGGACTCCCTTAACGCACACTTTTTCAAAGTAGTTGAATTCATCAGATCTGTTTGAAACATTGCATTTTATCCATGCACGACGACTGCTTAGATACTCGCAGCACAGTTGCCCCATATAAATTGCCCATGAGCGCGGAGCTTGTCTTTGTCACTGTAGCAACTTTGCTCCATCAGGGGGACAAGCCGGTTCGACGCCCCTGAAAGCACATGTTTCTCTAATTCCTTTGTTTCAGGCAAGCCACAGTGACGTCAGACGCCTTTGCGCATACAGCTTTGCGATGCTTAGACAGTAATAACATAATTCATGTTTACATTTCTTTAATTTTCGACGCATTGTCGTTATTCGTGACGCATCAATGACCAATTGATTATATGGCAATGCAATGAAAAAAGCGTGTGGAAAACAGTGTTAATGACAGATTTGAGAAGCACATTTCTTCAATGTTGGCCGCATGGCATTCCTGTGCAGGTGACAATGGTAATTTTTCAAAACGACAAGGATATTTAAACACATGATTATTTGTTTGGTGTGCTCTATGGCCTCTGCTACAGACCTCATCGAAATGACACTTAGATATCTTAGGGTCTACATATGAAATCTTCCCAAATGGTCTTGCGGATAGGAATCTGCCTTGTAACGCAGGGCGGCCCGGCTTCGATTCCCGTCATGGCAAATGATTCTTGTAGAGAAATAAAATGAGTCCCAACGTGTGCAACAGAACAGTTTGAAATCTCGTTACATTTGCATCGTCATGAACATGACTTATATCAGGCTAGCTCATTTTGTCTTTGTTCATTTTAAGTGTAGAAACAATATTTCGTTTGTGACCATTTTTTCCTGCCGTTTTGACAACAGGCTCATGACTAAAGAACACACGGCTGTCTGCTGATTGACGCTTGACTGTAGATTTTCGCTTTGTGTCAAAAGGACTCCCTTAACGCACACTTTTTCAAAGTAGGTGAATTCATCAGATCTGTTTGAAACATTGCATTTTATCCATACACGACGACTGCTTAGATACTCGCAGCACAGTTGCCCCATATAAATTGCCCATGAGCGCGGAGCTTGTCTTTGTCACTGTAGCAACTTTGCTCCATCAGGGGGACAAGCCGGTTCGACGCCCCTGTAAGCACATGTTTCTCTAATTCCTTTGTTTCAGGCAAGCCACAGTGACGTCAGACGGCTTTGCGCATACAGCTTTGCGATGCTTAGACAGTAATAACATAATTCATGTTTACATTTCTTTAATTTTCGACGCATTGTCGTTATTCGTGACGCATCAATGACCAATTGATTATATGGCAATGCAATGAAAAAAGCGTGTGGAAAACAGTGTTAATGACAGATTTGAGAAGCACATTTCTTCAATGTTGGCCGCATGGCATTCCTGTGCAGGTGACAATGGTAATTTTTCAAAACGACAAGGATATTTAAACACATGATTATTTGTTTGGTGTGCTCTATGGCCTCTGCTACAGACCTCATCGAAATGACACTTAGATATCTTAGGGTCTACATATGAAATCTTCCCAAATGGTCTTGCGGATAGGAATCTGCCTTGTAACGCAGGGCGGCCCGGCTTCGATTCCCCTCATGGCAAATGATTCTTGTAGAGAAATAAAATGAGTCCCAACGTGTGCAACAGAACAGTTTGAAATCTCGTTACATTTGCATCGTCATGAACATGACTTATATCAGGCTAGCTCATTTTGTCTTTGTTCATTTTAAGTGTAGAAACAATATTTCGTTTGTGACCATTTTTTCCTGCCGTTTTGACAACAGGCTCATGACTAAAGAACACACGGCTGTCTGCTGATTGACGCTTGACTGTAGATTTTCGCTTTGTGTCAAAAGGACTCCCTTAACGCACACTTTTTCAAAGTAGGTGAATTCATCAGATCTGTTTGAAACATTGCATTTTATCCATGCACGACGACTGCTTAGATACTCGCAGCACAGTTGCCCCATATAAGTTGCCCCTGAGCGCGGAGCTTGTCTTTGTCACTGTAGCAACTTTGCTCCATCAGGGGGACAAGCCGTTTCGACGCCCCTGTAAGCACATGTTTCTCTAATTCCTTTGTTTCAGGCAAGCCAAAGTGACGTCAGACGCCTTTGCGCAACAGCTTTGCGATGCTTAGACAGTAATAACATAATTCATGTTTACATTTCTTTAATTTTCGACGCATTGTCGTTTTTCGTGACGCATCAATGACCAATTGATTATATGGCAATGCAATGAAAAAAGCGTGTGGAAAACAGTGTTAATGACAGATTTGAGAAGCACATTTCTTCAATGTTGGCCGCATGGCATTCCTGTGCAGGTGACAATGGTAATTTTTCAAAACGACAAGGATATTTAAACACATGATTATTTGTTTGGTGTGCTCTATGGCCTCTGCTACAGACCTCATCGAAATGACACTTAGATATCTTAGGGTCTACATATGAAATCTTCCCAAATGGTCTAGCGGATAGGAATCTGCCTTGTAACGCAAGGCGGCCCGGGTTCGATTCCCGTCATGGCAAATGATTCTTGTAGAGAAATAAAATGAGTCCCAACGTGTGCAACAGAACAGTTTGAAATCTCGTTACATTTGCATCGTCATGAACATGACTTATATCAGGCTAGCTCATTTTGTCTTTGTTCATTTTAAGTGTAGAAACAATATTTCGTTTGTGACCATTTTTTCCTGCCGTTTTGACAACAGGCTCATGACTAAAGAACACACGGCTGTCTGCTGATTGACGCTTGACTGTAGATTTTCGCTTTGTGTCAAAAGGACTCCCTTAACGCACACTTTTTCAAAGTAGGTGAATTCATCAGATCTGTTTGAAACATTGCATTTTATCCATGCACGACGACTGCTTAGATACTCGCAGCACAGTTGCCCCATATAAGTTGCCCCTGAGCGCGGAGCTTGTCTTTGTCACTGTAGCAACTTTGCTCCATCAGGGGGACAAGCCGTTTCGACGCCCCTGTAAGCACATGTTTCTCTAATTCCTTTGTTTCAGGCAAGCCAAAGTGACGTCAGACGCCTTTGCGCAACAGCTTTGCGATGCTTAGACAGTAATAACATAATTCATGTTTACATTTCTTTAATTTTCGACGCATTGTCGTTTTTCGTGACGCATCAATGACCAATTGATTATATGGCAATGCAATGAAAAAAGCGTGTGGAAAACAGTGTTAATGACAGATTTGAGAAGCACATTTCTTCAATGTTGGCCGCATGGCATTCCTGTGCAGGTGACAATGGTAATTTTTCAAAACGACAAGGATATTTAAACACATGATTATTTGTTTGGTGTGCTCTATGGCCTCTGCTACAGACCTCATCGAAATGACACTTAGATATCTTAGGGTCTACATATGAAATCTTCCCAAATGGTCTAGCGGATAAGAATCTGCCTTGTAACGCAAGGCGGCCCGGGTTCGATTCCCGTCATGGCAAATGATTCTTGTAGAAAAATAAAATGAGTCTCAACGTGTGCAACAGAACAGTTCGAAATCTCGTTACATTTGCATCGTCATGAACATGACTTATATCAGGCTAGCTCATTTTTTCTTTGTTCATTTTAAGTGTAGAAACAATATTTCGTTAGTGACCATTTTTTTCTGCCGTTTTGACAACAGGCTCATGACTAAAGATCACACGGCTGTCTGCTGATTGACGCTTGACTGTAGATTTTCGCTTTGTGTCAAAAGGACTCCCTTAACGCACACTTTTTCAAAGTAGGTGAATTCATCAGATCTGTTTGAAACATTGCATTTTATCCATGCACGACGACTGCTTAGATACTCGCAGCACAGTTGCCCCATATAAGTTGCCCATGAGCGCGGAGCTTGTCTTTGTCACTGTCGCAACTTTGCTCCATCAGGGGGACAAGCCGGTTCGACGCCCCTGTAAGCACATGTTTCTCTAATTCCTTTGTTTCAGGCAAGCCACTGTGACGTCAGACGCCTTTACGCATACAGCTTCGCGATGCTTAGACAGTAATAACATAATTCATGTTTACATTTCTTTAATTTTCGACGCATTGTCGTTATTCGTGACGCATCAATGACCAATTGATTATATGGCAATGCAATGAAAAAAGCGTGTGGAAAACAGTGTTAATGACAGATTTGAGAAGCACATTTCTTCAATGTTGGCCGCATGGCATTCCTGTGCAGGTGACAATGGTAATTTTTCAAAACGACAAGGATATTTAAACACATGATTATTTGTTTGGTGTGCTCTATGGCCTCTGCTACAGACCTCATCGAAATGACACTTAGATATCTTAGGGTCTACATATGAAATCTTCCCAAATGGTCTAGCGCATAGGAATCTGCCTTGTAACGCAGGGCGGCCCGGGTTCGATTCCCGTCATGGCAAATGATTCTTGTCGAAAAATAAAATGAGTCTCAACGTGTGCAACAGAACAGTTCGAAATCTCGTTACATTTGCATCGTCATGAACATGACTTATATCAGGCTAGCTCATTTTTTCTTTGTTCATTTTAAGTGTAGAAACAATATTTCGTTTGTGACCATTTTTTTCTGCCGTTTTGACAACAGGCTCATGACTAAAGAACACACGGCTGTCTGCTGATTGACGCTTGACTGTAGATTTTCGCTTTGTGTCAAAAGGACTCCCTTAACGCACACTTTTTCAAAGTAGGTGAATTCATCAGATCTGTTTGAAACATTGCATTTTATCCATGCGCGACGACTGCTTAGATACTCGCAGCACAGTTGCCCCATATAAATTGCCCATGAGCGCGGAGCTTGTCTTTGTCACTGTAGCAACTTTGCTCCATCAGGGGGACAAGCCGGTTCGACGCCCCTGTAAGCACATGTTTCTCTAATTCCTTTGTTTCAGGCAAGCCACAGTGACGTCAGACGCCTTTGCGCATACAGCTTTGCGATGCTTAGACAGTAATAACATAATTCATGTTTACATTTCTTTAATTTTCGACGCATTGTCGTTATTCGTGACGCGTCAATGACCAATTGATTATATGGCAATGCAATGAAAAAAGCGTGTGGAAAACAGTGTTAATGACAGATTTGAGAAGCACATTTCTTCAATGTTGGCCGCATGGCATTCCTGTGCAGGTGACAATGGTAATTTTTCAAAACGACAAGGATATTTAAACACATGATTATTTGTTTGGTGTGCTCTATGGCCTCTGCTACAGACCTCATCGAAATGACACTTAGATATCTTAGGGTCTACATATGAAATCTTCCCAAATGGTCTAGCGCATAGGAATCTGCCTTGTAACGCAGGGCGGCCCGGGTTCGATTCCCGTCATGGCAAATGATTCTTGTAGAAAAATAAAATGAGTCTCAACGTGTGCAACAGAACAGTTCGAAATCTAGTTGCATTTGCATCGTCATGAACATGACTTATATCAGGCTAGCTCATTTTTTCTTTGTTCATTTTAAGTGTAGAAACAATATTTCGTTTGTGACCATTTTTTTCTGCCGTTTTGACAACAGGCTCATGACTAAAGAACACACGGCTGTCTGCTGATTGACGCTTGACTGTAGATTTTCGCTTTGTGTCAAAAGGACTCCCTTAACGCACCCTTTTTCAAAGTAGGTGAATTCATCAGATCTGTTTGAAACATTGCATTTTATCCATGCACGACGACTGCTTAGATACTCGCAGCACAGTTGCCCCATATAAATTGCCCATGAGCGCGGAGCTTGTCTTTGTCACTGTAGCAACTTTGCTCCATCAGGGGGACAAGCCGGTTCGACGCCCCTGTAAGCACATGTTTCTCTAATTTCTTTGTTTCAGGCAAGCCACAGTGACGTCAGACGCCTTTGCGCATACAGCTTTGCGATGCTTAGACAGTAATAACATAATTCATGTTTACATTTCTTTAATTTTCGACGCATTGTCGTTATTCGTGACGGATCAATGACCAATTGATTATATGGCAATGCAATGAAAAAAGCGTGTGGAAAACAGTGTTAATGACAGATTTGAGAAGCACATTTCTTCAATGTTGGCCGCATGGCATTCCTGTGCAGGTGACAATGGTAATTTTTCAAAACGACAAGGATATTTAAACACATGATTATTTGTTTGGTGTGCTCTATGGCCTCTGCGACAGACCTCATCGAAATGACACTTAGATATCTTAGGGTCTACATATGAAATCTTCCCAAATGGTCTAGCGGATAGGAATCTGCCTTGTAACGCAGGGCGGCTCGGGTTCGATTCCCGTCATGGCAAATGATTCTTGTAGAAAAATAAAATGAGTCTCAACGTGTGCAACAGAACAGTTTGAAATCTTGTTACATTTGCATCGTCATGAACATGACTTATATCAGGCTAGCTCATTTTTTCTTTGTTCATTTTAAGTGTAGAAACAATATTTCGTTTGTGACCATTTTTTTCTGCCGTTTTGACAACAGGCTCATGACTAAAGAACACTCGGCTGTCTGCTGATTGACGCTTGACTGTAGATTTTCACTTTGTGTCAAAAGGACTCCCTTAACGCACACTTTTTCAAAGTAGGTGAATTCATCAGATCTGTTTGAAACATTGCATTTTATCTATGCACGACGACTGCTTAGATACTCGCAGAACAGTTGCCCCATATAAATTGCCCATGAGCGCGGAGCTTGTCTTTGTCACTGTAGCAACTTTGCTCCATCAGGGGGACAAGCCGGTTCGACGCCCCTGTAAGCACATGTTTCTCTAATTCCTTTGTTTCAGGCAAGCCACTGTGACGTCAGACGCCTTTACGCATACAGCTTCGCGATGCTTAGACAGTAATAACATAATTCATGTTTACATTTCTTTAATTTTCGACGCATTGTCGTTATTCGTGACGCATCAATGACCAATTGATTATATGGCAATGCAATGAAAAAAGCGTGTGGAAAACAGTGTTAATGACAGATTTGAGAAGCACATTTCTTCAATGTTGGCCGCATGGCATTCCTGTGAGACAAATCCATGTTTTCGCGCCTCTTTTGCCATTTCCAGGTCGAAAAACACACAGGCCCCAAAAATAGATAAACGGTTTTCCAGCCAAAACTGAGGCTTCAAACTTGATGAAAACAGTCTCTCCCAATATAACTCAAGGGCTGCTTGTGTTTTTTAGGCCTTCGCAAGCTATCGGAAGTGTGTGCGCGGCAGGAGAGACAAATCCATGTTTTCGCGCCTTTTTTGCGATTTCAAGGTCGAAAAACACATAGGCGCCAAAATGAAAGAAACTGCTGCCGCGCAAAAACTATGGCTTCAAACTTGATGAAAACAGTCTCTCCCATAATAACTCACGGGCTGCTTGTGATTTTAAGGCCTTCGCAAGCTATCGGAAGTGTGTGCGCGGCAGGAGATACAAATCCATGTTTTCGCGCCTTTTTTGCGATTTCAAGGTCGAAAAACACATAGGCCCCAAAATGAAAGAAACGGCTGCAGCGCCAAAACTATGGCTTCAAACTTGATGAAAACAGTTTCTCCCATAATAACTCACGGGCTGCTTGTGTTTTTTAGGCCTTCGCAAGCTATCGGAAGTGTGTGCGCGGCAGGAGAGACAAATCCATGTTTTCGCGCCTTTTTTGCCATTTCCAGGTCGAAAAACACACAGACCCCAAAAATAAAGAAACGGCTGTCCAGCCAAAACTGAGGCTTCAAACTTGATGAAAACAGTCTCTCCCACAATAACTCAAGGGCCGCTTGTGTTTTTTAGGCCTTCGCAAGCTATCGGAAGTGTGTGCGCGGCAGGAGAGACAAATCCATGTTTTCGCGCATTTTTTGCGATTTCAAGGTCGAAAAACACATAGGCCCCAAAATGAAAGAAACGGCTGCCGCGCCAAAACTATGGCTTCAAACTTGATGAAAACAGTCTCTCCCATAATAACTCACGGGCTGCTTGTGTTTTTTAGGCCTTTGCAAGCTATCGGAAGTGTGTGCGCGGCAGGAGATACAAATCCATGTTTTCGCGCCTTTTTTGCGATTTCAAGGTCGAAAAACACATAGGCCCCAAAATGAAAGAAACGGCTGCCGCGCCAAAACTATGGCTTCAAACTTGATGAAAACAGTCTCTCCCATATTAACTCACGGGCTGATTGTGTTTTTTAGGCCTTCGCAAGCTATCGGAAGTGTGTGCGCAGCAGGAGAGACAAATCTATGTTTTCGCGCCTTTTTTGCCATTTCCAGGTCGAAAAACACACAGACCCCAAAAATAAAGAAACGGCTGTCCAGCCAAAACTGAGGCTTCAAACTTGATGAAAACAGTCTCTCCCAAAATAACTCAAGGGCCGCTTGTGTTTTTTAGGCCTTCGCAAGCTATCGGAAGTGTGTGCGCGGCAGTAGAGACAAATCCATGTTTTCGCGCATTTTTTGCGATTTCAAGGTCGAAAAACACATAGGCCCCAAAATGAAAGAAACGGCTGCCGCGCCAAAACTATGGCTTCAAACTTGATGAAAACAGTCTCTCCCATAATAACTCACGGGCTGCTTGTGTTTTTTAGGCCTTTGCAAGCTATCGGAAGTGTGTGCGCTGCAGGAGAGACAAATCCATGTTTTCGCGCCTTTTTTGCGATTTCAAGGTCGAAAAACACATAGGCCCCAAAATGAAAGAAACGGCTGGCGCGCCAAAACTATGGCTTCAAACTTGATGAAAACAGTCTCTCCCATAATAACTCACGGGCTGCTTGTGTTTTTTAGGCCTTTGCAAGCTATCGGAAGTGTGTGCGCGGCAGGAGAGACAAATCCATGTTTTCGCGCCTTTTTTGCGATTTCAAGGTCGAAAAACACATAGGACCCAAAATGAAAGAAACGGCTGGCGCGCCAAAACTATGGCTTCAAACTTGATGAAAACAGTCTCTCCCATAATAACTCACGGGCTGCTTGTGTTTTTTAGGCCTTTGCAAGCTATCGGAAGTGTGTGCGCGGCAGGAGAGACAAATCCATGTTTTCGCGCCTTTTTTGCGATTTCAAGGTCGAAAAACACATAGGCCCCAAAATGAAAGAAACGGCTGGCGCGCCAAAACTATGGCTTCAAACTTGATGAAAACAGTCTCTCCCATAATAACTCACGGGCTGCTTGTGTTTTTTAGGCCTTTGCAAGCTATCGGAAGTGTGTGCGCGGCAGGAGATACAAATCCATGTTTTCGCGCCTTTTTTGCGATTTCAAGGTCGAAAAACACATAGGCCCCAAAATGAAAGAAACGGCTGCCGCGCCAAAACTATGGCTTCAAACTTGATGAAAACAGTCTCTCCCATATTAACTCACGGGCTGATTGTGTTTTTTAGGCCTTCGCAAGCTATCGGAAGTGTGTGCGCAGCAGGAGAGACAAATCTATGTTTTCGCGCCTTTTTTGCCATTTCCAGGTCGAAAAACACACAGACCCCAAAAATAAAGAAACGGCTTTCCAGCCAAAACTATGGCTTCAAACTTGATGAAAACAGTCTCTCCCATAATAACTCACGGGCTGCTTGTGTTTTTTAGGCCTTTGCAAGCTATCGGAAGTGTGTGCGCGGCAGGAGAGACAAATCCATGTTTTCGCGCCTTTTTTGCGATTTCAAGGTCGAAAAACACATAGGCCCCAAAATGAAAGAAACGGCTGCAGCGCCAAAACTATGGCTTCAAACTTGATGAAAACAGTTTCTCCCATAATAACTCACGGGCTGCTTGTGTTTTTTAGGCCTTCGCAAGCTATCGGAAGTGTGTGCGCGGCAGTAGAGACAAATCCATGTTTTCGCGCCTTTTTTGCGATTTCAAGGTCGAAAAACACATAGGCCCCAAAATGAAAGAAACGGCTGGCGCGCCAAAACTATGGCTTCAAACTTGATGAAAACAGTCTCTCCCATAATAACTCACGGGCTGCTTGTGTTTTTTAGGCCTTTGCAAGCTATCGGAAGTGTGTGCGCGGCAGGAGATACAAATCCATGTTTTCGCGCCTTTTTTGCGATTTCAAGGTCGAAAAACACATAGGCCCCAAAATGAAAGAAACGGCTGCCGCGCCAAAACTATGGCTTCAAACTTGATGAAAACAGTCTCTCCCATATTAACTCACGGGCTGATTGTGTTTTTTAGGCCTTCGCAAGCTATCGGAAGTGTGTGCGCAGCAGGAGAGACAAATCTATGTTTTCGCGCCTTTTTTGCCATTTCCAGGTCGAAAAACACACAGACCCCAAAAATAAAGAAACGGCTGTCCAGCCAAAACTATGGCTTCAAACTTGATGAAAACAGTCTCGCCCAAAATAACTCAAGGGCCGCTTGTGTTTTTTAGGCCTTCGCAAGCTATCGGAAGTGTGTGCGCGGCAGTAGAGACAAATCCATGTTTTCGCGCATTTTTTGCGATTTCAAGGTCGAAAAACACATAGGCCCCAAAATGAAAGAAACGGCTGCCGCGCCAAAACTATGGCTTCAAACTTGATGAAAACAGTCTCTCCCATATTAACTCACGGGCTGATTGTGTTTTTTAGGCCTTCGCAAGCTATCGGAAGTGTGTGCGCAGCAGGAGAGACAAATCTATGTTTTCGCGCCTGTTTTGCCATTTCCAGGTCGAAAAACACACAGACCCCAAAAATAAAGAAACGGCTGTCCAGCCAAAACTGAGGCTTCAAACTTGATGAAAACAGTCTCTCCCACAATAACTCAAGGGCCGCTTGTGTTTTTTAGGCCTTCGCAAGCTATCGGAAGTGTGTGCGCGGCAGGAGAGACAAATCCATGTTTTCGCGCCTTTTTTGCGATTTCAAGGTCGAAAAACACATAGGCCCCAAAATGAAAGAAACGGCTGCAGCGCCAAAACTATGGCTTCAAACTTGATGAAAACAGTTTCTCCCATAATAACTCACGGGCTGCTTGTGTTTTTTAGGCCTTCGCAAGCTATCGGAAGTGTGTGCGCGGCAGTAGAGACAAATCCATGTTTTCGCGCCTTTTTTGCGATTTCAAGGTCGAAAAACACATAGGCCCCAAAATGAAAGAAACGGCTGGCGCGCCAAAACTATGGCTTCAAACTTGATGAAAACAGTCTCTCCCATAATAACTCACGGGCTGCTTGTGTTTTTTAGGCCTTTGCAAGCTATCGGAAGTGTGTGCGCGGCAGGAGATACAAATCCATGTTTTCGCGCCTTTTTTGCGATTTCAAGGTCGAAAAACACATAGGCCCCAAAATGAAAGAAACGGCTGCCGCGCCAAAACTATGGCTTCAAACTTGATGAAAACAGTCTCTCCCATATTAACTCACGGGCTGATTGTGTTTTTTAGGCCTTCGCAAGCTATCGGAAGTGTGTGCGCAGCAGGAGAGACAAATCTATGTTTTCGCGCCTTTTTTGCCATTTCCAGGTCGAAAAACACACAGACCCCAAAAATAAAGAAACGGCTGTCCAGCCAAAACTATGGCTTCAAACTTGATGAAAACAGTCTCGCCCAAAATAACTCAAGGGCCGCTTGTGTTTTTTAGGCCTTCGCAAGCTATCGGAAGTGTGTGCGCGGCAGTAGAGACAAATCCATGTTTTCGCGCATTTTTTGCGATTTCAAGGTCGAAAAACACATAGGCCCCAAAATGAAAGAAACGGCTGCCGCGCCAAAACTATGGCTTCAAACTTGATGAAAACAGTCTCTCCCATATTAACTCACGGGCTGATTGTGTTTTTTAGGCCTTCGCAAGCTATCGGAAGTGTGTGCGCAGCAGGAGAGACAAATCTATGTTTTCGCGCCTGTTTTGCCATTTCCAGGTCGAAAAACACACAGACCCCAAAAATAAAGAAACGGCTGTCCAGCCAAAACTGAGGCTTCAAACTTGATGAAAACAGTCTCTCCCACAATAACTCAAGGGCCGCTTGTGTTTTTTAGGCCTTCGCAAGCTATCGGAAGTGTGTGCGCGGCAGGAGAGACAAATCCATGTTTTCGCGCATTTTTTGCGATTTCAAGGTCGAAAAACACATAGGCCCCAAAATGAAAGAAACGGCTGCCGCGCCAAAACTATGGCTTCAAACTTGATGAAAACAGTCTCTCCCATAATAACTCACGGGCTGCTTGTGTTTTTTAGGCCTTTGCAAGCTATCGGAAGTGTGTGCGCGGCAGGAGATACAAATCCATGTTTTCGCGCCTTTTTTGCGATTTCAAGGTCGAAAAACACATAGGCCCCAAAATGAAAGAAACGGCTGCCGCGCCAAAACTATGGCTTCAAACTTGATGAAAACAGTCTCTCCCATATTAACTCACGGGCTGATTGTGTTTTTTAGGCCTTCGCAAGCTATCGGAAGTGTGTGCGCAGCAGGAGAGACAAATCTATGTTTTCGCGCCTTTTTTGCCATTTCCAGGTCGAAAAACACACAGACCCCAAAAATAAAGAAACGGCTGTCCAGCCAAAACTGAGGCTTCAAACTTGATGAAAACAGTCTCTCCCAAAATAACTCAAGGGCCGCTTGTGTTTTTTAGGCCTTCGCAAGCTATCGGAAGTGTGTGCGCGGCAGTAGAGACAAATCCATGTTTTCGCGCATTTTTTGCGATTTCAAGGTCGAAAAACACATAGGCCCCAAAATGAAAGAAACGGCTGCCGCGCCAAAACTATGGCTTCAAACTTGATGAAAACAGTCTCTCCCATAATAACTCACGGGCTGCTTGTGTTTTTTAGGCCTTTGCAAGCTATCGGAAGTGTGTGCGCTGCAGGAGAGACAAATCCATGTTTTCGCGCCTTTTTTGCGATTTCAAGGTCGAAAAACACATAGGCCCCAAAATGAAAGAAACGGCTGGCGCGCCAAAACTATGGCTTCAAACTTGATGAAAACAGTCTCTCCCATAATAACTCACGGGCTGCTTGTGTTTTTTAGGCCTTTGCAAGCTATCGGAAGTGTGTGCGCGGCAGGAGAGACAAATCCATGTTTTCGCGCCTTTTTTGCGATTTCAAGGTCGAAAAACACATAGGCCCCAAAATGAAAGAAACGGCTGGCGCGTCAAAACTATGGCTTCAAACTTGATGAAAACAGTCTCTCCCATATTAACTCACGGGCTGATTGTGTTTTTTAGGCCTTCGCAAGCTATCGGAAGTGTGTGCGCAGCAGGAGAGACAAATCTATGTTTTCGCGCCTTTTTTGCCATTTCCAGGTCAAAAAACACACAGACCCCAAAAATAAAGAAACGGCTGTCCAGCCAAAACTATGGCTTCAAACTTGATGAAAACAGTCTCTCCCAAAATAACTCAAGGGCCGCTTGTGTTTTTTAGGCCTTTGCAAGCTATCGGAAGTGTGTGCGCGGCAGGAGAGACAAATCCATGTTTTCGCGCCTTTTTTGCGATTTCAAGGTCGAAAAACACATAGGCCCCAAAATGAAAGAAACGGCTGGCGCGCCAAAACTATGGCTTCAAACTTGATGAAAACAGTCTCTCCCATAATAACTCACGGGCTGCTTGTGTTTTTTAGGCCTTTGCAAGCTATCGGAAGTGTGTGCGCGGCAGGAGAGACAAATCCATGTTTTCGCGCCTTTTTTGCGATTTCCAGGTCGAAAAACACACAGACCCCAAAAATAAAGAAACGGCTGTCCAGCCAAAACTGAGGCTTCAAACTTGATGAAAACAGTCTCTCCCACAATAACTCAATGGCCGCTTGTGTTTTTTAGGCCTTCGCAAGCTATCAGAAGTGTGTGCGCGGCAGGAGAGACAAATCCATGTTTTTGCGCATTTTTTGCGATTTCAAGGTCGAAAAACACATAGGCACAAAAATGAAAGAAACGGCTGCCGCGCCAAAACTATGGCTTAAAACTTGATGAAAACAGTCTCTCCCATATTAACTCACGGGCTGATTGTGTTTTTTAGGCCTTCGCAAGCTATCGGAAGTGTGTGCGCAGCAGGAGAGACAAATCTATGTTTTCGCGCCTGTTTTGCCATTTCCAGGTCGAAATACACACAGACCCCAAAAATAAAGAAACGGCTGTCCAGCCAAAACTGAGGCTTCAAACTTGATGAAAACAGTCTCTCCCACAATAACTCAAGGGCCGCTTGTGTTTTTTAGGCCTTCGCAAGCTATCGGAAGTGTGTGCGCGGCAGGAGAGACAAATCCATGTTTTCGCGCATTTTTTGCGATTTCAAGGTCGAAAAACACATAAGCCCCAAAATGAAAGAAACGGCTGCCGCGCCAAAACTATGGCTTCAAACTTGATGAAAACAGTCTCTCCCATAATAACTCACGGGCTGCTTGTGTTTTTTAGGCCTTTGCAAGCTATCGGAAGTGTGTGCGCGGCAGGACAAATCCATGTTTTCGCGCCTTTTTTGCAATTTCAAGGTCGAAAAACACATAGGCCCCAAAATGAAAGAAACGGCTGGCGCGCCAAAACTATGGCTTCAAACTTGATGAAAACAGTCTCTCCCATATTAACTCACGGGCTGATTGTGTTTTTTAGGCCTTCGCAAGCTATCGGAAGTGTGTGCGCAGCAGGAGAGACAAATCTATGTTTTCGCGCCTTTTTTGCCATTTCCAGGTCGAAAAACACACAGAACCCAAAAATAAAGAAACGGCTGTCCAGCCAAAACTGAGGCTTCAAACTTGATGAAAACAGTCTCTCCCACAATAACTCAAGGGCCGCTTGTGTTTTTTAGGCCTTCGCAAGCTATCAGAAGTGTGTGCGCGGCAGGAGAGACAAATCCATGTTTTTGCGCATTTTTTGCGATTTCAAGGTCGAAAAACACATAGGCCCCAAAATGAAAGAAACGGCTGCCGCGCCAAAACTATGGCTTCAAACTTGATGAAAACAGTCTCTCCCATATTAACTCACGGGCTGATTGTGTTTTTTAGGCCTTCGCAAGCTATCGGAAGTGTGTGCGCAGCAGGAGAGACAAATCTATGTTTTCGCGCCTTTTTTGCCATTTCCAGGTCGAAAAACACACAGAACCCAAAAATAAAGAAACGGCTGTCCAGCCAAAACTGAGGCTTCAAACTTGATGAAAACAGTCTCTCCCACAATAACTCAAGGGCCGCTTGTGTTTTTTAGGCCTTCGCAAGCTATCAGAAGTGTGTGCGCGGCAGGAGAGACAAATCCATGTTTTTGCGCATTTTTTGCGATTTCAAGGTCGAAAAACACATAGGCCCCAAAATGAAAGAAACGGCTGCCGCGCCAAAACTATGGCTTCAAACTTGATGAAAACAGTCTCTCCCATATTAACTCACGGGCTGATTGTGTTTTTTAGGCCTTCGCAAGCTATCGGAAGTGTGTGCGCGGCAGTAGAGACAAATCCATGTTTTCGCGCATTTTTTGTGATTTCAAGGTCGAAAAACACATAGGCCCCAAAATGAAAGAAACGGCTGGCACGCCAAAACTATGGCTTCAAACTTGATGAAAACAGTCTCTCCCATAATAACTCACGGGCTGCTTGTGTTTTTTAGGCCTTTGCAAGCTATCGGAAGTGTGTGCGCGGCAGGAGAGACAAATCCATGTTTTCGCGCCTTTTTTGCGATTTCAAGGTCGAAAAACACATAGGCCCCAAAATGAAAGAAACGGCTGGCGCGCCAAAACTATGGCTTCAAACTTGATGAAAACAGTCTCTCCCATAATAACTCACGGGCTGCTTGTGTTTTTTAGGCCTTTGCAAGCTATCGGAAGTGTGTGCGCGGCAGGAGAGACAAATCCATGTTTTCGCGCCTTTTTTGCGATTTCCAGGTCGAAAAACACACAGACCCCAAAAATAAAGAAACGGCTGTCCAGCCAAAACTGAGGCTTCAAACTTGATGAAAACAGTCTCTCCCACAATAACTCAATGGCCGCTTGTGTTTTTTAGGCCTTCGCAAGCTATCGGAAGTGTGTGCGCGGCAGGAGAGACAAATCCATGTTTTCGCGCATTTTTTGCGATTTCAAGGTCGAAAAACACATAGGCCCCAAAATGAAAGAAACGGCTGCCGCGCCAAAACTATGGCTTCAAACTTGATGAAAACAGTCTCTCCCATATTAACTCACGGGCTGATTGTGTTTTTTAGGCCTTCGCAAGCTATCGGAAGTGTGTGCGCAGCAGGAGAGACAAATCTATGTTTTCGCGCCTGTTTTGCCATTTCCAGGTCGAAATACACACAGACCCCAAAAATAAAGAAACGGCTGTCCAGCCAAAACTGAGGCTTCAAACTTGATGAAAACAGTCTCTCCCACAATAACTCAAGGGCCGCTTGTGTTTTTTAGGCCTTCGCAAGCTATCGGAAGTGTGTGCGCGGCAGGAGAGACAAATCCATGTTTTCGCGCATTTTTTGCGATTTCAAGGTCGAAAAACACATAGGCCCCAAAATGAAAGAAACGGCTGCCGCGCCAAAACTATGGCTTCAAACTTGATGAAAACAGTCTCTCCCATAATAACTCACGGGCTGCTTGTGTTTTTTAGGCCTTTGCAAGCTATCGGAAGTGTGTGCGCGGCAGGAGAGACAAATCCATGTTTTCGCGCCTTTTTTGCGATTTCAAGGTCGAAAAACACATAGGCCCCAAAATGAAAGAAACGGCTGCCGCGCCAAAACTATGGCTTCAAACTTGATGAAAACAGTCTCTCCCATATTAACTCACGGGCTGATTGTGTTTTTTAGGCCTTCGCAAGCTATCGGAAGTGTGTGCGCAGCAGGAGAGACAAATCTATGTTTTCGCGCCTTTTTTGCCATTTCCAGGTCGAAAAACACACAGAACCCAAAAATAAAGCAACGGCTGTCCAGCCAAAACTGAGGCTTCAAACTTGATGAAAACAGTCTCTCCCACAATAACTCAAGGGCCGCTTGTGTTTTTTAGGCCTTCGCAAGCTATCGGAAGTGTGTGCGCGGCAGGAGAGACAAATCCATGTTTTCGCGCATTTTTTGCGATTTCAAGGTCGAAGAAACACATAGGCCCCAAAATGAAAGAAACGGCTGTCCAGCCAAAACTGAGGCTTCAAACTTGATGAAAACAGTCTCTCCCACAATAACTCAAGGGCCGCTTGTGTTTTTTAGGCCTTCGCAAGCTATCGGAAGTGTGTGCGCGGCAGGAGAGACAAATCCATGTTTTCGCGCATTTTTTGCGATTTCAAGGTCGAAGAAACACATAGGCCCCAAAATGAAAGAAACGGCTGCCGTGCCAAAACTATGGCTTCAAACTTGATGAAAACAGTCTCTCCCATAATAACTCACAGGCTGCTTGTGTTTTTTAGGCCTTTGCAAGCTATCGGAAGTGTGTGCACGGCAGGAGAGACAAATCCATGTTTTCGCGCCTTTTTTGCGATTTCAAGGTCGAAAAACACAAAGGCCCCAAAAATAAAGAAACGGCTGTCCAGCCAAAACTGAGGCTTCAAACTTGATGAAAACAGTCTCTCAGACAATAACTCAAGGGCCGCTTGTGTTTTTTAGGCCTTCGCAAGCTATCGGAAGTGTGTGCGCGGCAGGAGAGACAAATCCATGTTTTCGCGCATTTTTTGCGATTTCAAGGTCGAAGAAACACATAGGCCCCAAAATGAAAGAAACGGCTGGCGCGCCAAAACTATGGCTTCAAACTTGATGAAAACAGTCTCTCCCATATTAACTCACGGGCTGATTGTGTTTTTTAGGCCTTCGCAAGCTATCGGAAGTGTGTGCGCAGCAGGAGATACAAATCCATGTTTTCGCGCCTTTTTTGCCATTTCCAGGTCGAAAAACACAAAGGCCCCAAAAATAAAGAAACGGCTGTCCAGCCAAAACTGAGGCTTCAAACTTGATGAAAACAGTCTCTCAGACAATAACTCAAGGGCCGCTTGTGTTTTTTAGGCCTTCGCAAGCTATCGTTAGTGTGTGCGCGGCAGGAGAGACAAATCCATGTTTTCGCGCCTTTTTTGCGATTTCAAGGTCGAAAAACACATAGGCCCCAAAATGAAAGAAACGGCTGCCGCGCCAAAACTATGGCTTCAAACTTGATGAAAACAGTCTCTCAGACAATAACTCAAGGGCTGCTTGTGTTTTTTAGGCCTTCGCAAGATATCGGAAGTGTGTGCGCGGCAGGAGAGACAAATCAATGTTTTCGCGACTTTTTTGCGATTTCAAGGTCGAAAAACACATTGGCCCCAAAATGAAAGAAACGGCTGGCGCGCCAAAACTATGGCTTCAAACTTGATGAAAACAGTCTCTCCCATAATAACTCACGGGCTGCTTGTGTTTTTTAGACCTTTGCACGCTTTCGGAAGTGTGTGCGCGGCAGGAGATACAAATCCATGTTTTCGCGCCTTTTTTGCGATTTCAAGGTCGAAAAACACATAGGCCCCAAAATGAAAGAAACGGCTGCCGCGCCAAAACTATGGCTTCAAACTTGATGAAAACAGTCTCTCCCATATTAACTCACGGGCTGATTGTGTTTTTTAGGCCTTCGCAAGCTATCGGAAGTGTGTGCGCAGCAGGAGAGACAAATCTATGTTTTCGCGCCTTTTTTGCCATTTCCAGGTCGAAAAACACACAGACCCCAAAAATAAAGAAACGGCTGTCCAGCCAAAACTGAGGCTTCAAACTTGATGAAAACAGTCTCTCCCAAAATAACTCAAGGGCCGCTTGTGTTTTTTAGGCCTTCGCAAGCTATCGGAAGTGTGTGCGCGGCAGTAGAGACAAATCCATGTTTTCGCGCATTTTTTGCGATTTCAAGGTCGAAAAAAACACATAGGCCCCAAAATGAAAGAAACGGCTGCCGCGCCAAAACTATGGCTTCAAACTTGATGAAAACAGTCTCTCCCATAATAACTCACGGGCTGCTTGTGTTTTTTAGGCCTTTGCAAGCTATCGGAAGTGTGTGCGCGGCAGGAGAGACAAATCCATGTTTTCGCGCCTTTTTTGCGATTTCAAGGTCGAAAAACACATAGGCCCCAAAATGAAAGAAACGGCTGGCGCGCCAAAACTATGGCTTCAAACTTGATGAAAACAGTCTCTCCCATAATAACTCACGGACTGCTTGTGTTTTTTAGGCCTTTGCACGCTATCGGAAGTGTGTGCGCGGCAGGAGAGACAAATCCATGTTTTCGCGCCTTTTTTGCCATTTCCAGGTCGAAAAACACAAAGGCCCCAAAAATAAAGAAACGGCTGTCCAACCAAAACTGAGGCTTCAAACTTGATGAAAACAGTCTCTCAGACAATAACTCAAGGGCCGCTTGTGTTTTTTAGGCCTTCGCAAGCTATCGGAAGTGTGTGCGCGGCAGGAGAGACAAATCCATGTTTTCGCGCCTTTTTTGCCATTTCCAGGTCGAAAAACACAAAGGCCCCAAAATGAAAGAAACGGCTGCTGCGCCAAAACTATGACTTCAAACTTGATGAAAACAGTCTCTCCCACAATAACTCAAGGGCTGCTTGTGTTTTTTAGGCCTTCGCAAGATATCGGAAGTGTGTGCGCGGCAGGAGAGACAAATCAATGTTTTCGCGACTTTTTTGCGATTTCAAGGTCGAAAAACACATTGGCCCCAAAATGAAAGAAACGGCTGGCGCGCCAAAACTATGGCTTCAAACTTGATGAAAACAGTCTCTCCCATAATAACTCACGGGCTGCTTGTGTTTTTTAGACCTTTGCACGCTTTCGGAAGTGTGTGCGCGGCAGGAGATACAAATCCATGTTTTCGCGCCTTTTTTGCGATTTCAAGGTCGAAAAACACATAGGCCCCAAAATGAAAGAAACGGCTGCCGCGCCAAAACTATGGCTTCAAACTTGATGAAAACAGTCTCTCCCATATTAACTCACGGGCTGATTGTGTTTTTTAGGCCTTCGCAAGCTATCGGAAGTGTGTGCGCAGCAGGAGAGACAAATCTATGTTTTCGCGCCTTTTTTGCCATTTCCAGGTCGAAAAACACACAGACCCCAAAAATAAAGAAACGGCTGTCCAGCCAAAACTGAGGCTTCAAACTTGATGAAAACAGTCTCTCCCATAATAACTCACGGGCTGCTTGTGTTTTTTAGGCCTTTGCAAGCTATCGGAAGTGTGTGCGCGGCAGGAGAGACAAATCCATGTTTTCGCGCCTTTTTTGCGATTTCAAGGTCGAAAAACACATAGGCCCCAAAATGAAAGAAACGGCTGGCGCGCCAAAACTATGGCTTCAAACTTGATGAAAACAGTCTCTCCCATAATAACTCACGGACTGCTTGTGTTTTTTAGGCCTTTGCACGCTATCGGAAGTGTGTGCGCGGCAGGAGAGACAAATCCATGTTTTCGCGCCTTTTTTGCCATTTCCAGGTCGAAAAACACAAAGGCCCCAAAAATAAAGAAACGGCTGTCCAACCAAAACTGAGGCTTCAAACTTGATGAAAACAGTCTCTCAGACAATAACTCAAGGGCCGCTTGTGTTTTTTAGGCCTTCGCAAACTATCGGAAGTGTGTGCGCGGCAGGAGAGACAAATCCATGTTTTCGCGCCTTTTTTGCCATTTCCAGGTCGAAAAACACAAAGGCCCCAAAATGAAAGAAACGGCTGCCGCGCCAAAACTATGGCTTCAAACTTGATGAAAACAGTCTCTCCCATAATAACTCACGGGCTGCTTGTGTTTTTTAGGCCTTTGCAAGCTATCGGAAGTGTGTGCGCGGCAGAAGAGACAAATCCATGTTTTCGCGCCTTTTTTGCGATTTCAAGGTCGAAAAACACATAGGCCCCAAAATGAAAGAAACGGCTGCCGCGCCAAAACTATGGCTTCAAACTTGATGAAAACAGTCTCTCCCATAATAACTCACGGGCTGCTTGTGTTTTTTAGGCCTTTGCAAGCTATCGGAAGTGTGTGCGCGGCAGGAGAGACAAATCCATGTTTTCGCGCCTTTTTTGCGATTTCAAGGTCGAAAAACACATAGGCCCCAAAATGAAAGAAACGGCTGCCGCGCCAAAACTATGTCTTCAAACTTGATGAAAACAGTCTCTCCCATAATAACTCACGGGCTGCTTGTGTTTTTTAGGCCTTTGCAAGCTATCGGAAGTGTGTGCGCGGCAGGAGAGACAAATCCATGTTTTCGAGCCTTTTTTGCGATTTCAAGGTCGAAAAACACATAGGCCCCAAAATGAAAGAAACGGCTGGCGCGCCAAAACTATGGCTTCAAACTTGATGAAAACAGTCTCTCCCATATTAACTCACGGGCTGATTGTGTTTTTTAGGCCTTCGCAAGCTATCGGAAGTGTGTGCGCAGCAGGAGAGACAAATCTATGTTTTCGCGCCTGTTTTGCCATTTCCAGGTCGAAAAACACACAGACCCCAAAAATAAAGAAACGGCTGTCCAGCCAAAACTGAGGCTTCAAACTTGATGAAAACAGTCTCTCCCACAATAACTCAAGGGCCGCTTGTGTTTTTTAGGCCTTCGCAAGCTATCGGAAGTGTGTGCGCGGCAGGAGAGACAAATCCATGTTTTCGCGCATTTTTTGCGATTTCAAGGTCGAAAAACACATAAGCCCCAAAATGAAAGAAACGGCTGCCGCGCCAAAACTATGGCTTCAAACTTGATGATAACAGTCTCTCCCATAATAACTCACGGGCTGCTTGTGTTTTTTATGCCTTTGCAAGCTATCGGAAGTGTGTGCGCGGCAGGAGATACAAATCCATGTTTTCGCGCCTTTTTTGCGATTTCAAGGTCGAAAAACACATAGGCCCCAAAATGAAAGAAACGGCTGCCGCGCCAAAACTATGGCTTCAAACTTGATGAAAACAGTCTCTCCCATATTAACTCACGGGCTGATTGTGTTTTTTAGGCCTTCGCAAGCTATCGGAAGTGTGTGCGCAGCAGGAGAGACAAATCTATGTTTTCGCGCCTGTTTTGCCATTTCCAGGTCGAAAAACACACAGACCCCAAAAATAAAGAAACGGCTGTCCAGCCAAAACTGAGGCTTCAAACTTGATGAAAACAGTCTCTCCCAAAATAACTCACGGGCTGCTTGTGTTTTTTATGCCTTTGCAAGCTATCGGAAGTGTGTGCGCGGCAGGAGATACAAATCCATGTTTTCGCGCCTTTTTTGCGATTTCAAGGTCGAAAAACACATAGGCCCCAAAATGAAAGAAACGGCTGGCACGCCAAAACTATGGCTTCAAACTTGATGAAAACAGTCTCTCCCATAATAACTCACGGACTGCTTGTGTTTTTTAGGCCTTTGCAAGCTATCGGAAGTGTGTGCGCGGCAGGAGAGACAAATCCATGTTTTCGCGCCTTTTTTGCGATTTCCAGGTCGAAAAACACACAGACCCCAAAAATAAAGAAACGGCTGTCCAGCCAAAACTGAGGCTTCAAACTTGATGAAAACAGTCTCTCCCACAATAACTCAAGGGCCGCTTGTGTTTTTTAGGCCTTTGCACGCTATCGGAAGTGTGTGCGCGGCAGGAGAGACAAATCCATGTTTTCGCGCCTTTTTTGCCATTTCCAGGTCGAAAAACACAAAGGCCCCAAAAATAAAGAAACGGCTGTCCAACCAAAACTGAGGCTTCAAACTTGATGAAAACAGTCTCTCAGACAATAACTCAAGGGCCGCTTGTGTTTTTTAGGCCTTCGCAAGCTATCGGAAGTGTGTGCGCGGCAGGAGAGACAAATCCATGTTTTCGCGCCTTTTTTGCCATTTCCAGGTCGAAAAACACAAAGGCCCCAAAATGAAAGAAACGGCTGCTGCGCCAAAACTATGACTTCAAACTTGATGAAAACAGTCTCTCCCACAATAACTCAAGGGCTGCTTGTGTTTTTTAGGCCTTCGCAAGATATCGGAAGTGTGTGCGCGGCAGGAGAGACAAATCAATGTTTTCGCGACTTTTTTGCGATTTCAAGGTCGAAAAACACATTGGCCCCAAAATGAAAGAAACGGCTGGCGCGCCAAAACTATGGCTTCAAACTTGATGAAAACAGTCTCTCCCATAATAACTCACGGGCTGCTTGTGTTTTTTAGACCTTTGCACGCTTTCGGAAGTGTGTGCGCGGCAGGAGAGACAAATCCATGTTTTCGCACCTTTTTTGCGATTTCAAGGTCGAAAAACACATAGGCCCCAAAATGAAAGAAACGGCTGCCGCGCCAAAACTATGGCTTCAAACTTGATGAAAACAGTCTCTCCCATAATAACTCACGGACTGCTTGTGTTTTTTAGGCCTTTGCAAGCTATCGGAAGTGTGTGCGCGGCAGGAGAGACAAATCCATGTTTTCGCGCCTTTTTTGCGATTTCCAGGTCGAAAAACACACAGACCCCAAAAATAAAGAAACGGCTGTCCAGCCAAAACTGAGGCTTCAAACTTGATGAAAACAGTCTCTCCCACAATAACTCAAGGGCCGCTTGTGTTTTTTAGGCCTTTGCACGCTATCGGAAGTGTGTGCGCGGCAGGAGAGACAAATCCATGTTTTCGCGCCTTTTTTGCCATTTCCAGGTCGAAAAACACAAAGGCCCCAAAAATAAAGAAACGGCTGTCCAACCAAAACTGAGGCTTCAAACTTGATGAAAACAGTCTCTCAGACAATAACTCAAGGGCCGCTTGTGTTTTTTAGGCCTTCGCAAGCTATCGGAAGTGTGTGCGCGGCAGGAGAGACAAATCCATGTTTTCGCGCCTTTTTTGCCATTTCCAGGTCGAAAAACACAAAGGCCCCAAAATGAAAGAAACGGCTGCTGCGCCAAAACTATGACTTCAAACTTGATGAAAACAGTCTCTCCCACAATAACTCAAGGGCTGCTTGTGTTTTTTAGGCCTTCGCAAGATATCGGAAGTGTGTGCGCGGCAGGAGAGACAAATCAATGTTTTCGCGACTTTTTTGCGATTTCAAGGTCGAAAAACACATTGGCCCCAAAATGAAAGAAACGGCTGGCGCGCCAAAACTATGGCTTCAAACTTGATGAAAACAGTCTCTCCCATAATAACTCACGGGCTGCTTGTGTTTTTTAGACCTTTGCACGCTTTCGGAAGTGTGTGCGCGGCAGGAGAGACAAATCCATGTTTTCGCACCTTTTTTGCGATTTCAAGGTCGAAAAACACATAGGCCCCAAAATGAAAGAAACGGCTGCCGCGCCAAAACTATGGCTTCAAACTTGATGAAAACAGTCTCTCCCATAATAACTCACGGGCTGCTTGTGTTTTTTAGGCCTTTGCAAGCTATCGGAAGTGTGTGCGCGGCAGGAGAGACAAATCCATGTTTTCGCGCCTTTTTTGCGATTTTAAGGTCGAAAAACACATAGGCCCCAAAATGAAAGAAACGGCTGGCGCGCCAAAACTATGGCTTCAAACTTGATGAAAACAGTCTCTCCCATAATAACTCACGGGCTGCTTGTGTTTTTTAGGCCTTTGCAAGCTATCGGAAGTGTGTGCGCGGCAGGAGAGACAAATCCATGTTTTCGCGCCTTTTTTGCGATTTCAAGGTCGAAAAACACATAGGCCCCAAAATGAAAGAAACGGCTGGCACGCCAAAACTATGGCTTCAAACTTGATGAAAACAGTCTCTCCCATAATAACTCACGGAGTGCTTGTGTTTTTTAGGCCTTTGCAAGCTATCGGAAGTGTGTGCGCGGCAGGAGAGACAAATCCATGTTTTCGCGCCTTTTTTGCGATTTCCAGGTCGAAAAACACACAGACCCCAAAAATAAAGAAACGGCTGTCCAGCCAAAACTGAGGCTTCAAACTTGATGAAAACAGTCTCTCAGACAATAACTCAAGGGCCGCTTGTGTTTTTTAGGCCTTCGCAAGCTATCGGAAGTGTGTGCGCGGCAGGAGAGACAAATCCATGTTTTCGCGCCTTTTTTGCCATTTCCAGGTCGAAAAACACAAAGGCCCCAAAATGAAAGAAACGGCTGCTGCGCCAAAACTATGACTTCAAACTTGATGAAAACAGTCTCTCCCATAATAACTCACGGGCTGCTTGTGTTTTTTAGACCTTTGCACGCTTTCGGAAGTGTGTGCGCGGCAGGAGAGACAAATCCATGTTTTCGCACCTTTTTTGCGATTTCAAGGTCGAAAAACACATAGGCCCCAAAATGAAAGAAACGGCTGCCGCGCCAAAACTATGGCTTCAAACTTGATGAAAACAGTCTCTCCCATAATAACTCACGGGCTGCTTGTGTTTTTTAGGCCTTTGCAAGCTATCGGAAGTGTGTGCGCGGCAGGAGAGACAAATCCATGTTTTCACGCCTTTTTTGCGATTTCAAGGTCTAAAAACACATAGGCCCCAAAATGAAAGAAACGGCTGCTGCGCCAAAACTATGACTTCAAACTTGATGAAAACAGTCTCTCCCACAATAACTCAAGGGCTGCTTGTGTTTTTTAGGCCTTCGCAAGATATCGGAAGTGTGTGCGCGGCAGGAGAGACAAATCAATGTTTTCGCGACTTTTTTGCGATTTCAAGGTCGAAAAACACATAGACCCCAAAATGAAAGAAACGGCTGGCGCGCCAAAACTATGGCTTCAAACTTGATGAAAACAGTCTCTCCCATATTAACTCACGGGCTGATTGTGTTTTTTAGGCCTTCGCAAGCTATCGGAAGTGTGTGCGCAGCAGGAGAGACAAATCTATGTTTTCGCGCCTTTTTTGCCATTTCCAGGTCGAAAAACACACAGACCCCAAAAATAAAGAAACGGCTGTCCAGCCAAAACTGAGGCTTCAAACTTGATGAAAACAGTCTCTCCCACAATAACTCAAGGGCCGCTTGTGTTTTTTAGGCCTTTGCAAGCTATCGGAAGTGTGTGCGCGGCAGGACAGACAAATCCATGTTTTCGCGCCTTTTTTGCGATTTTAAGGTCGAAAAACACATAGGCCCCAAAATGAAAGAAACGGCTGGCGCGCCAAAACTATGGCTTCAAACTTGATGAAAACAGTCTCTCCCATAATAACTCACGGGCTGCTTGTGTTTTTTAGGCCTTTGCAAGCTATCGGAAGTGTGTGCGCGGCAGGAGAGACAAATCCATGTTTTCGCGCCTTTTTTGCGATTTCCAGGTCGAAAAACACACAGACCCCAAAAATAAAGAAACGGCTGTCCAGCCAAAACTGAGGCTTCAAACTTGATGAAAACAGTCTCTCAGACAATAACTCAAGGGCCGCTTGTGTTTTTTAGGCCTTCGCAAGCTATCGGAAGTGTGTGCGCGGCAGGAGAGACAAATCCATGTTTTCGCGCCTTTTTTGCCATTTCCAGGTCGAAAAACACAAAGGCCCCAAAATGAAAGAAACGGCTGCTGCGCCAAAACTATGACTTCAAACTTGATGAAAACAGTCTCTCCCACAATAACTCACGGGCTGCTTGTGTTTTTTAGGCCTTTGCAAGCTATCGGAAGTGTGTGCGCGGCAGGAGAGACAAATCCATGTTTTCGCGCCTTTTTTGCGATTTCAAGGTCGAAAAACACATTGGCCCCAAAATGAAAGAAACGGCTGCCGCGCCAAAACTATGGCTTCAAACTTGATGAAAACAGTCTCTCCCATAATAACTCACGGGCTGCTTGTGTTTTTTAGACCTTTGCACGCTTTCGGAAGTGTGTGCGCGGCAGGAGAGACAAATCCATGTTTTCGCACCTTTTTTGCGATTTCAAGGTCGAAAAACACATAGGCCCCAAAATGAAAGAAACGGCTGCCGCGCCAAAACTATGGCTTCAAACTTGATGAAAACAGTCTCTCCCATAATAACTCACGGGCTGATTGTGTTTTTTAGGCCTTCGCAAGCTATCGGAAGTGTGTGCGCAGCAGGAGAGACAAATCTATGTTTTCGCGCCTGTTTTGCCATTTCCAGGTCGAAAAACACACAGACCCCAAAAATAAAGAAACGGCTGTCCAGCCAAAACTGAGGCTTCAAACTTGATGAAAACAGTCTCTCCCAAAATAACTCAAGGGCCGCTTGTGTTTTTTAGGCCTTCGCAAGCTATCGGAAGTGTGTGCGCGGCAGTAGAGACAAATCCATGTTTTCGCGCATTTTTTGCGATTTCAAGGTCGAAAAACACATAGGCCCCAAAATGAAAGAAACGGCTGGCGCGCCAAAACTATGGCTTCAAACTTGATGAAAACAGTCTCTCCCATAATAACTCACGGGCTGCTTGTGTTTTTTAGGCCTTTGCAAGCTATCGGAAGTGTGTGCGCGGCAGGAGAGACAAATCCATGTTTTCGCGCCTTTTTTGCGATTTCAAGGTCGAAAAACACATAGGCCCCAAAATGAAAGAAACGGCTGGCGCGCCAAAACTATGGCTTCAAACTTGATGAAAACAGTCTCTCCCATAATAACTCACGGGCTGCTTGTGTTTTTTAGGCCTTTGCAAGCTATCGGAAGTGTGTGCGCGGCAGGAGAGACAAATCCATGTTTTCGCGCCTTTTTTGCGATTTCAAGGTCGAAAAACACATAGGCTCCAAAATGAAAGAAATGGCTGGCGCGCCAAAACTATGGCTTCAAACTTGATGAAAACAGTCTCTCCCATAATAACTCACGGGCTGCTTGTGTTTTTTAGGCCTTTGCAAGCTATCGGAAGTGTGTGCGTGGCAGGAGAGACAAATCCATGTTTTCGCGCCTTTTTTGCGATTTCAAGGTCGAAAAACACATAGGCCCCAAAATGAAAGAAACGGCTGGCACGCCAAAACTATGGCTTCAAACTTGATGAAAACAGTCTCTCCCATAATAACTCACGGACTGCTTGTGTTTTTTAGGCCTTTGCAAGCTATCGGAAGTGTGTGCGCGGCAGGAGAGACAAATCCATGTTTTCGCGCCTTTTTTGCGATTTCCAGGTCGAAAAACACACAGACCCCAAAAATAAAGAAACGGCTGTCCAGCCAAAACTGAGGCTTCAAACTTGATGAAAACAGTCTCTCCCACAATAACTCAAGGGCCGCTTGTGTTTTTTAGGCCTTTGCACGCTATCGGAAGTGTGTGCGTGGCAGGAGAGACAAATCCATGTTTTCGCGCCTTTTTTGCCATTTCCAGGTCGAAAAACACAAAGGCCCCAAAAATAAAGAAACGGCTGTCCAACCAAAACTGAGGCTTCAAACTTGATGAAAACAGTCTCTCAGACAATAACTCAAGGGCCGCTTGTGTTTTTTAGGCCTTCGCAAGCTATCGGAAGTGTGTGCGCGGCAGGAGAGACAAATCCATGTTTTCGCGCCTTTTTTGCCATTTCCAGGTCGAAAAACACAAAGGCCCCAAAATGAAAGAAACGGCTGCTGCGCCAAAACTATGACTTCAAACTTGATGAAAACAGTCTCTCCCACAATAACTCAAGGGCTGCTTGTGTTTTTTAGGCCTTCGCAAGATATCGGAAGTGTGTGCGCGGCAGGAGAGACAAATCAATGTTTTCGCGACTTTTTTGCGATTTCAAGGTCGAAAAACACATTGGCCCCAAAATGAAAGAAACGGCTGGCGCGCCAAAACTATGGCTTCAAACTTGATGAAAACAGTCTCTCCCATAATAACTCACGGGCTGCTTGTGTTTTTTAGACCTTTGCACGCTTTCGGAAGTGTGTGCGCGGCAGGAGAGACAAATCCATGTTTTCGCACCTTTTTTGCGATTTCAAGGTCGAAAAACACATAGGCCCCAAAATGAAAGAAACGGCTGCCGCGCCAAAACTATGGCTTCAAACTTGATGAAAACAGTCTCTCCCATAATAACTCACGGGCTGCTTGTGTTTTTTAGGCCTTTGCAAGCTATCGGAAGTGTGTGCGCGGCAGGAGAGACAAATCCATGTTTTCGCGCCTTTTTTGCGATTTCAAGGTCGAAAAACACATAGACCCCAAAATGAAAGAAACGGCTGGCGCGCCAAAACTATGGCTTCAAACTTGATGAAAACAGTCTCTCCCATATTAACTCACGGGCTGATTGTGTTTTTTAGGCCTTCGCAAGCTATCGGAAGTGTGTGCGCAGCAGGAGAGACAAATCTATGTTTTCGCGCCTTTTTTGCCATTTCCAGGTCGAAAAACACACAGACCCCAAAAATAAAGAAACGGCTGTCCAGCCAAAACTGAGGCTTCAAACTTGATGAAAACAGTCTCTCCCACAATAACTCAAGGGCCGCTTGTGTTTTTTAGGCCTTTGCAAGCTATCGGAAGTGTGTGCGCGGCAGGACAGACAAATCCATGTTTTCGCGCCTTTTTTGCGATTTTAAGGTCGAAAAACACATAGGCCCCAAAATGAAAGAAACGGCTGGCGCGCCAAAACTATGGCTTCAAACTTGATGAAAACAGTCTCTCCCATAATAACTCACGGGCTGCTTGTGTTTTTTAGGCCTTTGCAAGCTATCGGAAGTGTGTGCGCGGCAGGAGAGACAAATCCATGTTTTCGCGCCTTTTTTGCGATTTCAAGGTCGAAAAACACATAGGCCCCAAAATGAAAGAAACGGCTGGCGCGCCAAAACTATGGCTTCAAACTTGATGAAAACAGTCTCTCCCATATTAACTCACGGGCTGATTGTGTTTTTTAGGCCTTCGCAAGCTATCGGAAGTGTGTGCGCAGCAGGAGAGATAAATCTATGTTTTCGCGCCTTTTTTGCCATTTCCAGGTCGAAAAACACACAGACCCCAAAAATAAAGAAACGGCTGTCCAGCCAAAACTGAGGCTTCAAACTTGATGAAAACAGTCTCTCCCACAATAACTCAAGGGCCGCTTGTGTTTTTTAGGCCTTTGCAAGCTATCGGAAGTGTGTGCGCGGCAGGAGAGACAAATCCATGTTTTCGCGCCTTTTTTGCGATTTCAAGGTCGAAAAACACATAGGCCCCAAAATGAAAGAAACGGCTGGCGCGCCAAAACTATGGCTTCAAACTTGATGAAAACAGTCTCTCCCATAATAACTCACGGGCTGCTTGTGTTTTTTAGGCCTTTGCAAGCTATCGGAAGTGTGTGCGCGGCAGGAGAGACAAATCCATGTTTTCGCGCCTTTTTTGCGATTTCAAGGTCGAAAAACACATAGGCCCCAAAATGAAAGAAACGGCTGGCACGCCAAAACTATGGCTTCAAACTTGATGAAAACAGTCTCTCCCATAATAACTCACGGGCTGCTTGTGTTTTTTAGGCCTTTGCAAGCTATCGGAAGTGTGTGCGCGGCAGGAGAGACAAATCCATGTTTTCGCGCCTTTTTTGCGATTTCAAGGTCGAAAAACACATAGGCCCCAAAATGAAAGAAACGGCTGGCACGCCAAAACTATGGCTTCAAACTTGATGAAAACAGTCTCTCCCATAATAACTCACGGGCTGCTTGTGTTTTTTAGGCCTTTGCAAGCTATCGGAAGTGTGTGCGCGGCAGGAGAGACAAATCCATGTTTTCGCGCCTTTTTTGCGATTTCCAGGTCGAAAAACACACAGACCCCAAAAATAAAGAAACGGCTGTCCAGCCAAAACTGAGGCTTCAAACTTGATGAAAACAGTCTCTCAGACAATAACTCAAGGGCCGCTTGTGTTTTTTAGGCCTTCGCAAGCTATCGGAAGTGTGTGCGCGGCAGGAGAGACAAATCCATGTTTTCGCGCCTTTTTTGCCATTTCCAGGTCGAAAAACACAAAGGCCCCAAAATGAAAGAAACGGCTGCTGCGCCAAAACTATGACTTCAAACTTGATGAAAACAGTCTCTCCCACAATAACTCAAGGGCTGCTTGTGTTTTTTAGGCCTTCGCAAGATATCGGAAGTGTGTGCGCGGCAGGAGAGACAAATCAATGTTTTCGCGACTTTTTTGCGATTTCAAGGTCGAAAAACACATTGGCCCCAAAATGAAAGAAACGGCTGCCGCGCCAAAACTATGGCTTCAAACTTGATGAAAACAGTCTCTCCCATAATAACTCACGGGCTGCTTGTGTTTTTTAGACCTTTGCACGCTTTCGGAAGTGTGTGCGCGGCAGGAGAGACAAATCCATGTTTTCGCACCTTTTTTGCGATTTCAAGGTCGAAAAACACATAGGCCCCAAAATGAAAGAAACGGCTGCCGCGCCAAAACTATGGCTTCAAACTTGATGAAAACAGTCTCTCCCATAATAACTCACGGGCTGCTTGTGTTTTTTAGGCCTTTGCAAGCTATCGGAAGTGTGTGCGCGGCAGGAGAGACAAATCCATGTTTTCGCGCCTTTTTTGCGATTTCAAGGTCGAAAAACACATAGGCCCCAAAATGAAAGAAACGGCTGGCGCGCCAAAACTATGGCTTCAAACTTGATGAAAACAGTCTCTCCCATATTAACTCACGGGCTGATTGTGTTTTTTAGGCCTTTGCAAGCTATCGGAAGTGTGTGCGCGGCAGGAGAGACAAATCCATGTTTTCGCGCCTTTTTTGCGATTTCAAGGTCGAAAAACACATTGGCCCCAAAATGAAAGAAACGGCTGCCGCGCCAAAACTATGGCTTCAAACTTGATGAAAACAGTCTCTCCCATAATAACTCACGGGCTGCTTGTGTTTTTTAGACCTTTGCACGCTTTCGGAAGTGTGTGCGCGGCAGGAGAGACAAATCCATGTTTTCGCACCTTTTTTGCGATTTCAAGGTCGAAAAACACATAGGCCCCAAAATGAAAGAAACGGCTGCCGCGCCAAAACTATGGCTTCAAACTTGATGAAAACAGTCTCTCCCATAATAACTCACGGGCTGCTTGTGTTTTTTAGGCCTTTGCAAGCTATCGGAAGTGTGTGCGCGGCAGGAGAGACAAATCCATGTTTTCGCGCCTTTTTTGCGATTTCAAGGTCGAAAAACACATAGGCCCCAAAATGAAAGAAACGGCTGCTGCGCCAAAACTATGACTTCAAACTTGATGAAAACAGTCTCTCCCACAATAACTCAAGGGCTGCTTGTGTTTTTTAGGCCTTCGCAAGATATCGGAAGTGTGTGCGCGGCAGGAGAGACAAATCAATGTTTTCGCCACTTTTTTGCGATTTCAAGGTCGAAAAACACATTGGCCCCAAAATGAAAGAAACGGCTGGCGCGCCAAAACTATGGCTTCAAACTTGATGAAAACAGTCTCTCCCATAATAACTCACGGGCTGCTTGTGTTTTTTAGACCTTTGCACGCTTTCGGAAGTGTGTGCGCGGCAGGAGAGACAAATCCATGTTTTCGCACCTTTTTTGCGATTTCAAGGTCGAAAAACACATAGGCCCCAAAATGAAAGAAACGGCTGCCGCGCCAAAACTATGGCTTCAAACTTGATGAAAACAGTCTCTCCCATAATAACTCACGGGCTGCTTGTGTTTTTTAGGCCTTTGCAAGCTATCGGAAGTGTGTGCGCGGCAGGACAGACAAATCCTTGTTTTCGCGCCTTTTTTGCGATTTCAAGGTCGAAAAACACATAGACCCCAAAATGAAAGAAACGGCTGGCGCGCCAAAACTATGGCTTCAAACTTGATGAAAACAGTCTCTCCCATATTAACTCACGGGCTGATTGTGTTTTTTAGGCCTTCGCAAGCTATCGGAAGTGTGTGCGCAGCAGGAGAGACAAATCTATGTTTTCGCGCCTTTTTTGCCATTTCCAGGTCGAAAAACACACAGACCCCAAAAATAAAGAAACGGCTGTCCAGCCAAAACTGAGGCTTCAAACTTGATGAAAACAGTCTCTCCCACAATAACTCAAGGGCCGCTTGTGTTTTTTAGGCCTTTGCAAGCTATCGGAAGTGTGTGCGCGGCAGGAGAGACAAATCCATGTTTTCGCGCCTTTTTTGCGATTTTAAGGTCGAAAAACACATTGGCCACAAAATGAAAGAAACGGCTGCCGCGCCAAAACTATGGCTTCAAACTTGATGAAAACAGTCTCTCCCATAATAACTCACGGGCTGCTTGTGTTTTTTAGGCCTTTGCAAGCTATCGGAAGTGTGTGCGCGGCAGGAGAGACAAATCCATGTTTTCGCGCCTTTTTTGCGATTTCAAGGTCGAAAAACACATAGGCCCCAAAATGAAAGAAACGGCTGGCGCGCCAAAACTATGGCTTCAAACTTGATGAAAACAGTCTCTCCCATATTAACTCACGGGCTGATTGTGTTTTTTAGGCCTTCGCAAGCTATCGGAAGTGTGTGCGCAGCAGGAGAGACAAATCTATGTTTTCGCGCCTTTTTTGCCATTTCCAGGTCGAAAAACACACAGACCCCAAAAATAAAGAAACGGCTGTCCAGCCAAAACTGAGGCTTCAAACTTGATGAAAACAGTCTCTCCCACAATAACTCAAGGGCCGCTTGTGTTTTTTAGGCCTTTGCAAGCTATCGGAAGTGTGTGCGCGGCAGGAGAGACAAATCCATGTTTTCGCGCCTTTTTTGCGATTTTAAGGTCGAAAAACACATTGGCCACAAAATGAAAGAAACGGCTGCCGCGCCAAAACTATGGCTTCAAACTTGATGAAAACAGTCTCTCCCATAATAACTCACGGGCTGCTTGTGTTTTTTAGGCCTTTGCAAGCTATCGGAAGTGTGTGCGCGGCAGGAGAGACAAATCCATGTTTTCGCGCCTTTTTTGCGATTTCAAGGTCGAAAAACACATAGGCCCCAAAATGAAAGAAACGGCTGGCGCGCCAAAACTATGGCTTCAAACTTGATGAAAACAGTCTCTCCCATATTAACTCACGGGCTGATTGTGTTTTTTAGGCCTTCGCAAGCTATCGGAAGTGTGTGCGCAGCAGGAGAGACAAATCTATGTTTTCGCGCCTTTTTTGCCATTTCCAGGTCGAAAAACACACAGACCCCAAAAATAAAGAAACGGCTGTCCAGCCAAAACTGAGGCTTCAAACTTGATGAAAACAGTCTCTCCCACAATAACTCAAGGGCCGCTTGTGTTTTTTAGGCCTTTGCAAGCTATCGGAAGTGTGTGCGCGGCAGGAGAGACAAATCCATGTTTTCGCGCCTTTTTTGCGATTTCAAGGTCGAAAAACACATAGGCCCCAAAATGAAAGAAACGGCTGGCGCGCCAAAACTATGGCTTCAAACTTGATGAAAACAGTCTCTCCCATAATAACTCACGGGCTGCTTGTGTTTTTTAGGCCTTTGCAAGCTATCGGAAGTGTGTGCGCGGCAGGAGAGACAAATCCATGTTTTCGCGCCTTTTTTGCGATTTCAAGGTCGAAAAACACATAGGCCCCAAAATGAAAGAAACGGCTGGCACGCCAAAACTATGGCTTCAAACTTGATGAAAACAGTCTCTCCCATAATAACTCACGGGCTGCTTGTGTTTTTTAGGCCTTTGCAAGCTATCGGAAGTGTGTGCGCGGCAGGAGAGACAAATCCATGTTTTCGCGCTTTTTTTGCGATTTCAAGGTCGATAAAACACATAGGCCCCAAAATGAAAGAAACGGCTGGCACGCCAAAACTATGGCTTCAAACTTGATGAAAACAGTCTCTCCCATAATAACTCACGGACTGCTTGTGTTTTTTAGGCCTTTGCAAGCTATCGGAAGTGTGTGCGCGGCAGGAGAGACAAATCCATGTTTTCGCGCCTTTTTTGCGATTTCCAGGTCGAAAAACACACAGACCCCAAAAATAAAGAAACGGCTGTCCAGCCAAAACTGAGGCTTCAAACTTGATGAAAACAGTCTCTCAGACAATAACTCAAGGGCCGCTTGTGTTTTTTAGGCCTTCGCAAGCTATCGGAAGTGTGTGCGCGGCAGGAGAGACAAATCCATGTTTTCGCGCCTTTTTTGCCATTTCCAGGTCGAAAAACACAAAGGCCCCAAAATGAAAGAAACGGCTGCTGCGCCAAAACTATGACTTCAAACTTGATGAAAACAGTCTCTCCCACAATAACTCAAGGGCTGCTTGTGTTTTTTAGGCCTTCGCAAGATATCGGAAGTGTGTGCGCGGCAGGAGAGACAAATCAATGTTTTCGCGACTTTTTTGCGATTTCAAGGTCGAAAAACACATTGGCCCCAAAATGAAAGAAACGGCTGCCGCGCCAAAACTATGGCTTCAAACTTGATGAAAACAGTCTCTCCCATAATAACTCACGGGCTGCTTGTGTTTTTTAGACCTTTGCACGCTTTCGGAAGTGTGTGCGCGGCAGGAGAGACAAATCCATGTTTTCGCACCTTTTTTGCGATTTCAAGGTCGAAAAACACATAGGCCCCAAAATGAAAGAAACGGCTGCCGCGCCAAAACTATGGCTTCAAACTTGATGAAAACAGTCTCTCCCATAATAACTCACGGGCTGCTTGTGTTTTTTAGGCCTTTGCAAGCTATCGGAAGTGTGTGCGCGGCAGGAGAGACAAATCCATGTTTTCGCGCCTTTTTTGCGATTTCAAGGTCGAAAAACACATAGACCCCAAAATGAAAGAAACGGCTGGCGCGCCAAAACTATGGCTTCAAACTTGATGAAAACAGTCTCTCCCATATTAACTCACGGGCTGATTGTGTTTTTTAGGCCTTCGCAAGCTATCGGAAGTGTGTGCGCAGCAGGAGAGACAAATCTATGTTTTCGCGCCTTTTTTGCCATTTCCAGGTCGAAAAACACACAGACCCCAAAAATAAAGAAACGGCTGTCCAGCCAAAACTGAGGCTTCAAACTTGATGAAAACAGTCTCTCCCACAATAACTCAAGGGCCGCTTGTGTTTTTTAGGCCTTTGCAAGCTATCGGAAGTGTGTGCGCGGCAGGAGAGACAAATCCATGTTTTCGCGCCTTTTTTGCGATTTTAAGGTCGAAAAACACATTGGCCACAAAATGAAAGAAACGGCTGCCGCGCCAAAACTATGGCTTCAAACTTGATGAAAACAGTCTCTCCCATAATAACTCACGGGCTGCTTGTGTTTTTTAGACCTTTGCACGCTTTCGGAAGTGTGTGCGCGGCAGGAGAGACAAATCCATGTTTTCGCACCTTTTTTGCGATTTCAAGGTCGAAAAACACATAGGCCCCAAAATGAAAGAAACGGCTGCCGCGCCAAAACTATGGCTTCAAACTTGATGAAAACAGTCTCTCCCATAATAACTCACGGGCTGCTTGTGTTTTTTAGGCCTTTGCAAGCTATCGGAAGTGTGTGCGCGGCAGGAGAGACAAATCCATGTTTTCGCGCCTTTTTTGCGATTTCAAGGTCGAAAAACACATAGGCCCCAAAATGAAAGAAACGGCTGGCGCGCCAAAACTATGGCTTCAAACTTGATGAAAACAGTCTCTCCCATAATAACTCACGGGCTGCTTGTGTTTTTTAGGCCTTTGCAAGCTATCGGAAGTGTGTGCGCGGCAGGAGAGACAAATCCATGTTTTCGCGCCTTTTTTGCGATTTCAAGGTCGAAAAACACATAGGCCCCAAAATGAAAGAAACGGCTGGCACGCCAAAACTATGGCTTCAAACTTGATGAAAACAGTCTCTCCCATAATAACTCACGGGCTGCTTGTGTTTTTTAGGCCTTTGCAAGCTATCGGAAGTGTGTGCGCGGCAGGAGAGACAAATCCATGTTTTCGCGCTTTTTTTGCGATTTCAAGGTCGATAAAACACATAGGCCCCAAAATGAAAGAAACGGCTGGCACGCCAAAACTATGGCTTCAAACTTGATGAAAACAGTCTCTCCCATAATAACTCACGGACTGCTTGTGTTTTTTAGGCCTTTGCAAGCTATCGGAAGTGTGTGCGCGGCAGGAGAGACAAATCCATGTTTTCGCGCCTTTTTTGCGATTTCCAGGTCGAAAAACACACAGACCCCAAAAATAAAGAAACGGCTGTCCAGCCAAAACTGAGGCTTCAAACTTGATGAAAACAGTCTCTCAGACAATAACTCAAGGGCCGCTTGTGTTTTTTAGGCCTTCGCAAGCTATCGGAAGTGTGTGCGCGGCAGGAGAGACAAATCCATGTTTTCGCGCCTTTTTTGCCATTTCCAGGTCGAAAAACACAAAGGCCCCAAAATGAAAGAAACGGCTGCTGCGCCAAAACTATGACTTCAAACTTGATGAAAACAGTCTCTCCCACAATAACTCAAGGGCTGCTTGTGTTTTTTAGGCCTTCGCAAGATATCGGAAGTGTGTGCGCGGCAGGAGAGACAAATCAATGTTTTCGCGACTTTTTTGCGATTTCAAGGTCGAAAAACACATTGGCCCCAAAATGAAAGAAACGGCTGCCGCGCCAAAACTATGGCTTCAAACTTGATGAAAACAGTCTCTCCCATAATAACTCACGGGCTGCTTGTGTTTTTTAGACCTTTGCACGCTTTCGGAAGTGTGTGCGCGGCAGGAGAGACAAATCCATGTTTTCGCACCTTTTTTGCGATTTCAAGGTCGAAAAACACATAGGCCCCAAAATGAAAGAAACGGCTGCCGCGCCAAAACTATGGCTTCAAACTTGATGAAAACAGTCTCTCCCATAATAACTCACGGGCTGCTTGTGTTTTTTAGGCCTTTGCAAGCTATCGGAAGTGTGTGCGCGGCAGGAGAGACAAATCCATGTTTTCGCGCCTTTTTTGCGATTTCAAGGTCGAAAAACACATAGACCCCAAAATGAAAGAAACGGCTGGCGCGCCAAAACTATGGCTTCAAACTTGATGAAAACAGTCTCTCCCATATTAACTCACGGGCTGATTGTGTTTTTTAGGCCTTCGCAAGCTATCGGAAGTGTGTGCGCAGCAGGAGAGACAAATCTATGTTTTCGCGCCTTTTTTGCCATTTCCAGGTCGAAAAACACACAGACCCCAAAAATAAAGAAACGGCTGTCCAGCCAAAACTGAGGCTTCAAACTTGATGAAAACAGTCTCTCCCACAATAACTCAAGGGCCGCTTGTGTTTTTTAGGCCTTTGCAAGCTATCGGAAGTGTGTGCGCGGCAGGAGAGACAAATCCATGTTTTCGCGCCTTTTTTGCGATTTTAAGGTCGAAAAACACATTGGCCACAAAATGAAAGAAACGGCTGCCGCGCCAAAACTATGGCTTCAAACTTGATGAAAACAGTCTCTCCCATAATAACTCACGGGCTGCTTGTGTTTTTTAGACCTTTGCACGCTTTCGGAAGTGTGTGCGCGGCAGGAGAGACAAATCCATGTTTTCGCACCTTTTTTGCGATTTCAAGGTCGAAAAACACATAGGCCCCAAAATGAAAGAAACGGCTGCCGCGCCAAAACTATGGCTTCAAACTTGATGAAAACAGTCTCTCCCATAATAACTCACGGGCTGCTTGTGTTTTTTAGGCCTTTGCAAGCTATCGGAAGTGTGTGCGCGGCAGGAGAGACAAATCCATGTTTTCGCGCCTTTTTTGCGATTTCAAGGTCGAAAAACACATAGGCCCCAAAATGAAAGAAACGGCTGGCGCGCCAAAACTATGGCTTCAAACTTGATGAAAACAGTCTCTCCCATAATAACTCACGGGCTGCTTGTGTTTTTTAGGCCTTTGCAAGCTATCGGAAGTGTGTGCGCGGCAGGAGAGACAAATCCATGTTTTCGCGCCTTTTTTGCGATTTCAAGGTCGAAAGACACATAGGCCCCAAAATGAAAGAAACGGCTGGCACGCCAAAACTATGGCTTCAAACTTGATGAAAACAGTCTCTCCCATAATAACTCACGGGCTGCTTGTGTTTTTTAGGCCTTTGCAAGCTATCGGAAGTGTGTGCGCGGCAGGAGAGACAAATCCATGTTTTCGCGCCTTTTTTGCGATTTCAAGGTCGAAAAACACATAGGCCCCAAAATGAAAGAAACGGCTGGCACGCCAAAACTATGGCTTCAAACTTGATGAAAACAGTCTCTCCCATAATAACTCACGGACTGCTTGTGTTTTTTAGGCCTTTGCAAGCTATCGGAAGTGTGTGCGCGGCAGGAGAGACAAATCCATGTTTTCGCGCCTTTTTTGCGATTTACAGGTCGAAAAACACACAGACCCCAAAAATAAAGAAACGGCTGTCCAGCCAAAACTGAGGCTTCAAACTTGATGAAAACAGTCTCTCAGACAATAACTCAAGGGCCGCTTGTGTTTTTTAGGCCTTCGCAAGCTATCGGAAGTGTGTGCGCGGCAGGAGAGACAAATCCATGTTTTCGCGGCTTTTTTGCCATTTCCAGGTCGAAAAACACAAAGGCCCCAAAATGAAAGAAACGGCTGCTGCGCCAAAACTATGACTTCAAACTTGATGAAAACAGTCTCTCCCACAATAACTCAAGGGCTGCTTGTGTTTTTTAGGCCTTCGCAAGATATCGGAAGTGTGTGCGCTGCAGGAGAGACAAATCAATGTTTTCGCGACTTTTTTGCGATTTCAAGGTCGAAAAACACATTGGCCCCAAAATGAAAGAAACGGCTGCCGCGCCAAAACTATGGCTTCAAACTTGATGAAAACAGTCTCTCCCATAATAACTCACGGGCTGCTTGTGTTTTTTAGACCTTTGCACGCTTTCGGAAGTGTGTGCGCGGCAGGAGAGACAAATCCATGTTTTCGCACCTTTTTTGCGATTTCAAGGTCGAAAAACACATAGGCCCCAAAATGAAAGAAACGGCTGCCGCGCCAAAACTATGGCTTCAAACTTGATGAAAACAGTCTCTCCCATAATAACTCACGGGCTGCTTGTGTTTTTTAGGCCTTTGCAAGCTATCGGAAGTGTGTGCGCGGCAGGAGAGACGAATCCATGTTTTCGCGCCTTTTTTGCGATTTCAAGGTCGAAAAACACATAGGCCCCAAAATGAAAGAAACGGCTGCTGCGCCAAAACTATGACTTCAAACTTGATGAAAACAGTCTCTCCCACAATAACTCAAGGGCTGCTTGTGTTTTTTAGGCCTTCGCAAGATATCGGAAGTGTGTGCGCGGCAGGAGAGACAAATCAATGTTTTCGCGACTTTTTTGCGATTTCAAGGTCGAAAAACACATTGGCCCCAAAATGAAAGAAACGGCTGGCGCGCCAAAACTATGGCTTCAAACTTGATGAAAACAGTCTCTCCCATAATAACTCACGGGCTGCTTGTGTTTTTTAGACCTTTGCACGCTTTCGGAAGTGTGTGCGCGGCAGGAGAGACAAATCCATGTTTTCGCACCTTTTTTGCGATTTCAAGGTCGAAAAATACATAGGCCCCAAAATGAAAGAAACGGCTGCCGCGCCAAAACTATGGCTTCAAACTTGATGAAAACAGTCTCTCCCATAATAACTCACGGGCTGCTTGTGTTTTTTAGGCCTTTGCAAGCTATCGGAAGTGTGTGCGCGGCAGGAGAGACAAATCCATGTTTTCGCGCCTTTTTTGCGATTTCAAGGTCGAAAAACACATAGACCCCAAAATGAAAGAAACGGCTGGCGCGACAAAACTATGGCTTCAAACTTGATGAAAACAGTCTCTCCCATATTAACTCACGGGCTGATTGTGTTTTTTAGGCCTTCGCAAGCTATCGGAAGTGTGTGCGCAGCAGGAGAGACAAATCTATGTTTTCGCGCCTTTTTTGCCATTTCCAGGTCGAAAAACACACAGACCCCAAAAATAAAGAAACGGCTGTCCAGCCAAAACTGAGGCTTCAAACTTGATGAAAACAGTCTCTCCCACAATAACTCAAGGGCCGCTTGTGTTTTTTAGGCCTTTGCAAGCTATCGGAAGTGTGTGCGCGGCAGGAGAGACAAATCCATGTTTTCGCGCCTTTTTTGCGATTTTAAGGTCGAAAAACACATAGGCCCCAAAATGAAAGAAACGGCTGGCGCGCCAAAACTATGGCTTCAAACTTGATGAAAACAGTCTCTCCCATAATAACTCACGGGCTGCTTGTGTTTTTTAGGCCTTTGCAAGCTATCGGAAGTGTGTGCGCGGCAGGAGAGACAAATCCATGTTTTCGCGCCTTTTTTGCGATTTCAAGGTCGAAAAACACATAGGCCCCAAAATGAAAGAAACGGCTGGCACGCCAAAACTATGGCTTCAAACTTGATGAAAACAGTCTCTCCCATAATAACTCACGGACTGCTTGTGTTTTTTAGGCCTTTGCAAGCTATCGGAAGTGTGTGCGCGGCAGGAGAGACAAATCCATGTTTTCACGCCTTTTTTGCGATTTCCAGGTCGAAAAACACACAGACCCCAAAAATAAAGAAACGGCTGTCCAGCCAAAACTGAGGCTTCAAACTTGATGAAAACAGTCTCTCAGACAATAACTCAAGGGCCGCTTGTGTTTTTTAGGCCTTCGCAAGCTATCGGAAGTGTGTGCGCGGCAGGAGAGACAAATCCATGTTTTCGCGCCTTTTTTGCCCTTTCCAGGTCGAAAAACACAAAGGCCCCAAAATGAAAGAAACGGCTGCTGCGCCAAAACTATGACTTCAAACTTGATGAAAACAGTCTCTCCCACAATAACTCAAGGGCTGCTTGTGTTTTTTAGGCCTTCGCAAGATATCGGAAGTGTGTGCGCGGCAGGAGAGACAAATCAATGTTTTCGCGACTTTTTTGCGATTTCAAGGTCGAAAAACACATTGGCCCCAAAATGAAAGAAACGGCTGCCGCGCCAAAACTATGGCTTCAAACTTGATGAAAACAGTCTCTCCCATAATAACTCACGGGCTGCTTGTGTTTTTTAGACCTTTGCACGCTTTCGGAAGTGTGTGCGCGGCAGGAGAGACAAATCCATGTTTTCGCACCTTTTTTGCGATTTCAAGGTCGAAAAACACATAGGCCCCAAAATGAAAGAAACGGCTGCCGCGCCAAAACTATGGCTTCAAACTTGATGAAAACAGTCTCTCCCATAATAACTCACGGGCTGCTTGTGTTTTTTAGGCCTTTGCAAGCTATCGGAAGTGTGTGCGCGGCAGGAGAGACAAATCCATGTTTTCGCGCCTTTTTTGCGATTTCAAGGTCGAAAAACACATAGGCCCCAAAATGAAAGAAACGGCTGGCGCGCCAAAACTATGGCTTCAAACTTGATGAAAACAGTCTCTCCCATATTAACTCACGGGCTGATTGTGTTTTTTAGGCCTTCGCAAGCTATCGGAAGTGTGTGCGCAGCAGGAGAGACAAATCTATGTTTTCGCGCCTTTTTTGCCATTTCCAGGTCGAAAAACACACAGACCCCAAAAATAAAGAAACGGCTGTCCAGCCAAAACTGAGGCTTCAAACTTGATGAAAACAGTCTCTCCCACAATAACTCAAGGGCCGCTTGTGTTTTTTAGGCCTTTGCAAGCTATCGGAAGTGTGTGCGCGGCAGGAGAGACAAATCCATGTTTTCGCGCCTTTTTTGCGATTTCCAGGTCGAAAAACACACAGACCCCAAAAATAAAGAAACGGCTGTCCAGCCAAAACTGAGGCTTCAAACTTGATGAAAACAGTCTCTCAGACAATAACTCAAGGGCCGCTTGTGTTTTTTAGGCCTTCGCAAGCTATCGGAAGTGTGTGCGCGGCAGGAGAGACAAATCCATGTTTTCACGCCTTTTTTGCCATTTCCAGGTCGAAAAACACAAAGGCCCCAAAATGAAAGAAACGGCTGCTGCGCCAAAACTATGACTTCAAACTTGATGAAAACAGTCTCTCCCACAATAACTCAAGGGCTGCTTGTGTTTTTTAGGCCTTCGCAAGATATCGGAAGTGTGTGCGCTGCAGGAGAGACAAATCAATGTTTTCGCGACTTTTTTGCGATTTCAAGGTCGAAAAACACATTGGCCCCAAAATGAAAGAAACGGCTGCCGCGCCAAAACTATGGCTTCAAACTTGATGAAAACAGTCTCTCCCATAATAACTCACGGGCTGCTTGTGTTTTTTAGACCTTTGCACGCTTTCGGAAGTGTGTGCGCGGCAGGAGAGACAAATCCATGTTTTCGCACCTTTTTTGCGATTTCAAGGTCGAAAAACACATAGGCCCCAATATGAAAGAAACGGCTGCCGCGCCAAAACTATGGCTTCAAACTTGATGAAAACAGTCTCTCCCATATTAACTCACGGGCTGATTGTGTTTTTTAGGCCTTCGCAAGCTATCGGAAGTGTGTGCGCAGCAGGAGAGACAAATCTATGTTTTCGCGCCTTTTTTGCCATTTCCAGGTCGAAAAACACACAGACCCCAAAAATAAAGAAACGGCTGTCCAGCCAAAACTGAGGCTTCAAACTTGATGAAAACAGTCTCTCCCAAAATAACTCAAGGGCAGCTTGTGTTTTTTAGGCCTTTGCAAGCTATTGGAAGTGTGTGCGCGGCAGGAGAGACAAATCCATGTTTTTGCGCATTTTTTGCGATTTCAAGGTCGAAAAACACATAGGCCCCAAAATGAAAGAAACGGCTGCCGCGCCAAAACTATGGCTTCAAACTTGATGAAAACAGTCTCTCCCATAATAACTCACAGGCTGCTTGTGTTTTTTAGGCCTTTGCAAGCTATCGGAAGTGTGTGCGCGGCAGGAGAGACAAATCCATGTTTTCGCGCCTTTTTTGCGATTTCCAGGTCGAAAAACACACAGACCCCAAAAATAAAGAAACGGCTGTCCAGCCAAAACTGAGGCTTCAAACTTGATGAAAACAGTCTCTCCCACAATAACTCAAGGGCCGCTTGTGTTTTTTAGGCCTTCGCAAGCTATCGGAAGTGTGTGCGCGGCAGGAGAGACAAATCCATGTTTTCGCGCCTTTTTTGCGATTTCAAGGTCGAAAAACACATAGGCCCCAAAATGAAAGAAACGGCTGGCGCGCAAAAACTATGGCTTCAAACTTGATGAAAACAGTCTCTCCCATATTAACTCACGGGCTGATTGTGTTTTTTAGGCCTTCGCAAGCTATCGGAAGTGTGTGCGCAGCAGGAGAGACAAATCTATGTTTTCGCGCCTGTTTTGCCATTTCCAGGTCGAAAAACACACAGACCCCAAAAATAAAGAAACGGCTGTCCAGCCAAAACTGAGGCTTCAAACTTGATGAAAACAGTCTCTCCCACAATAACTCAAGGGACGCTTGTGTTTTTTAGGCCTTTGCAAGCTATCGGAAGTGTGTGCGCGGCAGGAGAGACAAATCCATGTTTTCGCGCCTTTTTTGCGATTTCAAGGTCGAAAAACACATAGGCCCCAAAATGAAAGAAACGGCTGGCGCGCCAAAACTATGGCTTCAAACTTGATGAAAACAGTCTCTCCCATAATAACTCACGGGCTGCTTGTGTTTTTTAGGCCTTTGCAAGCTATCGGAAGTGTGTGCGCGGCAGGAGAGACAAATCCATGTTTTCGCGCCTTTTTTGCGATTTCAAGGTCGAAAAACACATAGGCCCCAAAATGAAAGAAACGGCTGGCGCGCCAAAACTATGGCTTCAAACTTGATGAAAACAGTCTCTCCCATATTAACTCACGGGCTGATTGTGTTTTTTAGGCCTTCGCAAGCTATCGGAAGTGTGTGCGCAGCAGGAGAGACAAATCTATGTTTTCGCGCCTTTTTTGCCATTTCCAGGTCGAAAAACACACAGAACCCAAAAATAAAGAAACGGCTGTCCAGCCAAAACTGAGGCTTCAAACTTGATGAAAACAGTCTCTCCCACAATAACTCAAGGGCCGCTTGTGTTTTTTAGGCCTTCGCAAGCTATCAGAAGTGTGTGCGCGGCAGGAGAGACAAATCCATGTTTTTGCGCATTTTTTGCGATTTCAAGGTCGAAAAACACATAGGCCCCAAAATGAAAGAAACGGCTGCCGCGCCAAAACTATGGGTTCAAACTTGATGAAAACAGTCTCTCCCATATTAACTCACGGGCTGATTGTGTTTTTTAGGCCTTCGCAAGCTATCGGAAGTGTGTGCGCAGCAGGAGAGACAAATCTATGTTTTCGCGCCTTTTTTGCCATTTCCAGGTCGAAAAACACACAGAACCCAAAAATAAAGCAACGGCTGTCCAGCCAAAACTGAGGCTTCAAACTTGATGAAAACAGTCTCTCCCACAATAACTCAAGGGCCGCTTGTGTTTTTTAGGCCTTCGCAAGCTATCAGAAGTGTGTGCGCGGCAGGAGAGACAAATCCATGTTTTTGCGCATTTTTTGCGATTTCAAGGTCGTTAAACACATAGGCCCCAAAATGAAAGAAACGGCTGCCGTGACAAAACTATGGCTTCAAACTTGATGAAAACAGTCTCTCCCATAATAACTCACAGGCTGCTTGTGTTTTTTAGGCCTTTGCAAGCTATCGGAAGTGTGTGCGCGGCAGGAGAGACAAATCCATGTTTTCGCGCCTTTTTTGCGATTTCAAGGTCGAAAAACACATAGGCCCCAAAATGAAAGAAACGGCTGGCGCGCCAAAACTATGGCTTCAAACTTGATGAAAACAGTCTCTCCCATATTAACTCACGGGCTGATTGTGTTTTTTAGGCCTTCGCAAGCTATCGGAAGTGTGTGCGCGGCAGGAGATACAAATCCATGTTTTCGCGCCTTTTTTGCCATTTCCAGGTCGAAAAACACAAAGGCCCCAAAAATAAAGAAACGGCTGTCCAGCCAAAACTGAGGCTTCAAACTTGATGAAAACAGTCTCTCAGACAATAACTCAACGGCCGCTTTTGTTTTTTAGGCCTTCGCAAGCTATCGGAAGTGTGTGCGCGGCAGGAGAGACAAATCCATGTTTTCGCGCCTGTTTTGCGATTTCAAGGTCGAAAAACACATAGGCCCCAAAATGAAAGAAAAGGCTGCCGCGCCAAAACTATGGCTTCAAAATTGATGAAAACAGTCTCTCAGACAATAACTCAAGGGCTGCTTGTGTTTTTTAGGCCTTCGCAAGATATCGGAAGTGTGTGCGCGGCAGGAGAGACAAATCCATGTTTTCGCACCTTTTTTGCGATTTCAAGATCGAAAAACACATAAGCCCCAAAATGAAAGAAACGGCTGGCGCGCCAAAACTATGGCTTCAAACTTGATGAAAACAGTCTCTCCCATATTAACTCACGGGCTGATTGTGTTTTTTAGGCCTTCGCAAGCTATCGGAAGTGTGTGCGCAGCAGGAGAGACAAATCTATGTTTTCGCGCCTTTTTTGCCATTTCCAGGTCGAAAAACACACAGACCCCAAAAATAAAGAAACGGCTGTCCAGCCAAAACTGAGGCTTCAAACTTGATGAAAACAGTCTCTCCCAAAATAACTCAAGGGCCGCTTGTGTTTTTTAGGCCTTCGCAAGCTATCGGAAGTGTGTGCGCGGCAGTAGAGACAAATCCATGTTTTCGCGCATTTTTTGCGATTTCAAGGTCGAAAAAAACACATAGGCCCCAAAATGAAAGAAACGGCTGCCGCGCCAAAACTAAGGCTTCAAACTTGATGAAAACAGTCTCTCCCATAATAACTCAATGGCCGCTTGTGTTTTTTAGGCCTTCGCAAGCTATCGGAAGTGTGTGCGCGGCAGGAGAGACAAATCCATGTTTTCGCGCATTTTTTGCGATTTCAAGGTCGAAAAACACATAGGCCCCAAAATGAAAGAAACGGCTGGCACGCCAAAACTATGGCTTCAAACTTGATGAAAACAGTCTCTCCCATAATAACTCACGGACTGCTTGTGTTTTTTAGGCCTTTGCAAGCTATCGGAAGTGTGTGCGCGGCAGGAGAGACAAATCCATGTTTTCACGCCTTTTTTGCGATTTCCAGGTCGAAAAACACACAGACCCCAAAAATAAAGAAACGGCTGTCCAGCCAAAACTGAGGCTTCAAACTTGATGAAAACAGTCTCTCAGACAATAACTCAAGGGCCGCTTGTGTTTTTTAGGCCTTCGCAAGCTATCGGAAGTGTGTGCGCGGCAGGAGAGACAAATCCATGTTTTCGCGCCTTTTTTGCCCTTTCCAGGTCGAAAAACACAAAGGCCCCAAAATGAAAGAAACGGCTGCTGCGCCAAAACTATGACTTCAAACTTGATGAAAACAGTCTCTCCCACAATAACTCAAGGGCTGCTTGTGTTTTTTAGGCCTTCGCAAGATATCGGAAGTGTGTGCGCGGCAGGAGAGACAAATCAATGTTTTCGCGACTTTTTTGCGATTTCAAGGTCGAAAAACACATTGGCCCCAAAATGAAAGAAACGGCTGCCGCGCCAAAACTATGGCTTCAAACTTGATGAAAACAGTCTCTCCCATAATAACTCACGGGCTGCTTGTGTTTTTTAGACCTTTGCACGCTTTCGGAAGTGTGTGCGCGGCAGGAGAGACAAATCCATGTTTTCGCACCTTTTTTGCGATTTCAAGGTCGAAAAACACATAGGCCCCAAAATGAAAGAAACGGCTGCCGCGCCAAAACTATGGCTTCAAACTTGATGAAAACAGTCTCTCCCATAATAACTCACGGGCTGCTTGTGTTTTTTAGGCCTTTGCAAGCTATCGGAAGTGTGTGCGAGGCAGGAGAGACAAATCCATGTTTTCGCGCCTTTTTTGCGATTTCAAGGTCGAAAAACACATAGGCCCCAAAATGAAAGAAACGGCTGGCGCGCCAAAACTATGGCTTCAAACTTGATGAAAACAGTCTCTCCCATATTAACTCACGGGCTGATTGTGTTTTTTAGGCCTTCGCAAGCTATCGGAAGTGTGTGCGCAGCAGGAGAGACAAATCTATGTTTTCGCGCCTTTTTTGCCATTTCCAGGTCGAAAAACACACAGACCCCAAAAATAAAGAAACGGCTGTCCAGCCAAAACTGAGGCTTCAAACTTGATGAAAACAGTCTCTCCCACAATAACTCAAGGGCCGCTTGTGTTTTTTAGGCCTTTGCAAGCTATCGGAAGTGTGTGCGCGGCAGGAGAGACAAATCCATGTTTTCGCGCCTTTTTTGCGATTTCAAGGTCGAAAAACACATAGGCCCCAAAATGAAAGAAACGGCTGCCGCGCCAAAACTATGGCTTCAAACTTGATGAAAACAGTCTCTCCCATATTAACTCACGGGCTGATTGTGTTTTTTAGGCCTTCGCAAGCTATCGGAAGTGTGTGCGCAGCAGGAGAGACAAATCTATGTTTTCGCGCCTGTTTTGCCATTTCCAGGTCGAAAAACACACAGACCCCAAAAATAAAGAAACGGCTGGCGCGCCAAAACTATGGCTTCAAACTTGATGAAAACAGTCTCTCCCATATTAACTCACGGGCTGATTGTGTTTTTTAGGCCTTCGCAAGCTATCGGAAGTGTGTGCGCGGCAGGAGAGACAAATCCATGTTTTCGCGCATTTTTTGCGATTTCAAGGTCGAAAAACACATAGGCCCCAAAATGAAAGAAACGGCTGCCGCGCCAAAACTATGGCTTCAAACTTGATGAAAACAGTCTCTCCCATATTAACTCACGGGCTGATTGTGTTTTTTAGGCCTTCGCAAGCTATCAGAAGTGTGTGCGCAGCAGGAGAGACAAATCTATGTTTTCGCGCCTGTTTTGCCATTTCCAGGTCGAAAAACACACAGACCCCAAAATGAAAGAAACGGCTGTCCAGCCAAAACTGAGGCTTCAAACTTGATGAAAACAGTCTCTCCCACAATAACTCAAGGGCCGCTTGTGTTTTTTAGGCCTTTGCAAGCTATCGGAAGTGTGTGCGCGGCAGGAGAGACAAATCCATGTTTTTGCGCATTTTTTGCGATTTCAAGGTCGAAAAACACATAGGCCCCAAAATGAAAGAAACGGCTGCCGCGCCAAAACTATGGCTTCAAACTTGATGAAAACAGTCTCTCCCATAATAACTCACAGGCTGCTTGTGTTTTTTAGGCCTTTGCAAGCTATCGGAAGTGTGTGCGCGGCAGGAGAGACAAATCCATGTTTTCGCGCCTTTTTTGCGATTTCCAGGTCGAAAAACACACAGACCCCAAAAATAAAGAAACGGCTGTCCAGCCAAAACTGAGGCTTCAAACTTGATGAAAACAGTCTCTCCCACAATAACTCAAGGGCCGCTTGTGTTTTTTAGGCCTTCGCAAGCTATCGGAAGTGTGTGCGCGGCAGGAGAGACAAATCCATGTTTTCGCGCCTTTTTTGCGATTTCAAGGTCGAAAAACACATAGGCCCCAAAATGAAAGAAACGGCTGGCGCGCCAAAACTATGGCTTCAAACTTGATGAAAACAGTCTCTCCCATATTAACTCACGGGCTGATTGTGTTTTTTAGGCCTTCGCAAGCTATCGGAAGTGTGTGCGCAGCAGGAGAGACAAATCTATGTTTTCGCGCCTGTTTTGCCATTTCCAGGTCGAAAAACACACAGACCCCAAAAATAAAGAAACGGCTGTCCAGCCAAAACTGAGGCTTCAAACTTGATGAAAACAGTCTCTCCCACAATAACTCAAGGGACGCTTGTGTTTTTTAGGCCTTTGCAAGCTATCGGAAGTGTGTGCGCGGCAGGAGAGACAAATCCATGTTTTCGCGCCTTTTTTGCGATTTCAAGGTCGAAAAACACATAGGCCCCAAAATGAAAGAAACGGCTGGCGCGCCAAAACTATGGCTTCAAACTTGATGAAAACAGTCTCTCCCATAATAACTCACGGGCTGCTTGTGTTTTTTAGGCCTTTGCAAGCTATCGGAAGTGTGTGCGCGGCAGGAGAGACAAATCCATGTTTTCGCGCCTTTTTTGCGATTTCAAGGTCGAAAAACACATAGGCCCCAAAATGAAAGAAACGGCTGCCGCGCCAAAACTATGGCTTCAAACTTGATGAAAACAGTCTCTCCCATATTAACTCACGGGCTGATTGTGTTTTTTAGGCCTTCGCAAGCTATCGGAAGTGTGTGCGCAGCAGGAGAGACAAATCTATGTTTTCGCGCCTTTTTTGCCATTTCCAGGTCGAAAAACACACAGAACCCAAAAATAAAGCAACGGCTGTCCAGCCAAAACTGAGGCTTCAAACTTGATGAAAACAGTCTCTCCCACAATAACTCAAGGGCCGCTTGTGTTTTTTAGGCCTTCGCAAGCTATCAGAAGTGTGTGCGCGGCAGGAGAGACAAATCCATGTTTTTGCGCATTTTTTGCGATTTCAAGGTCGTTAAACACATAGGCCCCAAAATGAAAGAAACGGCTGCCGTGACAAAACTATGGCTTCAAACTTGATGAAAACAGTCTCTCCCATAATAACTCACAGGCTGCTTGTGTTTTTTAGGCCTTTGCAAGCTATCGGAAGTGTGTGCGCGGCAGGAGAGACAAATCCATGTTTTCGCGCCTTTTTTGCGATTTCAAGGTCGAAAAACACATAGGCCCCAAAATGAAAGAAACGGCTGGCGCGCCAAAACTATGGCTTCAAACTTGATGAAAACAGTCTCTCCCATATTAACTCACGGGCTGATTGTGTTTTTTAGGCCTTCGCAAGCTATCGGAAGTGTGTGCGCGGCAGGAGATACAAATCCATGTTTTCGCGCCTTTTTTGCCATTTCCAGGTCGAAAAACACAAAGGCCCCAAAAATAAAGAAACGGCTGTCCAGCCAAAACTGAGGCTTCAAACTTGATGAAAACAGTCTCTCAGACAATAACTCAAGGGCCGCTTGTGTTTTTTAGGCCTTCGCAAGCTATCGGAAGTGTGTGCGCGGCAGGAGAGACAAATCCATGTTTTCGCGCCTGTTTTGCGATTTCAAGGTCGAAAAACACATAGGCCCCAAAATGAAAGAAAAGGCTGCCGCGCCAAAACTATGGCTTCAAAATTGATGAAAACAGTCTCTCAGACAATAACTCAAGGGCTGCTTGTGTTTTTTAGGCCTTCGCAAGATATCGGAAGTGTGTGCGCGGCAGGAGAGACAAATCAATGTTTTCGCGACTTTTTTGCGATTTCAAGGTCGAAAAACACATTGGCCCCAAAATGAAAGAAACGGCTGGCGCGCCAAAACTATGGCTTCAAACTTGATGAAAACAGTCTCTCCCATAATAACTCACGGGCTGCTTGTGTTTTTTAGACCTTTGCACGCTTTCGGAAGTGTGTGCGCGGCAGGAGAGACAAATCCATGTTTTCGCACCTTTTTTGCGATTTCAAGATCGAAAAACACATAGGCCCCAAAATGAAAGAAACGGCTGGCGCGCCAAAACTATGGCTTCAAACTTGATGAAAACAGTCTCTCCCATATTAACTCACGGGCTGATTGTGTTTTTTAGGCCTTCGCAAGCTATCGGAAGTGTGTGCGCAGCAGGAGAGACAAATCTATGTTTTCGCGCCTTTTTTGCCATTTCCAGGTCGAAAAACACACAGACCCCAAAAATAAAGAAACGGCTGTCCAGCCAAAACTGAGGCTTCAAACTTGATGAAAACAGTCTCTCCCAAAATAACTCAAGGGCCGCTTGTGTTTTTTAGGCCTTCGCAAGCTATCGGAAGTGTGTGCGCGGCAGTAGAGACAAATCCATGTTTTCGCGCATTTTTTGCGATTTCAAGGTCGAAAAAAACACATAGGCCCCAAAATGAAAGAAACGGCTGCCGCGCCAAAACTAAGGCTTCAAACTTGATGAAAACAGTCTCTCCCATAATAACTCAATGGCCGCTTGTGTTTTTTAGGCCTTCGTAAGCTATCGGAAGTGTGTGCGCGGCAGGAGAGACAAATCCATGTTTTCGCGCCTTTTTTGCGATTTCAAGGTCGAAAAACACATAGGCCCCAAAATGAAAGAAACGGCTGGCGCGCCAAAACTATGGCTTCAAACTTGATGAAAACAGTCTCTCCCATATTAACTCACGGGCTGATTGTGTTTTTTAGGCCTTTGCAAACTATCGGAAGTGTGTGCGCGGCAGGAGAGACAAATCCATGTTTTCGCGCCTTTTTTGCGATTTCCAGGTCGAAAAACACACAGACCCCAAAAATAAAGAAACGGCTGTCCAGCCAAAACTGAGGCTTCAAACTTGATGAAAACAGTCTCTCCCACAATAACTCAAGGGCCGCTTGTGTTTTTTAGGCCTTCGCAAGCTATCGGAAGTGTGTGCGCGGCAGGAGAGACAAATCCATGTTTTCGCGCCTTTTTTGCGATTTCAAGGTCGAAAAACACATAGGCCCCAAAATGAAAGAAACGGCTGGCGCGCCAAAACTATGGCTTCAAACTTGATGAAAACAGTCTCTCCCATATTAACTCACGGGCTGATTGTGTTTTTTAGGCCTTCGCAAGCTATCGGAAGTGTGTGCGCAGCAGGAGAGACAAATCTATGTTTTCGCGCCTGTTTTGCCATTTCCAGGTCGAAAAACACACAGACCCCAAAAATAAAGAAACGGCTGTCCAGCCAAAACTGAGGCTTCAAACTTGATGAAAACAGTCTCTCCCACAATAACTCAAGGGACGCTTGTGTTTTTTAGGCCTTTGCAAGCTATCGGAAGTGTGTGCGCGGCAGGAGAGACAAATCCATGTTTTCGCGCCTTTTTTGCGATTTCAAGGTCGAAAAACACATAGGCCCCAAAATGAAAGAAACGGCTGGCGCGCCAAAACTATGGCTTCAAACTTGATGAAAACAGTCTCTCCCATAATAACTCACGGGCTGCTTGTGTTTTTTAGGCCTTTGCAAGCTATCGGAAGTGTGTGCGCGGCAGTAGAGACAAATCCATGTTTTCGCGCATTTTTTGCGATTTCAAGGTCGAAAAAAACACATAGGCCCCAAAATGAAAGAAACGGCTGCCGCGCCAAAACTATGGCTTCAAACTTGATGAAAACAGTCTCTCCCATAATAACTCAATGGCCGCTTGTGTTTTTTAGGCCTTCGCAAGCTATCGGAAGTGTGTGCGCGGCAGGAGAGACAAATCCATGTTTTCGCGCCTTTTTTGCGATTTCCAGGTCGAAAAACACACAGACCCTCAAAAATAAAGAAACGGCTGTCCAGCCAAAACTGAGGCTTCAAACTTGATGAAAACAGTCTCTCCCACAATAACTCAAGGGCCGCTTGTGTTTTTTAGGCCTTCGCAAGCTATCGGAAGTGTGTGCGCGGCAGGAGAGACAAATCCATGTTTTCGCGCATTTTTTGCGATTTCAAGGTCGAAAAACACATAGGCCCCAAAATGAAAGAAACGGCTGCCGCGCCAAAACTATGGCTTCAAACTTGATGAAAACAGTCTCTCCCATAATAACTCACAGGCTGCTTGTGTTTTTTAGGCCTTTGCAAGCTATCGGAAGTGTGTGCGCGGCAGGAGAGACAAATCCATGTTTTCGCGCCTTTTTTGCGATTTCCAGGTCGAAAAACACACAGACCCCAAAAATAAAGAAACAGCTGTCCAGCCAAAACTGAGGCTTCAAACTTGATGAAAACAGTCTCTCCCACAATAACTCAAGGGCCGCTTGTGTTTTTTAGGCCTTCGCAAGCTATCGGAAGTGTGTGCGCGGCAGGAGAGACAAATCCATGTTTTCGCGCATTTTTTGCGATTTCAAGGTCGAAAAACACATAGGCCCCAAAATGAAAGAAACGGCTGCCGCGCCAAAACTGAGGCTTCAAACTTGATGAAAACAGTCTCTCCCACAATAACTCAAGGGCCGCTTGTGTTTTTTAGGCCTTCGCAAGCTATCGGAAGTGTGTGCGCGGCAGGAGAGACAAATCCATGTTTTCGCGCATTTTTTGCGATTTCAAGGTCGAAAAACACATAGGCCCCAAAATGAAAGAAACGGCTGCCGCGCCAAAACTATGGCTTCAAACTTGATGAAAACAGTCTCTCCCATAATAACTCACAGGCTGCTTGTGTTTTTTAGGCCTTTGCAAGCTATCGGAAGTGTGTGCGCGGCAGGAGAGACAAATCCATGTTTTCGCGCCTTTTTTGCGATTTCAAGGTCGAAAAACACACAGACCCCAAAAATAAAGAAACGGCTGTCCAGCCAAAACTGAGGCTTCAAACTTGATGAAAACAGTCTCTCCCACAATAACTCAATGGCCGCTTGTGTTTTTTAGGCCTTCGCAAGCTATCGGAAGTATGTGCGCGGCAGGAGAGACAAATCCATGTTTTCGCGCATTTTTTGCGATTTCAAGGTCGAAAAACACATAGGCCCCAAAATGAAAGAAACGGCTGCCGCGCCAAAACTATGGCTTCAAACTTGATGAAAACAGTCTCTCCCATATTAACTCACGGGCTGATTGTGTTTTTTAGGCCTTCGCAAGCTATCGGAAGTGTGTGCGCAGCAGGAGAGACAAATCTATGTTTTCGCGCCTGTTTTGCCATTTCCAGGTCGAAAAACACACAGACCCCAAAAATAAAGAAACGGCTGTCCAGCCAAAACTGTGGCTTCAAACTTGATGAAAACAGTCTCTCCCACAATAACTCAAGGGCCGCTTGTGTTTTTTAGGCCTTTGCAAGCTATCGGAAGTGTGTGCGCGGCAGGAGAGACAAATCCATGTTTTCGCGCCTTTTTTGCGATTTCAAGGTCGAAAAACACATAGGCCCCAAAATGAAAGAAACGGCTGGCGCGCCAAAACTATGGCTTCAAACTTGATGAAAACAGTCTCTCCCATAATAACTCACGGGCTGCTTGTGTTTTTTAGGCCTTTGCAAGCTATCGGAAGTGTGTGCGCGGCAGGAGAGACAAATCCATGTTTTCGCGCCTTTTTTGCGATTTCCAGGTCGAAAAGCACACAGACCCCAAAAATAAAGAAACGGCTGTCCAGCCAAAACTGAGGCTTCAAACTTGATGAAAACAGTCTCTCCCACAATAACTCAAGGGCCGCTTGTGTTTTTTAGGCCTTCGCAAGCTATCGGAAGTGTGTGCGCGGCAGGAGAGACAAATCCATGTTTTCACGAATTTTTTGCGATTTCAAGGTCGAAAAACACATAGGCCCCAAAATGAAAGAAACGGCTGCCGCGCCAAAACTATGGCTTCAAACTTGATGAAAACAGTCTCTCCCATATGAACTCACGGGCTGATTGTGTTTTTTAGGCCTTCGCAAGCTATCGGAAGTGTGTGCGCAGCAGGAGAGACAAATCTATGTTTTCGCGCCTGTTTTGCCATTTCCAGGTCGAAAAACACACAGACACACAGGCTGATTGTGTTTTTTAGGCCTTCGCAAGCTATCGGAAGTGTGTGCGCAGCAGGAGAGACAAATCTATGTTTTCGCGCCTGTTTTGCCATTTCCAGGTCGAAAAACACACAGACCCCAAAAATAAAGAAACTGCTGTCCAGCCAAAACTGAGGCTTCAAACTTGATGAAAACAGTCTCTCCCACAATAACTGAAGGGCCGCTTGTGTTTTTTAGGCCTTTGCAAGCTATCGGAAGTGTGTGCGCGGCAGGAGAGACAAATCCATGTTTTCGCGCCTTTTTTGCGATTTCAAGGTCGAAAAACACATAGGCCCCAAAATGAAAGAAACGGCTGACGCGCCAAAACTATGGCTTCAAACTTGATGAAAACAGTCTCTCCCATAATAACTCACGGGCTGCTTGTGTTTTTTAGGCCTTTGCAAGCTATCGGAAGTGTGTGCGCGGCAGGAGAGACAAATCCATGTTTTCGCGCCTTTTTTGCGATTTCAAGGTCGAAAAACACATAGGCCCCAAAATGAAAGAAACGGCTGGCGCGCCAAAACTATGGCTTCAAACTTGATGAAAACAGTCTCTCCCATAATAACTCACGGGCTGCTTGTGTTTTTTAGGCCTTTGCAAGCTATCGGAAGTGTGTGCGCGGCAGGAGAGACAAATCCATGTTTTCGCGCCTTTTTTGCGATTTCAAGGTCGAAAAACACATAGGCCCCAAAATGAAAGAAACGGCAGGCACGCCAAAACTATGGCTTCAAACTTGATGAAAACAGTCTCTCCCATAATAACTCACGGACCGCTTGTGTTTTTTAGGCCTTTGCAAGCTATCGGAAGTGTGTGCGCGGCAGGAGAGACAAATCCATGTTTTCGCGCCTTTTTTGCGATTTCCAGGTCGAAAAACACACAGACCCCAAAAATAAAGAAACGGCTGTCCAGCCAAAACTGAGGCTTCAAACTTGATGAAAACAGTCTCTCCCACAATAACTCAAGGGCCGCTTGTGTTTTTTAGGCCTTCGCAAGCTATCGGAAGTGTGTGCGCAGCAGGAGAGACAAATCCATGTTTTCGCGCCTTTTTTGCGATTTCAAGGTCGAAAAACACATAGGCCCCAAAATGAAAGAAACGGCTGGCGCGCCAAAACTATGGCTTCAAACTTGATGAAAACAGTCTCTCCCATATTAACTCACGGGCTGATTGTGTTTTTTAGGCCTTCGCAAGCTATCGGAAGTGTGTGCGCAGCAGGAGAGTCAAATCCATGTTTTCGCGCCTTTTTTGCGATTTCAAGGTCGAAAAACACATAGGCCCCAAAATGAAAGAAACGGCTGGCGCGCCAAAACTATGGCTTCAAACTTGATGAAAACAGTCTCTCCCATATTAACTCACGGGCTGATTGTGTTTTTTAGGCCTTCACAAGCTATCGGAAGTGTGTGCGCAGCAGGAGAGACAAATCTATGTTTTCGCGCCTTTTTTGCCATTTCCAGGTCGAAAAACACACAGAACCCAAAAATAAAGAAACGGCTGTCCAGCCAAAACTGAGGCTTCAAACTTGATGAAAACAGTCTCTCCCACAATAACTCAAGGGCCGCTTGTGTTTTTTAGGCCTTCGCAAGCTATCAGAAGTGTGTGCGCGGCAGGAGAGACAAATCCATGTTTTTGCGCATTTTTTGCGATTTCAAGGTCGAAAAACACATAGGCCCCAAAATGAAAGAAACGGCTGCCGCGCCAAAACTATGGGTTCAAACTTGATGAAAACAGTCTCTCCCATATTAACTCACGGGCTGATTGTGTTTTTTAGGCCTTCGCAAGCTATCGGAAGTGTGTGCGCAGCAGGAGAGACAAATCTATGTTTTCGCGCCTTTTTTGCCATTTCCAGGTCGAAAAACACACAGAACCCAAAAATAAAGCAACGGCTGTCCAGCCAAAACTGAGGCTTCAAACTTGAAGAAAACAGTCTCTCCCACAATAACTCAAGGGCCGCTTGTGTTTTTTAGGCCTTCGCAAGCTATCAGAAGTGTGTGCGCGGCAGGAGAGACAAATCCATGTTTTTGCGCATTTTTTGCGATTTCAAGGTCGAAAAACACATAGGCCCCAAAATGAAAGAAACGGCTGGCGCGCCAAAACTATGGCTTCAAACTTGATGAAAACAGTCTCTCCCATATTAACTCACGGGCTGATTGTGTTTTTTAGGCCTTCGCAAGCTATCGGAAGTGTGTGCGCGGCAGGAGATACAAATCCATGTTTTCGCGCCTTTTTTGCCATTTCCAGGTCGAAAAACACAAAGGCCCCAAAAATAAAGAAACGGCTGTCCAGCCAAAACTGAGGCTTCAAACTTGATGAAAACAGTCTCTCAGACAATAACTCAAGGGCCGCTTGTGTTTTTTAGGCCTTCGCAAGCTATCGGAAGTGTGTGCGCGGCAGGAGAGACAAATCCATGTTTTCGCGCCTTTTTTGCGATTTCAATGTCGAAAAACACATAGGCCCCAAAATGAAAGAAACGGCTGCCGCGCCAAAACTATGGCTTCAAACTTGATGAAAACAGTCTCTCAGACAATAACTCAAGGGCTGCTTGTGTTTTTTAGGCCTTCGCAAGATATCGGAAGTGTGTGCGCGGCAGGAGAGACAAATCAATGTTTTCGCGACTTTTTTGCGATTTCAAGGTCGAAAAACACATTGGCCCCAAAATGAAAGAAACGGCTGGCGCGCCAAAACTATGGCTTCAAACTTGATGAAAACAGTCTCTCCCATAATAACTCACGGGCTGCTTGTGTTTTTTAGGCCTTTGCAAGCTATCGGAAGTGTGTGCGCGGCAGGAGAGACAAATCCATGTTTTCGCGCCTTTTTTGCGATTTCCAGGTCGAAAAGCACACAGACCCCAAAAATAAAGAAACGGCTGTCCAGCCAAAACTGAGGCTTCAAACTTGATGAAAACAGTCTCTCCCACAATAACTCAAGGGCCGCTTGTGTTTTTTAGGCCTTCGCAAGCTATCGGAAGTGTGTGCGCGGCAGGAGAGACAAATCCATGTTTTCGCGCATTTTTTGCGATTTCAAGGTCGAAAAACACATAGGCCCCAAAATGAAAGAAACGGCTGCCGCGCCAAAACTATGGCTTCAAACTTGATGAAAACAGTCTCTCCCATATTAACTCACGGGCTGATTGTGTTTTTTAGGCCTTCGCAAGCTATCGGAAGTGTGTGCGCAGCAGGAGAGACAAATCTATGTTTTCGCGCCTGTTTTGCCATTTCCAGGTCGAAAAACACACAGACACACAGGCTGATTGTGTTTTTTAGGCCTTCGCAAGCTATCGGAAGTGTGTGCGCAGCAGGAGAGACAAATCTATGTTTTCGCGCCTGTTTTGCCATTTCCAGGTCGAAAAACACACAGACCCCAAAAATAAAGAAACTGCTGTCCAGCCAAAACTGAGGCTTCAAACTTGATGAAAACAGTCTCTCCCACAATAACTGAAGGGCCGCTTGTGTTTTTTAGGCCTTTGCAAGCTATCGGAAGTGTGTGCGCGGCAGGAGAGACAAATCCATGTTTTCGCGCCTTTTTTGCGATTTCAAGGTCGAAAAACACATAGGCCCCAAAATGAAAGAAACGGCTGGCGCGCCAAAACTATGGCTTCAAACTTGATGAAAACAGTCTCTCCCATAATAACTCACGGGCTGCTTGTGTTTTTTAGGCCTTTGCAAGCTATCGGAAGTGTGTGCGCGGCAGGAGAGACAAATCCATGTTTTCGCGCCTTTTTTGCGATTTCAAGGTCGAAAAACACATAGGCCCCAAAATGAAAGAAACGGCTGGCGCGCCAAAACTATGGCTTCAAACTTGATGAAAACAGTCTCTCCCATAATAACTCACGGGCTGCTTGTGTTTTTAAGGCCTTTGCAAGCTATCGGAAGTGTGTGCGCAGCAGGAGAGACAAATCTATGTTTTCGCGCCTTTTTTGCCATTTCCAGGTCGAAAAACACACAGAACCCAAAAATAAAGAAACGGCTGTCCAGCCAAAACTGAGGCTTCAAACTTGATGAAAACAGTCTCTCCCACAATAACTCAAGGGCCGCTTGTGTTTTTTAGGCCTTCACAAGCTATCAGAAGTGTGTGCGCGGCAGGAGAGACAAATCCATGTTTTTGCGCATTTTTTGCGATTTCAAGGTCGAAAAACACATAGGCCCCAAAATGAAAGAAACGGCTGCCGCGCCAAAACTATGGGTTCAAACTTGATGAAAACAGTCTCTCCCATATTAACTCACGGGCTGATTGTGTTTTTTAGGCCTTCGCAAGCTATCGGAAGTGTGTGCGCAGCAGGAGAGACAAATCTATGTTTTCGCGCCTTTTTTGCCATTTCCAGGTCGAAAAACACACAGAACCCAAAAATAAAGCAACGGCTGTCCAGCCAAAACTGAGGCTTCAAACTTGAAGAAAACAGTCTCTCCCACAATAACTCAAGGGCCGCTTGTGTTTTTTAGGCCTTCGCAAGCTATCAGAAGTGTGTGCGCGGCAGGAGAGACAAATCCATGTTTTTGCGCATTTTTTGCGATTTCAAGGTCGAAAAACACATAGGCCCCAAAATGAAAGAAACGGCTGCCGTGACAAAACTATGGCTTCAAACTTGATGAAAACAGTCTCTCCCATAATAACTCACAGGCTGCTTGTGTTTTTTAGGCCTTTGCAAGCTATCGGAAGTGTGTGCGCGGCAGGAGAGACAAATCCATGTTTTCGCGCCTTTTTTGCGATTTCAAGGTCGAAAAACACATAGGCCCCAAAATGAAAGAAACGGCTGGCGCGCCAAAACTATGGCTTCAAACTTGATGAAAACAGTCTCTCCCATATTAACTCACGGGCTGATTGTGTTTTTTAGGCCTTCGCAAGCTATCGGAAGTGTGTGCGCGGCAGGAGATACAAATCCATGTTTTCGCGCCTTTTTTGCCATTTCCAGGTCGAAAAACACAAAGGCCCCAAAAATAAAGAAACGGCTGTCCAGCCAAAACTGAGGCTTCAAACTTGATGAAAACAGTCTCTCAGACAATAACTCAAGGGCCGCTTGTGTTTTTTAGGACTTCGCAAGCTATCGGAAGTGTGTGCGCGGCAGGAGAGACAAATCCATGTTTTCGCGCCTTTTTTGCGATTTCAATGTCGAAAAACACATAGGCCCCAAAATGAAAGAAACGGCTGCCGCGCCAAAACTATGGCTTCAAACTTGATGAAAACAGTCTCTCAGACAATAACTCAAGGGCTGCTTGTGTTTTTTAGGCCTTCGCAAGATATCGGAAGTGTGTGCGCGGCAGGAGAGACAAATCAATGTTTTCGCGACTTTTTTGCGATTTCAAGGTCGAAAAACACATTGGCCCCAAAATGAAAGAAACGGCTGGCGCGCCAAAACTATGGCTTCAAACTTGATGAAAACAGTCTCTCCCATAATAACTCACGGGCTGCTTGTGTTTTTTAGGCCTTTGCACGCTTTCGGAAGTGTGTGCGCGGCAGGAGAGACAAATCCATGTTTTCGCACCTTTTTTGCGATTTCAAGATCGAAAAACACATAGGCCCCAAAATGAAAGAAACGGCTGGCGCGCCAAAACTATGGCTTCAAACTTGATGAAAACAGTCTCTCCCATATTAACTCACGGGCTGATTGTGTTTTTTAGGCCTTCGCAAGCTATCGGAAGTGTGTGCGCAGCAGGAGAGACAAATCTATGTTTTCGCGCCTGTTTTGCCATTTCCAGGTCGAAAAACACACAGACCCCAAAAATAAAGAAACGGCTGTCCAGCCAAAACTGAGGCTTCAAACTTGATGAAAACAGTCTCTCCCACAATAACTCAAGGGCCGCTTGTGTTTTTTAGGCCTTTGCAAGCTATCGGAAGTGTGTGCGCGGCAGTAGAGACAAATCCATGTTTTCGCGCATTTTTTGCGATTTCAAGGTCGAAAAAAACACATAGGCCCCAAAATGAAAGAAACGGCTGCCGCGCCAAAACTATGGCTTCAAACTTGATGAAAACAGTCTCTCCCATAATAACTCAATGGCCGCTTGTGTTTTTTAGGCCTTCGCAAGCTATCGGAAGTGTGTGCGCGGCAGGAGAGACAAATCCATGTTTTCGCGCATTTTTTGCGATTTCAAGGTCGAAAAACACATAGGCCCCAAAATGAAAGAAACGGCTGCCGCGCCAAAACTATGGCTTCAAACTTGATGAAAACAGTCTCTCCCATATTAACTCACGGGCTGATTGTGTTTTTTAGGCCTTCGCAAGCTATCGGAAGTGTGTGCGCAGCAGGAGAGACAAATCTATGTTTTCGCGCCTGTTTTGCCATTTCCAGGTCGAAAAACACACAGACCCCAAAATGAAAGAAACGGCTGGCACGCCAAAACTATGGCTTCAAACTTGATGAAAACAGTCTCTCCCATAATAACTCACGGACTGCTTGTGTTTTTTAGGCCTTTGCAAACTATCGGAAGTGTGTGCGCGGCAGGAGAGACAAATCCATGTTTTCGCGCCTTTTTTGCGATTTCCACGTCGAAAAACACACAGACCCCAAAAATAAAGAAACGGCTGTCCAGCCAAAACTGAGGCTTCAAACTTGATGAAAACAGTCTCTCCCACAATAACTCAAGGGCCGCTTGTGTTTTTTAGGCCTTTGCAAGCTATCGGAAGTGTGTGCGCGGCAGGAGAGACAAATCCATGTTTTCGCACATTTTTTGCGATTTCAAGATCGAAAAACACATAGGCCCCAAAATGAAAGAAACGGCTGCCGCGCCAAAACTATGGCTTCAAACTTGATGAAAACAGTCTCTCCCATAATAACTCACAGGCTGCTTGTGTTTTTTAGGCCTTTGCAAGCTATCGGAAGTGTGTGCGCGGCAGGAGAGACAAATCCATGTTTTCGCGCCTTTTTTGCGATTTCCAGGTCGAAAAACACACAGACCCCAAAAATAAAGAAACGGCTGTCCAGCCAAAACTGAGGCTTCAAACTTGATGAAAACAGTCTCTCCCACAATAACTCAAGGGCCGCTTTTGTTTTTTAGGCCTTTGCAAGCTATCGGAAGTGTGTGCGCGGCAGGAGAGACAAATCCATGTTTTCGCGCCTTTTTTGCGATTTCAAGGTCGAAAAACACATAGGCCCCAAAATGAAAGAAACGGCTGGCGCGCCAAAACTATGGCTTCAAACTTGATGAAAACAGTCTCTCCCATAATAACTCACGGGCTGCTTGTGTTTTTTAGGCCTTTGCAAGCTATCGGAAGTGTGTGCGCGGCAGGAGAGACAAATCCATGTTTTCGCGCCTTTTTTGCGATTTCCAGGTCGAAAAACACACAGACCCCAAAAATAAAGAAACGGCTGTCCAGCCAAAACTGAGGCTTCAAACTTGATGAAAACAGTCTCTCCCACAATAACTCAAGGGCCGCTTGTGTTTTTTAGGCCTTCGCAAGCTATCGGAAGTGTGTTGCAAAGGCCTAAAAAACACAAAAAAAAAAAAACACAGCCTTTTTTGCGATTTCAAGGTCGAAAAACACATAGGCCCCAAAATGAAAGAAACGGCTGGCGCGCCAAAACTATGGCTTCAAACTTGATGAAAAAAACACAGCCTTTTTTGCGATTTCAAGGTCGAAAAACACATAGGCCCCAAAATGAAAGAAACGGCTGGCGCGCCAAAACTATGGCTTCAAACTTGATGAAAACAGTCTCTCCCATATTAACTCACGGGCTGCTTGTGTTTTTTAGGCCTTTGCAAGCTATCGGAAGTGTGTGCGCGGCAGGAGAGACAAATCCATGTTTTCGCGCCTTTTTTTGCGATTTCAAGGTCGAAAAACACACAGACCCCAAAAATAAAGAAACGGCTGTCCAGCCAAAACTGAGGCTTCAAACTTGATGAAAACAGTCTCTCCCACAATAACTCAATGGCCGCTTGTGTTTTTTAGGCCTTCGCAAGCTATCGGAAGTGTGTGCGCGGCAGGAGAGACAAATCCATGTTTTCGCGCATTTTTTGCGATTTCAAGGTCGAAAAACACATAGGCCCCAAAATGAAAGAAACGGCTGCCGCGCCAAAACTATGGCTTCAAACTTGATGAAAACAGTCTCTCCCATATTAACTCACGGGCTGATTGTGTTTTTTAGGCCTTCGCAAGCTATCGGAAGTGTGTGCGCAGCAGGAGAGACAAATCTATGTTTTCGCGCCTGTTTTGCCATTTCCAGGTCGAAAAACACACAGACCCCAAAAATAAAGAAACGGCTGTCCAGCCAAAACTGAGGCTTCAAACTTGATGAAAACAGTCTCTCCCACAATAACTCAAGGGCCGCTTGTGTTTTTTAGGCCTTTGCAAGCTATCGGAAGTGTGTGCGCGGCAGTAGAGACAAATCCATGTTTTCGCGCATTTTTTGCGATTTCAAGGTCGAAAAAAACACATAGGCCCCAAAATGAAAGAAACGGCTGCCGCGCCAAAACTATGGCTTCAAACTTGATGAAAACAGTCTCTCCCATAATAACTCAATGGCCGCTTGTGTTTTTTAGGCCTTCGCAAGCTATCGGAAGTGTGTGCGCAGCAGGAGAGACAAATCTATGTTTTCGCGCCTGTTTTGCCATTTCCAGGTCGAAAAACACACAGACCCCAAAATGAAAGAAACGGCTGGCACGCCAAAACTATGGCTTCAAACTTGATGAAAACAGTCTCTCCCATAATAACTCACGGACTGCTTGTGTTTTTTAGGCCTTTGCAAACTATCGGAAGTGTGTGCGCGGCAGGAGAGACAAATCCATGTTTTCGCGCCTTTTTTGCGATTTCCAGGTCGAAAAACACACAGACCCCAAAAATAAAGAAACGGCTGTCCAGCCAAAACTGAGGCTTCAAACTTGATGAAAACAGTCTCTCCCACAATAACTCAAGGGCCGCTTGTGTTTTTTAGGCCTTTGCAAGCTATCGGAAGTGTGTGCGCGGCAGGAGAGACAAATCCATGTTTTCGCGCATTTTTTGCGATTTCAAGATCGAAAAACACATAGGCCCCAAAATGAAAGAAACGGCTGCCGCGCCAAAACTATGGCTTCAAACTTGATGAAAACAGTCTCTCCCATATTAACTCACGGGCTGATTGTGTTTTTTAGGCCTTCGCAAGCTATCGGAAGTGTGTGCGCAGCAGGAGAGACAAATCTATGTTTTCGCGCCTGTTTTGCCATTTCCAGGTCGAAAAACACACAGACCCCAAAATGAAAGAAACGGCTGGCACGCCAAAACTATGGCTTCAAACTTGATGAAAACAGTCTCTCCCATAATAACTCACGGACTGCTTGTGTTTTTTAGGCCTTTGCAAACTATCGGAAGTGTGTGCGCGGCAGGAGAGACAAATCCATGTTTTCGCGCCTTTTTTGCGATTTCCACGTCGAAAAACACACAGACCCCAAAAATAAAGAAACGGCTGTCCAGCCAAAACTGAGGCTTCAAACTTGATGAAAACAGTCTCTCCCACAATAACTCAAGGGCCGCTTGTGTTTTTTAGGCCTTTGCAAGCTATCGGAAGTGTGTGCGCGGCAGGAGAGACAAATCCATGTTTTCGCACATTTTTTGCGATTTCAAGATCGAAAAACACATAGGCCCCAAAATGAAAGAAACGGCTGCCGCGCCAAAACTATGGCTTCAAACTTGATGAAAACAGTCTCTCCCATAATAACTCACAGGCTGCTTGTGTTTTTTAGGCCTTTGCAAGCTATCGGAAGTGTGTGCGCGGCAGGAGAGACAAATCCATGTTTTCGCGCCTTTTTTGCGATTTCCAGGTCGAAAAACACACAGACCCCAAAAATAAAGAAACGGCTGTCCAGCCAAAACTGAGGCTTCAAACTTGATGAAAACAGTCTCTCCCACAATAACTCAAGGGCCGCTTTTGTTTTTTAGGCCTTTGCAAGCTATCGGAAGTGTGTGCGCGGCAGGAGAGACAAATCCATGTTTTCGCGCCTTTTTTGCGATTTCAAGGTCGAAAAACACATAGGCCCCAAAATGAAAGAAACGGCTGGCGCGCCAAAACTATGGCTTCAAACTTGATGAAAACAGTCTCTCCCATAATAACTCACGGGCTGCTTGTGTTTTTTAGGCCTTTGCAAGCTATCGGAAGTGTGTGCGCGGCAGGAGAGACAAATCCATGTTTTCGCGCCTTTTTTGCGATTTCCAGGTCGAAAAACACACAGACCCCAAAAATAAAGAAACGGCTGTCCAGCCAAAACTGAGGCTTCAAACTTGATGAAAACAGTCTCTCCCACAATAACTCAAGGGCCGCTTGTGTTTTTTAGGCCTTCGCAAGCTATCGGAAGTGTGTTGCAAAGGCCTAAAAAACACAAAAAAAAAAAAACACAGCCTTTTTTGCGATTTCAAGGTCGAAAAACACATAGGCCCCAAAATGAAAGAAACGGCTGGCGCGCCAAAACTATGGCTTCAAACTTGATGAAAAAAACACAGCCTTTTTTGCGATTTCAAGGTCGAAAAACACATAGGCCCCAAAATGAAAGAAACGGCTGGCGCGCCAAAACTATGGCTTCAAACTTGATGAAAACAGTCTCTCCCATATTAACTCACGGGCTGCTTGTGTTTTTTAGGCCTTTGCAAGCTATCGGAAGTGTGTGCGCGGCAGGAGAGACAAATCCATGTTTTCGCGCCTTTTTTTGCGATTTCAAGGTCGAAAAACACACAGACCCCAAAAATAAAGAAACGGCTGTCCAGCCAAAACTGAGGCTTCAAACTTGATGAAAACAGTCTCTCCCACAATAACTCAATGGCCGCTTGTGTTTTTTAGGCCTTCGCAAGCTATCGGAAGTGTGTGCGCGGCAGGAGAGACAAATCCATGTTTTCGCGCATTTTTTGCGATTTCAAGGTCGAAAAACACATAGGCCCCAAAATGAAAGAAACGGCTGCCGCGCCAAAACTATGGCTTCAAACTTGATGAAAACAGTCTCTCCCATATTAACTCACGGGCTGATTGTGTTTTTTAGGCCTTCGCAAGCTATCGGAAGTGTGTGCGCAGCAGGAGAGACAAATCTATGTTTTCGCGCCTGTTTTGCCATTTCCAGGTCGAAAAACACACAGACCCCAAAAATAAAGAAACGGCTGTCCAGCCAAAACTGAGGCTTCAAACTTGATGAAAACAGTCTCTCCCACAATAACTCAAGGGCCGCTTGTGTTTTTTAGGCCTTTGCAAGCTATCGGAAGTGTGTGCGCGGCAGTAGAGACAAATCCATGTTTTCGCGCATTTTTTGCGATTTCAAGGTCGAAAAAAACACATAGGCCCCAAAATGAAAGAAACGGCTGCCGCGCCAAAACTATGGCTTCAAACTTGATGAAAACAGTCTCTCCCATAATAACTCAATGGCCGCTTGTGTTTTTTAGGCCTTCGCAAGCTATCGGAAGTGTGTGCGCAGCAGGAGAGACAAATCTATGTTTTCGCGCCTGTTTTGCCATTTCCAGGTCGAAAAACACACAGACCCCAAAATGAAAGAAACGGCTGGCACGCCAAAACTATGGCTTCAAACTTGATGAAAACAGTCTCTCCCATAATAACTCACGGACTGCTTGTGTTTTTTAGGCCTTTGCAAACTATCGGAAGTGTGTGCGCGGCAGGAGAGACAAATCCATGTTTTCGCGCCTTTTTTGCGATTTCCAGGTCGAAAAACACACAGACCCCAAAAATAAAGAAACGGCTGTCCAGCCAAAACTGAGGCTTCAAACTTGATGAAAACAGTCTCTCCCACAATAACTCAAGGGCCGCTTGTGTTTTTTAGGCCTTTGCAAGCTATCGGAAGTGTGTGCGCGGCAGGAGAGACAAATCCATGTTTTCGCGCATTTTTTGCGATTTCAAGATCGAAAAACACATAGGCCCCAAAATGAAAGAAACGGCTGCCGCGCCAAAACTATGGCTTCAAACTTGATGAAAACAGTCTCTCCCATAATAACTCACAGGCTGCTTGTGTTTTTTAGGCCTTTGCAAGCTATCGGAAGTGTGTGCGCGGCAGGAGAGACAAATCCATGTTTTCGCGCCTTTTTTGCGATTTCCAGGTCGAAAAACACACAGACCCCAAAAATAAAGAAACGGCTGTCCAGCCAAAACTGAGGCTTCAAACTTGATGAAAACAGTCTCTCCCACAATAACTCAAGGGCCGCTTGTGTTTTTTAGGCCTTCGCAAGCTATCGGAAGTGTGTGCGCGGCAGGAGAGACAAATCCATGTTTTCGCGCATTTTTTGCGATTTCAAGGTCGAAAAACACATAGGCCCCAAAATGAAAGAAACGGCTGCCGCGCCAAAACTATGGCTTCAAACTTGATGAAAACAGTCTCTCCCATAATAACTCACAGGCTGCTTGTGTTTTTTAGGCCTTTGCAAGCTATCGGAAGTGTGTGCGCGGCAGGAGAGACAAATCCATGTTTTCGCGCCTTTTTTGCGATTTCCAGATCGAAAAACACACAGACCCCAAAAATAAAGAAACGGCTGTCCAGCCAAAACTGAGGCTTCAAACTTGATGAAAACAGTCTCTCCCACAATAACTCAAGGGCCGCTTGTGTTTTTTAGGCCTTCGCAAGCTATCGGAAGTGTGTTGCAAAGGCCTAAAAAACACAACAAAAAAAAAACACAGCCTTTTTTGCGATTTCAAGGTCGAAAAACACATAGGCCCCAAAATGAAAGAAACGGCTGGCGCGCCAAAACTATGGCTTCAAACTTGATGAAAAAAACACAGCCTTTTTTGCGATTTCAAGGTCGAAAAACACATAGGCCCCAAAATGAAAGAAACGGCTGGCGCGCCAAAACTATGGCTTCAAACTTGATGAAAACAGTCTCTCCCATAATAACTCACGGGCTGCTTGTGTTTTTTAGGCCTTTGCAAGCTATCGGAAGTGTGTGCGCGGCAGGAGAGACAAATCCATGTTTTCGAGCCTTTTTTGCGATTTCAAGGTCGAAAAACACATAGGCCCCAAAATGAAAGAAACGGCTGCCGCGCCAAAACTATGGCTTCAAACTTGATGAAAACAGTCTCTCCCATATTAACTCACGGGCTGATTGTGTTTTTTAGGCCTTCGCAAGCTATCGGAAGTGTGTGCGCAGCAGGAGAGACAAATCTATGTTTTCGCGCCTGTTTTGCCATTTCCAGGTCGAAAAACACACAGACCCCAAAAATAAAGAAACGGCTGTCCAGCCAAAACTGAGGCTTCAAACTTGATGAAAACAGTCTCTCCCACAATAACTCAAGGGCCGCTTGTGTTTTTTAGGCCTTTGCAAGCTATCGGAAGTGTGTGCGCGGCAGGAGAGACAAATCCATGTTTTCGCGCCTTTTTTGCGATTTCAAGGTCGAAAAACACATAGGCCCCAAAATGAAAGAAACGGCTGGCACGCCAAAACTATGGCTTCAAACTTGATGAAAACAGTCTCTCCCATAATAACTCACGGGCTGCTTGTGTTTTTTAGGCCTTTGCAAGCTATCGGAAGTGTGTGCGCGGCAGGAGAGACAAATCCATGTTTTCGCGCATTTTTTGCGATTTCAAGGTCGAAAAAAACACATAGGCCCCAAAATGAAAGAAACGGCTGCCGCGCCAAAACTATGGCTTCAAACTTGATGAAAACAGTCTCTCCCATAATAACTCAATGGCCGCTTGTGTTTTTTAGGCCTTCGCAAGCTATCGGAAGTGTGTGCGCGGCAGGAGAGACAAATCCATGTTTTCGCGCATTTTTTGCGATTTCAAGGTCGAAAAACACATAGGCCCCAAAATGAAAGAAACGGCTGCCGCGCCAAAACTATGGCTTCAAACTTGATGAAAACAGTCTCTCCCATATTAACTCACGGGCTGATTGTGTTTTTTAGGCCTTCGCAAGCTATCGGAAGTGTGTGCGCAGCAGGAGAGACAAATCTATGTTTTCGCGCCTGTTTTGCCATTTCCAGGTCGAAAAACACACAGACCCCAAAATGAAAGAAACGGCTGGCACGCCAAAACTATGGCTTCAAACTTGATGAAAACAGTCTCTCCCATAATAACTCACGGACTGCTTGTGTTTTTTAGGCCTTTGCAAACTATCGGAAGTGTGTGCGCGGCAGGAGAGACAAATCCATGTTTTCGCGCATTTTTTGCGATTTCAAGGTCGAAAAAAACACATAGGCCCCAAAATGAAAGAAACGGCTGCCGCGCCAAAACTATGGCTTCAAACTTGATGAAAACAGTCTCTCCCATAATAACTCAATGGCCGCTTGTGTTTTTTAGGCCTTCGCAAGCTATCGGAAGTGTGTGCGCGGCAGGAGAGACAAATCCATGTTTTCGCGCATTTTTTGCGATTTCAAGGTCGAAAAACACATAGGCCCCAAAATGAAAGAAACGGCTGCCGCGCCAAAACTATGGCTTCAAACTTGATGAAAACAGTCTCTCCCATATTAACTCACGGGCTGATTGTGTTTTTTAGGCCTTCGCAAGCTATCGGAAGTGTGTGCGCAGCAGGAGAGACAAATCTATGTTTTCGCGCCTGTTTTGCCATTTCCAGGTCGAAAAACACACAGACCCCAAAATGAAAGAAACGGCTGGCACGCCAAAACTATGGCTTCAAACTTGATGAAAACAGTCTCTCCCATAATAACTCACGGACTGCTTGTGTTTTTTAGGCCTTTG